>NC_086366.1:14923426-15248426 GCF_036324505.1 Eleginops maclovinus | reverse complement strand
TTGTGCTCCTAAATGTTAACAGCTGCACTATTCCTTTTATTTACCTGTCACAGAGCCCTCATTCAGTTTTTCTGAAACCAGAAAGCACTTAAACATTTGAATGAGTCAACAAAATCTTATCCCAAGTCAAACCCCGTCCCCCACATAGAGGCTCCTCAAACAGTAATGGGATAATGGGATGTTAATGACATTGTTGTGCTTTGTGTAATGACTTCAGTAATTGGGTAGTTATGCTATACTTGTAAAGTTTTATTGATCATCATTGCAGTAGTATTTGGGAATGATCAAAGCTTAATGATGCAGACATAAATAATAAGTCAATGCAAGCGTTTAATCTGGCTGTTTTTTTTTAATTGATAGCTGTGCCATTTTTAATAGTCATCTTTAATCCTGTTTATTTATTCCATGATACAGTAGTGCCAGGGTCTTCCTCACTACATTTAAAACAGGAAAACACTCACTTATTCTCCAGATGGTTCCGTTGTGTAACTCAATATGGCATCATTCTTCTAACATTTAGCTGGAGGCATGATGCGCAGATGCCACTTTGGATGATCATTGCCATTTTGAAATGGTGGTGGCAGGTTTCCACTGATGAGAGGTTTTGTATTGCACTCATTAAACCAGTTTGCTTTCACAGCAGTCACCACTAACATTTCATTTATAGTATGATATAGCTTTTGTCCAACACTGACACACAGGCTGTGGAAAAAGAGTCACTTATGTAGGCTAGCGTTGTTTTCTTCTACTGAGTTGCCAAAAAAACAAGAAATGTCTACTTACACCTCACCACAAACTAAACTACATATTGTTGTGCAACTGTTGTGCATATTAGATAATCAAGGGAAAGGCAATGCAGCTTGTGTGAGCTGGATGTGTTACTGGTAACACTCAGGTGGTTCAGGAGTCAAAATGTTGTTTTTATTTGCTTTACCTGTACAGTAGGTGGCACACATCCGTATTCTTACTGCTGTAATTTTTAAACTGCTTCTCTAGTTTCTTTTTTTGCAAAAGGTGATGCTGCTGGTACTGCAGCCTAGTGTCAGATGATTTTGCATGGGTTATAATGAGTGTCCAAAATCACACTGCTCTGTATCACTTGCTGTTAATGTATGTGTCCTTGCACCTTAAAACAATCATTTTCGTATGCCTCGCTTACTTCCTAGCTATTCCCTTTCTTAATACATTTCCTTCTATTTCTCACAGGGAAACGGTAATCACAAGGTAGAGTCCGACATCAGAAAGAAACTGGACTCTCTATTGAAAGAATCTCGAATCGGAGACAAGGAAGACACAGACAGTTTCAGCATCCGTGCTCTGCTCCGAGCTACGCATCAGGGCCTTCAGAAGAACCTGCGGCAGGTACATAAAGGCAACATGTGGAGCTGCATATGGAGCAGACTAATACTCTTCAACAGATGAGGAGAAGAAAGAGTAAAGGGGGGGGGGGGGAATGTAAAACTAGGCCATGGTATTAGTCACGAAGGGAAAGGGAGAAAATAAAGGGTTTGGCTGGTTAATGCGCCACTCACAGGTCAAACACATGCACTGAATTTATAATAAATAGTGAGTCAAGCAGGACCTCCTCGGGCCAGTATTAGGAGGCTGCTGTGTGTTTTATCTAAAGCATGTCAAAACAGACTGAAAGTGATGAGTGAACTAAATGTCTGCAGTGTTACTTAATATTTAATTTCCCTGCTTGCTTCTTAATGCTATTTTTAGAAGATTCAGTTTCCTGACATCCATTTTTATGTGGTGGGTGTTCATCTGGGTTTCCTATTCTCTTTATTCTACTCTTTCTTTGTGGGTGATCCCCTTTACTTCATTCTGTCTCTCAAGACAGTCCTTTCGGTCTTTCCCACTGTAATTTCCCTTTTTCACATTTTTTTCCCTTCTCTTTCACCCACTCATTTTTTCAGCATAGCTGTGCTTTATTGGCTGATTTCTGATGCAGCCCCTCCAGCTATTGAGCTTCAGGGTTTAGGTGTCTTGCTGGGTGCTAATGTGGTTTTGATTAGATGCACATCAAATGATCCACACATAATATAGTAAACAAGCACACACCCAAACATACATATAAAACTGTGGATATGTTCTTCTTGTCTCTAGGGGTCCAAAGGAGTTCTGAAGAAATCTCAAAGCAGATCCTTACTCACGACGCTCAAACAGAAGGTGAGGAGCATGGAAAGAGAGTTGGTGTGATTCTTAATCTACTTGTGTGAGATCTGACATGGCTAATGTGAGTTGCGAGTTAAACTGCCCACTATACGTATTTCAAACATGCGATTAGGATGTGTCCCATATGCTGATCTTCACTTATTGGAAGAAGAAAGAAAATTCTCCTCACTGTTCTCCTGTAGATACAGATACCATGACATAAACATAAGCATATATTACCACCCTATGTAGTGTTATCTTCCGCCTCTAGTAGGTAGCAGGACCATAATTAAGACTGCCACACTTATCTTCCTATTCCACACTGCATAGCATTCCTGTGAACTACACATGCAGATCTTAATCATGTACAGTCGTGATTTAGATCCTTTCTATGGTACGTTTGTAGTGTGTGTTTTTCATTATTTCACATGACAATATAGGTTAGCATATCAATGTTTAATGTCATAATTCAGCATGGTTATTTCCCACAGAGAATGTATTCCTCTATCCATTTGCTTTATTTTTACCTTCCTCTACAACCTCACATCTCCTGCTCATTCTTTAAAGCCTCCCTCTTTGCATATTATGCGTCCACCCACGTGTGTGTGAAAATACAGTGTGTGTGTGTGTGTGTGTGTGTGTGTGTGTGTGTGTGTGTAGATGTGAAGGCTGCATGTAATCTGTTGGCATCCAGCCTAAAACCTGTAATTATTGCAACCCTCATCCTCTCCTCAACTCCACTTTAGCCTAATAGAGATGTTGCTTCTCTCAACAAAAAAAAGTACACTTCATCAAATACACACTTGCTATAATTACATGTGTTTTACCTAAAACACCCACTAACGTGCACAACCACACATTCAAACTGCTACTACAATAACAATACTCCCAATGAATCGAATACAAACACATACTATGATACACTATCAACCATCCTTGTCCACTTACAAACTCTGACTGTGAGTTTGTGTGTGGGCGGTGTCATGTATGATGTGTATTTAAAACACTATCAGGATTTCAGCTGAAGACAAGGATATAGGCAATGCCTTTCTGCTCTCCAGCCAGTGATAAAACCTTCATTGTATTTTGTTTGCTTGTTTATATATTCCTGTGTGTGTCCGTTGCTCAGAGACACTCCAAATCCAGGCTGTCATGCCAAAGCGTGGACAAAGAGGATGATGTTCAGGAGACTGGAAACAGGAGGGAGGCCGGAGGACAGTTCAACAGGTGACCTTTGAACTGCTTTATCAAAACACTGACAATCACTGAGTACTGGGAGGTTTGGTGGTTGATGGTTCTTCAACATTCATTTGTGTTTGTATATAGGAATGAATGATGGAGTTAAAGCTTACAGCTTACACTGACTGCAAGAAGGGGAAGGCTGGATTTGACCCCTTTTACTTTTATGTATCACTTTTCACAGATAACTGAAACTGTGTTTATTCTTCAAGCCTTTCTCATTCATGACTCCCTTCTTACATTAAATATTGTATCCTTTTGGACTATTTTGATTTATCAGATCACTTTATAAAAGTTACCCTCAAGTGCATAGGACCAAAGACCAAGCCAGATCGAACAGAATCAATGAAATTAAGTCTTGATGAAAGGCAGCCCCGGTGGTTTGAAGCAGTGTTTACTGCATTAGTTATTCTGATATGACTACTTATTTGAATCATTATTTTTTTTGGTTTTATATTCAAACCATTCTTATGTTCAGTGACTAAAATTGTTAAGCTATTTAGTAAAAGAAGCAACACACACTGTGCTTGCATTTTGCTGAATGTATATGGTACACATAGGAACTGGCAACTGAAGGGACTTGAACGTATTAAGAGTAAAAGTGCCAATTATGCAAATGAACCTCTGGATATGTTTCTATTGGATATTATTGTATTTAATCCAATTAGACAAAAGCAATTACTCAAAATCCCTCCTAAAAATAAAACGACTAAATAATAAATAATTCATAAACTGTAATGGAGATATATGACGATCGTGAAGCCAAATATGGAAATACTTGAGAAAAATATTCAAAATTGTACTTTACAACTATGCAGTATTACAGTGAATTGCACCCACTATTCAACATCACAGTTCCTACACTGAAAACCTTTACTGCTGCAATCCTCCATCTTCCCTGATCTACTAGTATGGATTCATGAGAATTTTTTTGGCATCTTAGCAACACAAATACCACACATGCTCTCTCAGAGCTATCATTATTGAGATGCATGTTCTATTGCCACACAGTGGATATTCACATATGAAAGAGACTCAAATCAGCATTGTCGGAATCAATGCTCTCTGTCCCATTCACAGTTATAAAAACTGATCCGATTCTCCAATGAAGGTGGAGAAAATCTAATTTAACCCATTTTCATCTGCAGCTTAAACAGTTCTCTTTCACACACGTTATTCGTCTACCGTGTTGTTTCCCCTTTTTCTCTGTGGGTGAACATTGAGTAAGAAGTATGGAAATCCAGCTGTGTTTTCCTCCCTCTGTCACTCCCTGTGTATAAAGCCTTCGTCTCCCTTTGTTCTCTCAGTTTCTGTTTGCATATTCATATATGCATGTCACAGTGCAGATCCTACAAGCATGCCTCTGAGTGGCTATGTGACTGACAGACTGTCTTTGTGCAAGATTTGTATGCATGTGTGTGTGAAGTTGTATATTGTTGCACTGCATGCGCTTTGGTCCCTATTAGGCGTTTTGCCTTTCATGCTCTGTCCTGGGGTTTGCAAGTTGCCTCCCTTATGGACAATCCTCTCTTGCTTGGCTTTTGCCACTAAATTCTTAAACAGGTATATGAGTGTGTCTTCTTACCTTACCTGCCTCATATATCTTTCATGATCTCACTCACTCTACTCTATCCTCTCTTGCAATTGTCTTCTGTCATCTGGCAATTGTTTTAGGGGTGGAAGGAAGAGGAAGACGATGAAACTGAGTAGAGATCTGTCAAACCTGGTGGTGTTCACCAACTCTGTTGCCTCACAGGAGTGCCTAAATGAAGGTGAAACACCAAAGCTTTGTCACCGTCACACACAAACAAATAAGGACATTGCAATCTTTTTGGAAAAGACATTTTCTCATCCCTAACCCATGTTACTTTTCAGGTACTCCAGGTGACGTTCTGTCCTTCAGCGAGACCAGAGCGCAATCTCTGGTCAATCACAGAGCCGAACAGTTCCTGGCTTTTAACCAGAGGCAGCTGTCAAGGATTTATCCCTCAGCCTATCGCATCGACTCGTCCAATTTCAACCCCCAGTTCTACTGGAACGTGGGCTGTCAGTTGGGTAAGACAGCTGTCTGTCTCTCAACACTTTTGACTTGTATTAAAGTTGTCTGTTAATGAAAACACCAGGAGTCTTCCCTTTAGCCACATTCATGTCATTACATTTGGACTGATGAATCAGAGCACACCACACACTTCATTTACACGTATCACGTTTACCAGTGGTCATATGTGCAGAGGCTAATTGGTATAAGTGTGAACACTAACTCAGTCGTGCTAGATATGTGTGTGTGCTGCATGTATTTGCATGTTTTGTGGGATTGAGTATGTGTGATATTATTGGAAGGTATATAGTTGGAATAAGAAATTGTGATTAGGAGAAATACATATATGAATAAAAGAATAGAAACTGATGAAAAAGAGTCAGAACCAAATATTCTTACTTTGTGCAAAAATTACTAAAGTCAGGATGTCCAGGGAATTCCTTCCTTGTGCTATTGCTTTAAATTCAGAAGTCTCTTTATAATAATAGAATAAAAAGGATAAAAACATGAAACATTGAACTAGATTGTCTTTAAAGCACCTGTGATTCATCCTTTTGTTACATTTTATTTTTTATCATTTATCTTTCTCATCTGTTTTTGCTCATGAAGGTTTGATGGTTGTATTCACACACAGCTAGTTCAATGAATTTATGAATAAATAAACAAACCAAAAATAAGTGACAAATCAATCTCCTCATATAATGTTTGCCTCGAGCACCTTGACTGATTTTCACAGTTTATGTTCACTGTAGAATTTTTGGATAGCATTTGAAAAAATGATGTGCAGGATGAGGTTTAGCGACATTGTATCTAAATAAGTGTTTGTCTTTGTATTTCAGTCGCTCTTAACTACCAGACGGAGGGGAGGATGATGCAGCTCAACAGATCCAAGTTCATGGTTAATGGAGGAATTGGCTACGTTCTCAAGCCTCCTCCCATGTGTAAAGGTACTGCGGCAAATAAATCACATGCACACAAACAAGCACTAATACATACAAATCAATGAACCTACAACATGTGATATTTCCGAGAAATAAAATTCAAACGCAATAGGGCACAAGACTTAAGACTGGTACACAATTAGTAGATCTTACCTTGTTATCTAATCTGCATTTTAGTAACGTTATACTGTTTGTGATAGAGATCCAACTAGGAACAAAGCCCCAGCTTGCTGCACAATTTTGACGATGCAATGCTTGTTGAACATTATATTTCTGTAAAGACTATAGCCTCTCATGTTAGTATAATCTAATCAGTTAAAGAAATGTGTCTCTATATCTGTTTCACCCTTCATTTATATATACATATTGCATATAACCAGAACTAAGAGTTCAAAGAGAGAGGATTGGATTTAAGGATTGACTGATGACATAAATCAATCTTGCTCTGCCATCTTTCATTCCCTGCAGGCTCCTTCAACCCATTCAGTGATGACCCGCTCCCAGCCTACCCCAAGAAGCAACTCATCCTCAAGATCATTAGTGGACAGCAGTTGCCTAAACCACCAGACTCCATGCTGGGTGACCGTGGAGAGGTATAAACACCCCAGTCACACAGACAAATTCTCCATCTGTCTTTTTCACACACATGCACTGAAGCACTATAATGCTTGACTACTGAGTCATGTTCAACTTGCTCTAATCAGAAATATATCCCGCATTAAAAAATAAAATATTTTAATGTTTTTGTTGCCCTCTCTCCTCCATCAGATTATTGATCCATTCGTCGAAGTAGAGATCATCGGACTGCCCATCGATTGCTGCAAGGAACAAACACGAGTGGTTGATGATAACGGTAAGACACACACAGATTAACATGAACAGCATCACACCACTAATTAAATCAAATCAAATCAAAGTCTTTATTTTATTTATTTTCACATCTTAACAATACGTGAAAAATAATCATCTTACCTATGTTATAATTAGTACCATCATTTTCTAAAAAAATAATACTGAAGAGAAATGAAACCATGTCATTAGAAGCATAAAGGAAGCAGAACAAATGGATTTGCTGGTGTCACCCCTAACTGGTCCACACAGATGAGGGCACCCGGCAGGGGAAAGGGAGAAACCTCCTCTTGGAAAGGTTATTGAGCCCTGGGAGCTCAATTATGAGATTATTTTTCAGAGCATTAATCCATGAAATACATCACCACCACCAACTTCATCTTTTCATCTTTCATATTTTTTCATGATTCATGATTATAATGAACATATACCATGTGTGTTTTTTCCTCAGGTTTTAATCCAGTATGGGAGGAGACTCTGTCCTTTACCCTTCACATGGCTGAGGTAGTTTTGGTGCGTTTCCTTGTATGGGACCATGACCCAATTGGACGGGACTTTATTGGACAGCGGACGGTTGCTTTCAGCAGCCTGATGCCTGGTATGTGGTATATGGTATTTCTTTTCAGGGAAAAAAATAACTTTTTGTATGTGTATAACTTTAGTGGTACATAATATTTACTGGCAGTTATAATTATTATAGTTAGCTATTTAACACAAAGAGATGCACAGACTCACTAACACATATACAAATGATTTCCCATGGTCATAGCTATGGTTGTGGGGCACATTGTCTTGTGTTTGATGAATCACGAATACTAAAAGACTTGTGGCCTGGTCAGTTATTTTTGTTATTTACATCCATCAGAGTTATCCATGAACTCCTGATGCCCCCTCCTCAGGCACCTTCTATACAATCACCAGTCTGATAACAGCTGACCTCTTTCTTTGACTTGCGCTTTAATCACTCCCTCTCACTCACATGGTTTCTCCCTTTATCTCCAACAACAGGTTACAGACATGTTTACTTGGAGGGGCTGACTGAGGCTTCCATCTTTGTGCATGTGTCAGTGCATGATGTCTATGGAAAGGTAAGTGCTGTGTAGCCTGTTTTCTTGTAGCATTCCCCCTGAAACGCCTTTTTCACAACTGAGTTGAGTTAAACAGGGGAAAAAAATGCATTTCCTCTCAACACATCCTTCTGCTTAAGCTCAATCCTTTGTCTTTTTAGTGGAGCCCTCTAGTCCTGAACCCCAGCTTTACCATAATGCACTTTCTAGGATCTAACAAGGTATCCTGATGCTCTGAGGCTCTGTTTGGTGCTGCATGAAACAGCATTGCATGATGCAAAACTGCAGTTTGGTGTCCTGCTGTATCGCCAATGACTTGTGTGTGTGTGTGACATTGATTAACTGAGTCATACAGATTTCTGATCAGGTCATTTTTATTTATAAAATAAATCACAGTGGTTGACTCTCTCCACCAAAGATGCATGCATAATCCTCACCAGCTTCCTTCATATTGTTTGTGGTTGTAACTTCAGGAGTAAGGGTGCCATCTATAGGCAACACATTTAAAAGCATGTGGTTAACGTTTGCTGTGAACATTAACATTAAAGTTGTGTTAAGTCTATGTATATATATATGGTATATATATATGGTATATATATATATATATATATATATATATATATATTGTTTATAAATATTATATATATTTACCACTTCTCATATCTTTTTCTGGTCTATTCCTCTTGCTCTCAGGGTCATCAGCTGCGAGGTATCCGAGGTTTGTTTAGCCGATCATCAAAGTCCTCAGTGGATACAAACTCAGGTGGCCTTCGGAAACGCTCCATCAGTGATCACCTTCTGCGACGCACAGCAAGTGCCCCAGCAAAGGGACGGAAGAAGACAAAAATGGGGCTGTCAGAGTCAGAGGCTTCAATTTCAGACCAAAGGAACTGCACGGAAGCAGAAGCAAGAGCAGAGGGCATGTCAGGGAAGGAAGGAGTTGTGGAGAAGCGTTTCCAGCCACGAGTCCCCCTCACCCACAGACCTATCTCCATGCCCTTAGACAGGCTTATGCAAGGGCAATTATCCATCTGCTCTCCAGACAAGGAACTGCATGATATTGGCTCAGACTCAGGCATTGGTGGGTATTTTTCTTTCATCATCGCAGTCAAAGAATTAAGTATTTTTGAATGAAGCAAATTAAAAAAAAATCTTATTTCTATCAGCATAGGGATTTTGTAAAACGTGTGTTTCATTATGTAACACCAACAACAACTATGTAACTGTCTTTATTTGCCTTGGTAACAGTTATGCTGTGTTATTGAAGTCATTTCTTTAAACTGTTGGACAAAACATATTCTACGTATATATTCTAATTTATTTCTATTTCGTATCCTGCTACAATTATGTAAAAATCATGCACAGTAACCATGTGAACTGACTTAACAGCCTTTTCTCCACGGTACCTTAACATGCGTTTTCTGTCCCATCTTCATTTGTTGTGCTTCTTTATAGTAGAGAACTGACTAGGATATTCCTGCAGGTAATCTAAAATACCTATTGTCTGACGGTTGCATCGTCCAAAACATACCAGTATTGCGTCCTCCCAGTGTATTTTGTCCAAAAGTGGTCTGAGAAGTATATTGCTGTGTCATTTGATCCCATTTGATCAAACCAATCCCATGAGATCATCTCTTTCCTAATCTGTTGTCCACAAACATGGATTTAAAAAAAAACAACTCATTTTCCAGCTTCCCTTCACAGTCGTACTTGGTGATCCATTTGTCTGTGTATTGCTATTGCCTTGTATTGGCTGGACTGTTAATTGTTTTCATGTAAATGTGGTTGGCTTGATGTTCTTCATCAAATTATATCAGCCTATGTATACTAATCTTGTTGTTCAATTATCTGTGTCCACAGGAGTTTGCCCCTTCAACAGGCCCAGGTCTTCCTCTTTGGAGCCTTTCTTCGAATCGTCATTCTCTATTCAAACAAACATCTCTTCCCCTTCTAAGACATACATCAAAAGAAATAAAGAATTTGACCAATCAGAGGAGGCTTCTTATCTGGTTGGAAGAGAAGGGAGTAAGGAAGAGGAATATGCCAATTACCAGTCCAAAGACAGTGGAGTTAACAAAGCGAACAACATCTCAATGAGAGAAGAGAGAAAGTGTTGCGTCTCACCTTCCTGGAACAGCCCATTGAAATCAGATAAACAAGAAACATCATCAAATAGCGCAACAGTCACATCTGCTCCTTTGATCTCTGCATCCTTTTCCTCTAACCCCTCCTCTTTGCGCCCTCTTTCTCCTATCAGTGGGGACTGCAATCTGAAGAGTCCCAGCTCTTTGCATGACAGCGCCATCTCCAGACTCATTGATGCTGTGTCCTTGGACAATGAGCAAGACACATGTGGCTCTATTTCTGCTCTGATTGGTCAATTTGAAAGCACTGTTGCACAGAATGATTCACACACATCATCTCATGATCATACCCCTCTCCGTCATTCAAACATCAGGCCTACCACTCCTAAAGAGCTGCGAGATTTAAGGACTCCTCTGAATACAAGTACTGCAACTTCTTACAGGAAACACCTAACAAGTCCCCAAAAAGTAGCTCAAAAAACGAATCATGAAATCCATTCACCACGTAAGATTTCCCAGGCAGATGCACTTGCTCAAGCTGTCCTGTCCAGCCCAGAAACTGCAGAGCTAGAGGATGTCTACACCATTCTGGATGAGGAAGTGCTGTTGCCTGTATCGGTGTACAACCTTCGCAAACAGACGGTCCATGTTCAGGCAGACGCTGGGGAGAGCACATCCTCAAACAGCTTGGGGTCCTCTCCAGCAAAGTTTGTCCAAGGTTCAAAGAAAGGGCACAATGTGAGCTGGGAGGATATGAACAGAAAACGAGCTGGCAATGAAAAAATTGAGGAGGCAGAGGAAAGTGTATACGAGGAAGTGTATGATCCCCCAGCACTAGCATTAGTACCAGAGATAGAGCAGGGTATTTCTAAAAGGTACAATAGCTCCTCAGTAAACAACAACCAATTCCAGTTCCTCCATGACTCAGCTGGGATTGCTTTTGCAGAAGTAGAGATAAATGTCGATGAGGATCCATTGGACATTATGACTTCGCCAAGAAATGGTAGCCAACTGGAGGGACTACTAAGTCCAACCAAAAGACAGGCTATTTACGAAAACCATGAGTCCACTCCCAACTACTACCAACAAAGGCAGCCTTCGTCACACTGCTATCCTCAACAGCAGTACCCCTCGCAAGCATTTTCACAGTGTCCCTCCCCAATTAATCAAGCTTCCTATCAGCTGCCCAACCACCAGAACAACTCCCAGCTTCACAGACCATACAAGTGCAGAGCCTCCAATCCTAGTCCGCTGCGTCAGAACATCTTCCCGGTATCTCAAAACAATTCTGATGCCTTTAACAACAGCAGAGACTTCAGCAGTTCCTCCAAACAACGGATGAGCTATAGTGGCAGCCAGATACCAAACCGGCCTCATCAAGATTGGCAAAGGTATAAACAGATGGAGATGGAGCAAGTAAGGCATACTGGTTTCTTTTCTTCTGAATGTCTCCCTGGCCAATCTGTCTTGTCTACAAACATCAGTAGAGACAGAGGCCTATATCTCCCTTCTTCAGACTGCGATGCAGTGTACAGCCATCTGGACTATGACTGCATTACCCCCTCCTCAGAGTCTTCTCAAAACACCCAGCCACACTGCCAAAGTCTAACACAATCATACACACCAACTCATTCGGTGAGCCATAAGGTCTCGCCTGCTACTACAAAGCATCAGTCACAGCCTGAATCCAGGCAATCTCTTCATTTAAATGTATGCCCTTTATCAACTCGACCGCAGTCTGGTACAATAGACCCCAAAGCCCCCAGCCCATGCAAGTCCAAGTCCCTTGGAGACCTGACCTCTGAAGACATATCTTGCAACTTCCAGAGCAAATACCACATAATTAGCCGTAGTTTTATCACTCCCCATATGAGGAAGCAAAAGAGGATTGGCGCCATGGGAGAGGGAACTTTCCAATCACAGTCTTGTGATCCACTTACAGAACAGCTCCGTAAGTTGGTCAGTTTAGAAGTGGATGACAGTGACAGAGATAGACCCCGGCCTCCTCAGTTGTGTCAGGCAGCAAACACCCCACTGTCACAGCCACAGGCAACCAGTGTAGCTCCTGTTGTTCCTAGGGATATAGATGATTCACCTCCACCACTTACCCGGCGCCTATCTTCACGGAGCCAAAGCAGAGTGCGTCACATCAATAGTCGGGCTCGCGAAAGACAGCAAGAGGCTCTAAAGCCAAGGGCAGATGTGATGATCAATAGTACCTCCAGCATTGGTGGAGTGGTATTGAGGAATAAACCAGCCTCACAGAATCCACCAGCTAACAGACACTCCACTGGTTCTTATATAGCAGGCTACCTTGGTCATTTGGAGGACAGGGGACTTCCTGAAGGAGCCTGTACCTCATTACGTTATGGAAACGGGGATCATTATGGAGATCGGTACTATACAGATGACTCACTTCCACCTGGTGATGCAAATCACTCTGCGTCAGAGCCGGAGGTGTACTTTCTGCTTAGACTGTAACTCTGACCATGACCTTAAATTAGGTTAACAATCAAACAATGATTCTTGATAATTTTCAATTACACCAAATGCCAGAAGATCAAGGAAATAAATACATCCCGTTGTTTGTTCTAAAGTTCACAGACCAGTAGGTCTTCATTATAACTGTCAAATAAATCTTAACCTGGGCTTTTTCTAGAGAAAGATACAGTCTGTTCAATGTAAGTGAGACCTCACATGTATTCCAGGGTTGGATCTGACAGCATGAATTTCCTGTATGAAATGTCCACTATTCAATAGTGAATGGTCTTTCTAGTCTGGCAGTGTATTGTTTATATTCTGCTTGATGTGTATGTACTTGGGGACTTTAACTTCCTTCCAAATGGCTTCCTAGACTGATTGTGCAGATATGTGTTCTCTTAGTCCCTGTGATGTACTGTCAAAAATGTGTAAATTGACTATGAAGCAAAGAAAAGAGAGGGAATGTCTTTCTATGTATTATGTGAATGTGTTGTATAATCCAACAGCTACTTTTAATAGATGGGGTTCCTCCTTTCAAAGATAAAATGTAAGTCTTCCTTCTCTTTTTAGTGGTATTCCTTTAATTGTGTACTGTGTTAACATTTCTGTCATTGTTTTTAATCTGAGATCGGTTTTTGTTGAGAACAAACTCTAACTGTACATTTATGTTTGTGCATGTCACCTGTGAACATGTCAAGCATGACTATGCACAAATTTATACAATAGATGTTGCATCGCCCAACATTTGCACAGAGAAAGAGTTGGATAAACGGAGGACATCGGCGTGTTTGTATTAGTTGCAATTACATAAACTTCCATGCTTGGACTTGGTGTTTTCCATGATTTCTAAAATATGAAAGAAATAGGATTAACATTTGAAGTTGAAGTTTTTATTTTATTTTATAGTTGCTTTGATACAGACTGCAAAAATAAGCCCTTGTTGGAAATAGTTGTTGAATTTTATCAGAACTTAAAGAAAACAGACACTACAGTAAAGCGTGGAGGTGAGGATTTTTTAAAAATTGTTTCAGTGTTACGCCATCCTTTTCTCTTTGTAATTTTGCTCATCGGAGGACTGTGAGCTTTTTCTTACCAATGCAATAAAACATTGAAATACTTGATTTCAACAAATCCCATGTTTTTTCCTGTTTATCTGAAAATGCTATACACAGAACATACATCTGATAATTAGTTCAGGCTCAAAATGTATTTGTTGGAAGTCACAAACAGCCTCAAATCCCATATGCCACCTTGGCACATAATGGGATGTAATTGCTCATGAAATTACTGTGTAATAGGGCTGACAAATGGCACACCTGTTGCTCTGGGTAAACAATTCCCTGTACTGGGTACGACAGTGAAATATTCCTGAGAATTCAAAAAGAAAAATAGTTGGTTTATTTCTTACATGCTCACTTTTCAGCTCATTAAAAAAGAAAATGAGCAGCTTCCCAAAACACATAACTTTCTTATCTTATGGTACATTATCCCAGTCACCTGAGGTAATTCAAAAGACATCATACAGTACTATAGGAAATGCATACATACACCCACAACTTGCACCCTAATCCCTTGCATTTGATTTTCCACTATCACTCTGGGGATGAATAATTGTGGCTTGTGTCATCAGTTTATTTCCTTGCAAAAGGCTTTACACCTGTTATAAATACTCACATAAACACCTTACTTGAGCTAAGGGGGGGGTGGTTGTGTGTTAGTCAAGATACAGTTCAATCTTAATATATCAACCGTGTTATTGGAGCCTTCTACCAAGCGAGATATGTTTCTGTTTCTGTCCTCTTTTTGCAGGTTACTGGCATGAAGCTATGATGTTACATTTGGACATGTGAATTTAATGGGATTTGTCGTTGTTTTTAATTTTAATTAAATCCATCATCAGGGTTGATTAAGTGGCTTTGATATGTCTTGGTTTTTGCACAGACTTAATCTATTGATGCATTTTCTCACATTCAGATAACAATTACTTGTATATGTTAAATGTTCAGAACTGCTGCAGTGATGTCTTGGTTCCCCTGGCTTCTCACTCGGTGGCCCTCTTCAGCCCTCTACCTGCTGCTTATTAACGTAGTGGGCAGACAGACAGGGCTGGAGGTGATCCAGGCTATACAGTGCACCCAGTGGGGAGCAACGAGCAGCAAGAGCAATTTCCAGGATGGAGATATGATTATTGGTGGACTTTTTAATCTATATTACACACCATCAGCTGTGGAGCAAGGATTTACCAAGCTGCCTCATTACAAACCTTGCACTGGGTAATACTGAATGTCTGGTGGTTGTTTTTCGGCACATTGTCTGCATTTTTTAATTGTTTGTCATGATCATAACTTTACAAATTTAAAATTTAAAAAAGTTATAGAACAGTAGAAACACATGTTTTATCCAATTATTGTTAAAATGTTAAATGTGCATGTATCTGAGATAAGCATCTTTTTATTATAGTAATATTATTGGATATCTTTGATTGAAAAACATGATGTTGATCTACATAACTATTCCTTTCTTCTCCTATGTTCTCAGTTTAGATTTAATGTCTTTAAAAAATACATATGCTATGGTGTTTGCCTTGGAGGAAATCAATCGTAATAGCACCCTGCTACCAGGAGTAAAGCTTGGCTACCGTATACTAGATAGCTGTTTCAATTCCCTCTGGGCTCTGCAAGCCGCACTGTCACTGATCGGAGGAGACGCACACAGCTGCAACTCAACAGCCTCTACTAGTTCTGCAGCTTATGAACAACCTGGAGAAAAAGCAGGTATGACTTGAATTTATTCAGTAAGTCCATTTTTTTTAGAGTTAAAAAAGTTGTCCTAATGTTATTATTTCTGAAACGCTATCAGGTGGTCAGTCTGTTCCTTTGCTTATTGGTGCTGCGTCGTCAACAACAACCCTCATTCTGTCCCGGATCCTTGGGCCTTTCTCCGTGCCACTTGTGAGTTTATTAACTTGGAGGGATGAACCTCTGATTTACTTTTTATGCACATCAAGAGGGAGATAGTATTTCTGAAATGTTTAAATTGAAAAATGAAAGCTGTTTCAAAATAATATTTTCCTACATGTTTCTCTCAGATCAGCTACTTGGCAAGCTGCCCCTGTCTTAGTGACAGATACAAGTTTCCAAACGTCTTCAGAACAATCCCCAGTGATGTATACCAAGCCAGAGCCATGGCACAACTGGCCATACGCTTCCGCTGGACTTGGATAGGAGCCGTGGTTATAAACAATGATTATGGTAATTTGGCGGTACAGGTGATTGTGTTTTCGTTATACTATAAATTGCCTGAAAACCTCTCCAACTTACATATACAGTATATAATACAGATTACAAAACATGTATGCATTTTTCTTACCTTTAGACATTTCAGAGAGAGACTCAGGGGAAAGGGGTGTGTTTGGAGTTTATAGAGACTGTTGGCAGAGAAACTATTGTGAGTGACGCCAGACGTGCAGCCCTCAAAATCCAAGCTTCGACTGCGAAGGTCATTCTGATCTTTTGCTGGTATACAGATGTAAAGAAGGTATTTCTGGAACTAGCAAAGATAAATGTGAGCAACTGGCATGGACATTTGTATTTATGTGTTCATCACTAAACCAAGATATCATTTCTTTTAACAAAATGTCATTGGTTTTTTATTTATGTCAGTGTGCTTTTACTGTAGGTGACAAACAGACAGTTCCTAGCCAGTGAGGCTTGGAGCACAAGTGATGAACTTCTCAATGATCTTGCCATCTCTAAAGTGGCAAGTGGTGTTCTTGGTGTGGCGATTCGAAGTTCAAAAATACCCGGATTTGAAAACTATCTCAGGAGTTTGCACCCAACTCGTCGTCCTGAGGATGATTTCTTACGAGAATTCTGGGGAATGGAGTTTGGATGCAGTCCAGGAGCTACACAATCACAGGCAGTGCCTCTGTCTTCATATTTATCTCCACTCCATGTTTCTATTTCATCTCCTACCAAAAGGTCCCTTCAGAAAGCTTCACTTCCACCCTGCAGTGGCAAAGAGTCCCTGGAGGAAGTGCAGAATCACTTCACTGACACCTCCCAGCTGAGGGTGGCATATAATGTTTATCTTGCTGTTTATGCTACAGCCCACGCCCTCCACAGCCTTCTGTCCTGCCCCAACAGAGACAGCTCATCTGGAAGAACCTCCAGCTGCTCTTCTTCAAAACAGATCAAACCCTTTGAGGTAAACATAATTATGCCTAAGTCATCTTATCTATCATAGTTCTTGAAAATAAAGTGAATATTGTAAATAAACGTTTTAATGCAGAATGCATCATTTTAAACGTCAACAGTGTCTTAAGCATTCGATACTTTCAGCTGTTGCAGACTTTGAACAAAGTGAACGTCACCACACCACAAGGGGAAAGGTTTTTTTTCCAAGGTGCTGACATCCCAGCAAAGTACGACCTTGTTAACTGGCAGAACACCCATGAGGGTTCACTCAAACTTGTTTTGATTGGTCGTGTTGACGGGTTTGACCTCCACCTTAATGAGTCAGCAATTGAGTGGAACACAGGATCCAATCAGGTAGTCAGATCAACAAGTTATCTCATGGCTACTAAAATATTGCTATTGAAATGAACGCCTGCGTTGATTGACAAGATGGCATTGAAAAACATAATTGGGCTTGTTGTTTAGGTGCCTGTTTCGGTGTGCAGTGAGAGCTGCCCCCCAGGCACCAGAAAGGCAAACAGGAAAGGAAAACCTCCCTGCTGCTTCGACTGTATCCCATGTGCTGAAGGAGAGATAAGCAATCAAACTGGTGAGGGAATTAGAACAAAAGACAACTTGAATTTCCCTCTTTGTGTTTCATTTTCCTTCCCTCTTCTCCTTTTTACTCTCCCAGGTTCCCTTCTTTGTGAGCATTGTCCATCTGAGTTTTGGTCCAATGTAGAACAAACTGCCTGCATCCCTCGACAGCTGGACTTCCTTTCCTTTAATGAAACCTTAGGAATTACTCTGACAACAGCAGCTGTGTCTGGTGCAGCAGTAACAACAGCTGTGTTTGTGCTTTTTCTTTATTACCATCAAACACCAGTGGTAAGAACTCACAGTAATTTAACAAAGATTGTTGTATGCATTAAAAATTCTTTCACATTTTTGTGTGTAAAACATTCATGTGTAAATCACCAACCTTTTGTCTGTAAATCTGATTCACCTCAAGGTGCGAGCCAACAATTCAGAACTGAGCTTCCTGCTTCTCCTGTCGCTGAAGCTCTGCTTCCTGTGCTCTCTGGTGTTCATTGGTCGTCCATCAGTGTGGACTTGTCGGTTCCAGCAGGCAGCATTTGGGATCAGTTTTGTCCTTTGTGTCTCCTGCCTGCTGGTCAAAACTCTCGTAGTTCTTGCTGTTTTCCGTTCCGCTCGGCCTGGTGCTGGAGCCTTGATGAAATGGTTTGGTCCAGGCCAACAGAGAGGAAGTGTCTGCCTCTTTACATCTATACAGGTGTGAATATTTTTGTATTCAGAAAATTATAAACATGTTATAAAAAGATAACACTTAACAAATGTTTCCATATAGATTATAATCTGTGCTACGTGGCTGTCCCTCAGCCCCCCTGTGCCTCAGCGAGATCTTGGTTTCCAAGGGTCAAAGGTCACCCTTGAATGTGCCATGTCTTCTGTGGTGGGCTTTTCCCTGGTTTTGGGCTACATTGGTCTGCTGGCTTGCACCTGCCTCCTCTTGGCCTTTTTTGCTCGGAAACTCCCTGACAACTTCAATGAGGCCAAACTGATCACCTTCAGCATGCTGATATTCTGTGCTGTCTGGGTTGCTTTTGTCCCTGCATACGTTAGTTCTCCTGGAAAGTATGTTGTCGCTGTGGAGATTTTTGCAATCCTGGCATCTAGCTACGGTTTGCTGTTCTGCATTTTTGCCCCAAAATGTTTCATTATCCTTTTGAGGCCTGAGAAAAACACAAAGAAACACCTGATGGCTAGATAATGTATCTGTGAACTTATAACTCTTTCCACAGCCTGGTGTCATGCACTGGTTCATGTGTAAGTGTGTACATTTTTCAATATAATTAATACAGTTTATTTGCTCATATGAAATTAATAAACATCTTCAGCTACACATAATTATGGCTTACATTGGAATATCAAAGTATATTTCTTATGTTCTTAGATGTCAATATATGGTAATACACGACTGTTCATCATCCATTAAGGAAAATCAATCACACAATTTTAACATAATGCTAAACTAAGATGTTATTGAATTTTGTGACATTTTTGTAGTTGGTTATCCACTTTTTCTGTGTCTTGAATAAAAATGATACCTTAACTGAACAAAACTCGTCATTGGTTTCTTAAAAAATCTAAATATTTTGATGAAAATGACACAAAATAAATACATATTTAATACACATTTATTTATAATTAATATACACTAATTTAAGTAACACATTTAATTTAATATATGTATTATTTTTACTGTGGTCCAATGTCTCCAAGGTCTGGCTTTGCATCATTAAAATCAGTAAATCACAATGTTGACTATACCTTTTAATATCTGCTACCCATTAATCTAAATACAGTAAAACACTCATCACTTTAAAGAAGGAAGGATATGTTGTTGACAAAATATAGCTTGTGGTTCAACTGCATGTACCAAGTAACAACCACTAGATGGAAGTATAAGACCATCTCCTGACGCTCTGACGCTTCTTCCCTCATCACTGCATTTTCTTCCTCATGGACATTTTATTGCCAAATCTTTTCTCTTTTTCTTTACGGTTAAAAAAGGTATTTGCCCTAAACATAATAATATAGAGTAGCTGCCATTTGGTGTATTCTGTAGCAGTGAGCCTTAAACTAAACAAATCATTTGTCAACTATATTCACTAAAATTAACAAATGGAGAAAGTGATTAGGACGTTTAGAGCAGGGGAATCACAACACTGCAGAAAACAACTTGACAATTATATTCAACAAGCAAAAAGTAAATTGTTCAACTATATTTTCCAGCTATATATAATCTGCCCTTGATTATTGCTACCATTCAGACTAGTTTTTGTAATATTCACCATCAAATTAACTATTTAAAACAATACTCGTAATCATGTTTAATTGCCCTAACCAGAATATCCATCACAAGAGTCACCTGGAATTTGTTCAGACAACATAAAGTGATTTCAAAGGCCTACCCTGAGTGTATTTCTGTTGCATAATATCACTCCTGAATTAAGTCTTTAAAGTGATGTTATCTTTCCCCCTATAAAGCAGATACTGTGTAAATTATTTACCATTAATTGCAATTTCTTTTGCAGGTTGTTTGAATGCCCACATTGTTCAATCAGTCCCCCAGGTTTAAGTGCATGTATAGCTACATAATAATAATGAATCTACAGTAGATAACAAATGATGGGAGCAAGTGAGCCCTGATGCCAAATGAAAAACAACAAACTTGACCATAGCCCCCCCCCTGTGCGTTCTCTGTACCAGTGTGTAGAGGGATGCAAGTGCTTGTAAAATGAATAATAATTGAGATGAGTATTTGCACAAAAGTGGCTTATCAGTATCTCCTCATTCAACCACATTTGAGTTAATTTTAATGTAACACAGAGACAAGATGACCTTTTACTGTTTTGAACCAAGGCAAAGTCAGCCTTGCTTCCACAACCCATTTCCCTTTACTGAACTCACGGCTTGACTAGGCCTACCATTGTTTTTCTGTGTAGTCCCTTTCTGATACCTGCCCCTCTTGGTGCCATGTTGGCCTATAGCCTGGTATCGGTGACATTTCGCAAAAAAGTGTGGGTTCAGTTGCATAGATGTAGCAGGTTTCCTTAATTTCCAGCTAAACTGAAAGGTCATAATGGTGTTGACTGGCCTATTTCTATAATATATAAATTGCTATCTGCTATGTTTATGCAATATGAAAGCAAGCTGCTCCAGCAGGCATATGATGCTTATGGCTGTACTCTTCAGATGTTGGTGCTGCTTTTAAACAATGAGTTGTTGGGACCTTAGTTTTTTCTTTGGTACTCATAAGCAGAGGTGGAAAAATAACTAAGATCTTAAGCAAAAGAAGAAGTACGATAGTGTAGGAATACTCTGTTTCAAGTAAAAGTCCTGCAATCAAATGTTGCTCAAGTAAAAGTACACAAATATTAGCATCAAAATATACTTAAGGTAACAAAAGTAAAAGTAGGGATTCTGCAGATTAGCCCATTTCAGAATAATATATATATTATATGTTTTTATTATAATTATTGATGCATTAAAGTGTTACCAAAGCTGACAAAGGTGCAGCTAGTTTTAATTACTGTGTATACTGCAGGGTAGCTTGTGAATTTACTCCAGGTGTAACTAAAGTTTCATTTAAGTGTTGATTATATTTCAAATCAGTAATCCAAATCTGCAAAGTAATTAAAGGTATTAAATAAATGTAGTGGAGTAAAAGTTCACTATTTTAATTGTAGTAGAGTGGAAGTACAAAGTAGCTCAACATTGAAATACTCAAGTAAAAGTACTGCAAAACTGTTCTTTAGTACAGTACTTGAGTAAATGTACTTAGTTACTTTAAACCACTGCTCATAAGTGCATGGTTGCTATGGACACAAACACACGCCAATTCACTTAGTAACAAAAACATCTACAAAAAGTAATGATGAACTTTAATTGAAAGTACAGAACCAAAGAGTGACAGGTGTGGCTCTGTGGATTCATACATCCTCTGAGTGTTGGGAATGAACATTCTACTCTATTGGGATATCTGCTGTCACTGCCCTCCAGGCAATAGTGTACTTTCTGTATCAAAAAGAAGTCAGTCATTTTATTATTGTTTTTCTCACCTCTGATAGAAGTTATTCGGTTCAGTGCCAGCCTGTTTATACCATGCCACCATGGGCTTTACAGATGTTATAAAAAAACAGAACCAGATCGATGTTGTACAGGGAAGTAGGGGGGGTTTGTCAAGTACGTAGTCAAGTGTTATCTCTTGTAATATTCTTTTTGTCATTTAAATGTATTTGTATTTAAAGGGGATTGTCTTAATGAAGCATAAAAGGGATTTAATTATATTTGAATTTCAGGAACTGTTAACTGTTTATGCCTCTTTTTTATGTGCGTTGTGCATATGAGAAGCTATCTAACTGAACACTTTGTGTCCAAAACAGTTGCATCCATGTCTTGGTTCTCCTGGCTCTTCACTCTGAGGCTGTGCTCAGTCCCATTGCTGCTCCTAGTTGGGTTTGTGGGCAGTCAGCTGGGGCTCAGGCTGGGATTACAGATGGTTCAGACAGCGACTTGTTCACGGTGGGGGACACCGAGCGATAAGGGTCTGTTCAAGGAGGGAGATGTAGTAATTGGTGGGCTCTTTAGTCTTTTTTACAATCCTCCCGTTAAAGACAACAGCTTCACTGAGCTGCCACACAACAAACATTGCACTGGGTAAAACTCTGAACTGCTCTATCTCCTGTGAAAACTGTATAATATATATGCATATGTTTGACAAAATAATCACATCAGCTTTTTCTATTCAACAGGCAGTTACCTATTGTTTGTGTCTTCACATTCAAATATATTTTTCTTGATAAAAATATGCTGTTATTGTTTCCTATTTAAAGTATAACCTATACTTAACACAGATTACACATCTTCACAGTTACATTTGAATGATATTTTATTCTCTATCCCTCTCCTGCAGTTTGGAATACCTTCCATTACAGTATATTTATGCTATGGTGTTTGCGCTGGAGGAAATCAATCATAGTACTACCCTGCTGCCAGGTGTGCAGCTGGGCTACCATATTCGTGATAGCTGTGCCCTACCCTCTTGGGCCATGCAGGCAGCACTGTCGCTTGTTGGAGGAAACAGTGCCACCTGTGATTTAACAGCTCCGGCAAACTATTCTGCTGTGTATGGAGAGGGGATCGGAGAAAGATCAGGTACATTTACATTGTATGGTACTAATGCAAATCCTACTCTTGTAATAATAAGCTGATGAAATGAAACTCTGCAGAAATGTTTTTGACAGAACCAAGCCCCAAGAATTGAATGTATTGCATTATATCTTATAATGTCATCAGGTGATCAGCCTGTTCCTTTGATCATTGGTGGTTCTTCGTCTATAACAGCCATAATACTCTCAAGAATCCTGGGGCCACTCTCCATACCTTTAGTAGGTACCATACATCTGTTTAGTCCAACTACAATTTCAACAAAATAGCATAATAGAATCATTTCTCACTTTAAAATGCAGTCTTGATGCTAATTGTAACTTTCACAAACACTGAAACACTGTGGTTAACCATTTACCACATTCAATAGGACAGTTATAGATTTTTGTTTTCCTTTGGTGGACATTAGTGGGGCTCTTTTATGTCTCTTTTGCTGCCCTCACAACACACACAGTCTTCTGAAGAAACACATTCTCTGGGTGAAAATTACAAACTATTATGTGATTTTCAAACATCTCTGTACGTATATATCTTTGTGTTTTTTGTCTTTTACTGTAGATGAGCTACACAGCCAGCTGCCCCTGTTTAAGTGATAGACTCCAGTATCCTAACTTCTTCAGGACAATGCCCAGTGATATTTACCAAGCCCGGGCTATTGCCCAACTTGCAATACGTCTAAATTGGACCTGGATCGGAGCAGTGATAGCAAACAACGATTATGGCCATGTGGCAATAAAGGTTATTTATTTTATTCTATCAGAAATGTTTTGGCATCTTTATAAGACATCTACATAAATACAATATTTGAAATATTTTCATTCATCTAATGTTTTTGCTCCTTTCGACTGTATATGGCAGGTATTTCAGGAGGAGACGCAGGGGGCAGGGGTGTGCCTGGCGTTCATAGAGACTCTGCAAAGGGAAAACATTGAGATGGATGCCAGACGAGCAGCCCTCACAATTCAGGCCTCAACTGCGAAGGTGATTCTGATCTTTACCTGGTACACAGATGTGAGGGAGCTGTTTCTGCAACTTGACAACATAAATGTGAGCAATTGAAACTACACTGTGAATTCAATCGTAAATAAAAACAACTAATTTTATGTGAGAAACATATTCACTTTTTTAGAATTATCTTTTGATTGTGTTGCTTCTATAGGTGACTGACAGACAGTTTCTGGCCAGTGAGGCTTGGAGCACCAGTGGTAATCTGCTCCAAGATCCTATCACTTCTAAAGTGGCAAGCGGTGTTCTTGGTGTGGCTATTCGAAGTTCAGCAATACCTGGATTTGCACATTTTGTCAGAAGTTTGAACCCCTCTTTACGTCCTGATGATAAGTTCTTATGGGAATTCTGGGAAATGGTGTTTGGTTGTAGTCCTGGGGCCTCACCACTCTCTACGAGTTCACCGTCTCCCACAGACAGATTGTCTCAGAAAGCTTCCCTCCCACCGTGCAGCGGCATAGAGTCCCTGGAGGAAGTGCAAAATCAATTCACTGACACCTCTCAGCTAAGAGTGACATATAATGTTTATCTTGCTGTTTATGCTACAGCCCACGCCCTCCACAGCCTTCTGTCCTGCCCCAACAGAGACAGCTCATCTGGAAACCACGGCTCCACCTGCTCCTCTCCAAAACAGATCAAACCCTTTGAGGTAAACACAACTATGTCCATTTCAACACCACACATTTTAATTGAGGACATTAAGAGTAAAAGTGTTTTTTATGTGAACAATGCAGGTGCCTAATTTACCTTTAGGTTGAGAGATATTCACATAAATGTTGTTGCTTTCAGGTGTTGCACCACTTGAACAACTTGAATTTCACAACACCACAGGGGGACATTTTTTATTTTCAAGAGGGGGAAACTCCAGCAAAGTATGACCTTGTTAACTGGCAGAGCACCCCTGAGGGATCGCTCAAACTCGTTTTGATTGGACGTGTTGACGGGTTTGACCTCCACCTTAACCAGTCAGCTATTCAGTGGAGCACAGGATCCAATCAGGTGAAAGGAACAGGGAAATTGATCAAGGCCAAAATGTCTTTCAAGATAAAATATTTAGAAAAAGATATATTTTGTACTAGAGAATAAGGTTGTACTTGTTTTAAGGTGCCTGTTTCAGTGTGCAGTGAGAACTGTATCCCAGGTTTCCGAAAGGCCAACAGGAAGGGAGAACCTCTGTGCTGCTTTGACTGTATCCCATGTGCTGAAGGAGAGATAAGCAATCAAACTGGTAAAAAGAAATAACCACATAAGATATTCTTGACTTTGAAATACGATTTCAGGTCATTCTCTATGTTCCTATTTTTCCTACTCATCCCCAGGTTCCCTTATCTGTGAGCGTTGTCCATCTGAGTTTTGGTCCAATGTTAAACGAACTGCCTGCATCCCTCGCCAGCTGGACTTCCTTTCCTTTAATGAAACATTGGGCATTATCCTGGCTACAGTAGCTGTGTCTGGTGTTTCTGTGACAACAGCTGTGTTTGTAGTTTTTATTTACTACCGTCAAACACCTATGGTAAGAGACCGGACTAAAGAGATAGAGAAACTGTACATTTTCCAAAACTCGTTTTAATTTGTTGTTGTTTAGGACAGCATATTCACTATGAAGTGTAATTATAGTGTAATTCTGCATTGCTGCATTTTAAAATATGTGTTTAAAATACTTTGAATTAATCTGTTCTGTGTTGTTAATGTTCTAACCTTTTTTTTTATCAATTCAATACCAATTTCTATTTGCAGGTGCGAGCCAACAATTCAGAACTGAGCTTCCTGCTTCTCCTGTCGCTGAAGCTCTGCTTCCTGTGCTCTCTGGTGTTCATTGGTCGTCCATCAGTGTGGACTTGTCGGTTCCAGCAGGCAGCATTTGGGATCAGTTTTGTACTTTGTGTCTCCTGCCTCCAAGTCAAGACCATAGTAGTTCTTGCAGCTTTCCGCTCCACTCAGCCTGGTGCTGGAGCCTTGATGAAGTGGTTTGGTCCAGGCCAACAGAGAGGAAGTGTCTGCCTATTTTCCTGTATACAGGTCAGATTTGAAAAGCATCTATTTATTAACACGATGAAATCATGTACTTGCATTACCCTTACCTTGTACAATGTTTTTTTTTTATTAAGGTTTTCATCTGTATTATTTGGCTGTCCCTCAGCCCCCCTGTGCCTCAAGCTGACTTGGCTATTCCAGGGTTAAAGGTCACGCTGAAGTGTGCCATGTCCTCTGTGGTCGGCTTCTCCCTGGTTTTGGGCTACATTGGTCTGCTGGCTTGCACCAGTCTCCTCTTGGCATTTCTTGCTCGGAAACTTCCTGATAACTTCAATGAGGCCAAACTGATCACCTTCAGCATGCTGATATTCTGTGCTGTCTGGGTTGCTTTTGTCCCTGCTTATGTTAGCTCACCCGGGAAATACACTGTTGCTGTGGAAGTTTTTGCAATCCTGGCATCTAGCTTTGGTTTGCTGCTCTGCATTTTTGCCCCCAAATGTTTTATCATTCTTTTGAGGCCCGAGAAAAACACAAAAAAACACCTGATGGCTAGATAATGTATTTACAAACATTATGTTACAGGATATAAATCATCTGTACCAGACACTGAAACTAGAACAAGAAAATAACTCATAATATTTCAGTATACATGTTAAAGATAAGTTTATCTCATAGATTACATGGATACACCTATGTAAACCTTTTAATTAATCCAATATGACCATTATTCACTATACATTTTTAGGCTATCTTATATTTCTTTCAATAGGCATGCATTTATTATATTCATTCCGTATTGTATTATGGAAATAAAAAAGTGACCTTACAAATTCTGTGTTGTAGTCTCTGTTTAAGCCAGTCAGAAATCACAGTTTAACCAGGCCCCTATCTTTAGTCAAACTCTTTTGTGCTGGGTTTTGAATTTTTCAGATTATACCAAAGATGTAAATTTAAGGTGTTCAACAACTAAACAATTCGGTATCTGTACCTGATAACAACATACCATTTTGGATATTGCAATTAATAAGGGGAAGTATCATATGATTTTTTAAATTGAGCATGAGAGCTTGATGACTGCATCAGAAGTTGACAGAAGTACTGCATGTTACACAGAACAACTTTAAAACTGTCTTGGAAGGGAGATCTTATTCAGGGATAAAAAAACTGAACTTCCAAGATGACAGTTGTTAATCTAAAATAAAAATGTTGATATTCTCTGTGTTTCAAGTGCTCAACTTTTGAGAAAAAGGTTGTATTTTTAAGGTTGGTATTTGACACACATTTACTGCAGAACCAGCTTCATATTCTTATTCAGTTTCAAAGTTGGCAGTCAAAGAACGGTATAGGCTCATGTCCAAATCCACCCTTATGACCACAGGGTTTTTTTAGGGACCTGGACCATCAATGAATTACCATTAAAAAATTATCAATTTCTCCATACTGATTGCAATAGTAGGGACATTTATGTCATAGAAATAACATTACATGCGTCTCACATAATTACTGTTATTTTAAGGAGAGGAAATGTTTTATTTCAATTCTTTATTGAAGTCACAATTTTTTTCACAAAAGCTTCCATTTCCTGTGAAACAGCAAAACCAAATAAATAAGAATTTCTTTACTGCACTGGAAAAGCACTTTTATATTTTAATATACTGTATTTTCATGTACAAACTGGTGAATGTATCTTAAAGACCACATAAGCTCCAGACATGTCAAGATACATGCATTTAATAAGGTCAGCTGAACCTACATAATTTGAAAAAAACAAAATCAGAGAGAAGAACCAATAGTTAAATAAATTGCAATATAAATTCTGAATAATCACAACGTTAATCACCTAATCATATTGCAAATGTATCATTTAATAGAATCCTGGGAGAATAATGAATACATTGTTTTGTTTAAGCAATCTCATACGTTCAAAATTATTTTGCCATTAGCCCTGCTTTCCCAATAACTAAACACATGAGCTTTTACTATCAATATATTTTCCTATGAAACTAATTGCAGGTTTTATGACTCAATGCCCCGACCCATGATGGCTTTCTTTGTGTTCCTCTCTGGTCTCAGCAGGATAATGTAACATTTAGGGCCAAACAGTGCCATCAAGAGGCCAAAACTGGAAGCCAGGATGGCGAATACCTCAACTACATCTGCATATTTACCTGGGGAACTGATGTAAGCTGGAACAAAGGCCACCCACACAGCACAGAAGATCAGCATGCTAAAAGTGATGAGTTTGGCCTCATTGAAGCTATCTGGAAGATTCCTTGCCAGAAATGCTAACAGGAAACTAATTATAGCCAGTAAGCCAATATAACCCAGTAACACTGCAAATCCAACAGTTGACCCGACTACACACTCATACACTATTTTGTCATTGTGGTATTGAGTGTTTTTATGAGGAGCAGGTGAGGAGGAGACCAGCCAAGCAGTGCAGATCACTGCCTGAATGGATGTAAGAAGCAGAACTGTCCCTCTCTGCTGCAAAACACCAAACCACTTCATACTGGCTCCACCTCCTGGCTTGGAGGCCTTGAACACAGCCAGAACCACCATGGTTTTAACAAGAATACAAGAGACACAAAGCACAAAGCTGATCCCAAATGCTGCATGTCTCAGTTGACATGTCCAAAGTCTGGGACGGCCGATAAACAGCAATGAGCACAGGAAACACAGCTTAAGTGATGCTAAGAGCAGGAAACTCAGTTCTGAATTGTTGGCGCGTACCATGGGTGTACTACGATGATAGAAAAAGATTCCCAGGACAACAGCACAGATGCATGTGCCGAGTAAAGAGGTGGTTGTCAAACAGATACCAAGAGGCTCTTGATAAGAGAGGAACTCAGTTTGTTTAGGAACACACTGGTCACGCTGGGGGCTGGACCAGAAGTCCTCTGGACAACTGCTGCACTCCACAGAATCTGAAAAAATAAGGGAAAGTGTTAAGATAGATGAACTTGCTCAAATTATATCTCCAAAGTGCAATTTTTTAAGCAAAATACCAACCAGTCTTATTACTGATCTTTCCTTCAGAACAATGGATGCAGTCAAAACAGCACTCAGGTTCCCCCTTCTTCCTTACCATCCGGGTACCTGGGGGGCAGCTCTCACTGCACACTGACCGGGGTGGCTGGAGAAAAACACGTATACAGTATGAGTAATGATACTTTACACTGCTATAATGAGTCATCTATGGGACACAAAATATGTCAAATGTAAGAGTTACCTGTTTTGCTCCAAAGTTCCAGAAGATTTTTTCTTCATCAAGTGTGAGTTCTCCACCTCTGGCTGACTCTCTGACATCGCCCACACTCTGAACTTTAGTTTTTCCATCAGTGAGCCACTGCCAGTTCATGATATCATATATTGGCAAGGCATCACCATTCTCATCAAATGAAACTTGATCCCCAAATGGTGTGGTGAAATTGACCTTTCCCAAATAATTCACCAGCTTTATCAGAAAAAGGTAGATGAAATTATATTTAACCATGGTAAACACAGCTGTACCTCATATTCAATAATCAATCTGCATATTACACCTATGTATGTGTCAAGATACTAACATACTGTTACAATGGATGCAGTTCAGTCGATAAACAAGAACTATTTTAAGACATGTTTGTCTCTGACCTGACAAAATTATCCACTAATTGTCTCCGAGCGGTACATAAAGTCTACTCAGCCTTCTGCTGTGCCCTTTATTATTAGGTATTGAATAGCTCTGTATGTAATCCTATACCCTAAACGCTCTCTGCAATAAATACTGAAGCATAGGATTTAGTCACATAAAGAGGTAGATTGTAAACTGAAATCACACCTGCCATGGCTCCATTCTTTGCAAATTGCCACAGCTGTGCCCGCTGAAAGGCCCTCTACCAGGCTCGCACTGCAGCATGTTATCAAGAGCATAAACCAGTGCATACACAGCCTTATACACGTTATATTCTGGTCTGAGGTTTGAAACATCCAAAAACTCAGTTTCCACACTTGCTAGATCTTCCTGCCCAGTGCATAGTGCTCCCCCAGCTTCCTCCCAACCTGCTGGAGGTGGTGCAAATCTACAGTGAAATGTGTGTTCCCAAAACTGATTTACCTGAAACATATACAGCACTTTGTGTTATAAATAATGAAAATATACTTTATTATCCTTAAAAATACCAGATCTGATTGCAATGTTACACTTACCATGTTATTTCCATAGCTGTTGTTGTGGTTTTGGTCAGGACGTATTTGTAACAGGAAGTCCCTGAACCCTAGTATTTCTCCTCGACGGATGGCAATGCCCAGAGTGCCACCCAGGTACGGCATGAATTGGGGTGTGTGGAGCACATTAGCTGCAGTCCATGCTTCACTGGCCATCCACTGCAGGCCTGTCACATTTTGCCTTACCACCTGTGCATTGGATTATTTAAAATAGATACATTTACTAACATGACAGAGTTGATGTCCTACTTTTTCTTATATATGTGAAATCCTGTGTATTGCACAGTATTATCACCGAAGTGATTCATATTTCATAGCTGTTGGTTAGTGTTTTTTGAGAAGTCCTGCTAAAACCCAACTCACAGTGTGTTTAACAAACAAGGGTTGTGATTATACTGCATCACTTCAATCTATTTGTTACAAGACAATGTTTAACAAATAAAACATTAAATTGCATGACTACATTAAACATTGTTTTGTTAACATACATTATTTGTCCCATAAGCCAAACTATTCACACACACACACACACACACACACACACACACACACACACACACACACACACACACACACACACACACACACACACACACACACACACACACACACACACACACACACACACACACACACACACACACACACACACACACACACACACACACACACACACACACACACACACTTTACTAATTACATAACAATATAGTTAAGAACCTCTTCCATCAGATTTATCATGTGACTCTCATGTGCAAACACAATGACCACACGAGCTGTAGATTTCTTCATCACATCCACAATCCTTTTTAGTTCAAATGGATTATTGCCCCAGGGCAAAACCTCCAAGTAGGCCAGACAACCTCCGTTAGATTGAGCCAGGTCAGATTGGAAGGATCGGGCAGCGTGGAGCCCATAATCATCATCACTGACCAGCAGACCAGCCCAAGTCCAGCCAAAGCGCCTGAGAATTTGAATCATAGCACGCACCTACACAGTAAAGGGATTATGGTATAAACCTGAATGATCTGCTACATGTTTCAGAATAGACTGTGTTAAATAATCTCAAGTCAAGCCGAGATATCTATGTCAAAACAATTATTTGACAGGTATTACATAAAAGGAATATATTTTTAGCAAGATGTTTATTTCTGTGTGCACATGCTTTAGTATGCATTTCCTATTTTGCTAATTGATGGTTACCTGGAAAGCATCACTTGGGATCGTCCTAAAGAAGGATGGGAACTTTTGCCGGTTACTCAGGCACGAACATGTGGCAAAATAACTCACCTGTAAAAGATACATGTACATTCTAAAAACAAGCCTTTACACACCCCGCAACTTTTTAAAGGTTTATTATAAATTTTTCACAATTCACATTCATCTAAATTGAAAACAAAATGATTAAAGGTAATTATTGTGGAAAACTTACCATAGGTACTCTGTACAAACCTAAGACGGCAGAGATGGCAATAGAACGCGTAGAGGAAGAATCCCCGACAATCCCTATGACTGGAGGGGCTCCTACACAGGTCTCCTCTAACATGAATTGCTCCTCTTGACCACTGGCTAGTGACAAAGCTGCGCGAAACCCAATTCCTAGTTTGACACAGTTGTCATAAAGACTGTATCCCAGAGTCACATTAGGCAGCAGGTTGAAGTTTCTGTTGATCTCATCAACAGCAAAGGCCATGGCCTGGGCCTGCCTGAATCCTAGAACATCAAAACTGACAGAAAAAATACCACTTTTGGAAAGTACAACATTATTTTGCACAACTACTGAACATATTCATTTCACAAACAGTTAAGCCATGGCAACAGTTGCAACAATACTTGAAAGAGAAATTGCATAAAAGTAGATAATAGAGTGACATCAATACACAATGTAGTAAGCAACAGTAATCTCTCAGTATACATTGCATAACATTGCAACAAGAGGATTGCTATCCCCTAGTTTATGCTTTTTGCCGAATCCCTGAGACACTTACCCATGGCAGATAGGTTGTTGTGGCTCGGAGGTAAAAGATAAGTCAGAAAAAACAGAAAAGAAGTGGATCTCAAACAGACCACCCAGAACCACATCCCCAGCCTTGTGCATACCATTAAGTCGAAATTGTCCCTGTAAGTGGCATGCGGTCGAATAAAGAGGAGAGGGCAAAGCAGAAGAAAAGTAGGAATAAAGCATGAAATACACAAGCAACTTGAAATCTAAATAAGGCAACATGACTTTCCTCCTGTTTACCTCTTAAGGTCATAAAGTGTTATTGCTATGTCAATCCTTTTTATTGACTTGCACTATTGTTTGATCTTGCACACCACCCATCAGGGCATATTCAAAGTAGGGGCAGGGCCTAACATGCATTTTATTTTAGATTCATTTTTTTCTTAGATTTATTATGTAATAAATGTTTGGCGTCAATATATACATTAAAGTGAAGATACTGTGGATTGATGCCTTCCAAAAAAAACATCTACTGGTCTTGCAGTAAAAGACAACATTTCTTCGAGATAGCTCTGCAGTTTAACATCAGTAATAAAAAGTGTATACAGTATGCATCAGAAGAGTTAGTTTATACTGGGTATAATCTCAAATGTGTGTGTGATAGGTACAGCAAATTACACACATCAAAAGCTTAAATCAGCCTCAGGAATGTCCACTAGATGGTACCATCACACCAACATATTTCTTGACATTTTACTTTAAACTTTGCTTAATGGGGGATTATTATATCTGGATGGCACCCATAGGAACTTGACAGGTTCATGATCAGTTTTGCAGAATCATGTGTATAAGGTATGTATCCCTATTTGAGCTGTCTGTACAATTTGCATTGTTATAGACAGAGATGGGAAGCAATTAAGTACATTTATTCAAGTAATGTACCTAAGTGCAATTTTGAGATACTTGAACTTAGAGTAAATAAGACTATGTCGTGCCACCCATCAGGGGACAGGTTTGGGGCAGGGCAAAGTACACATTTTAAGGATTTATGAATATTTTCAGCAAATAAGTCTATAACCATATTTTTTATTTTATATTTTAAAGTTTTCTCCATGGAAGAAGGAACACACCAAGGATATTAGTTTGTTTAGGAAAGCCACATAAGCTAGAACACACAATAATACAAAGGGTATCAATCTAGGAATAATAATGAAAAAATCCATTTGTGTTAATGCATGATATTTATTCTGTTCGTCTCAAATGCAAAACTTCTAAATGATGAAGGAAAGGTGTACAATTCAGATGGTAAAGTAAGAGCAACCTAAGATGAGTTATGCTTCATTGCTTAGAAAATGGTATCTTCACATCAAACTTTCATATAATTGCTTGTGTTACTGCATTAAAACACAGGGAAAGAAGGAAACTCTAATTTCCAAATGTCATTACTTCTTCTAGAAATAGAGATCAACATAAATCTACATTTAATAAATAACTAAGTCCTCAGGCAACACTCACATGGGTCTTTTCAAACCCTACCAATTTATATGGCCATTGGTCCACACCAAAACAGCCTCTTAGGTCACTAAACATTCAGCTTATGTAAAACCAGAAAGGTGATGATTGTCAGGAATTACATTTTCAATGTCAATGATGGCGACATTTAATGTCATAGCGGATTTAAGTGCTTGTGTGAACAGGATTTCTTTTTGGGCAGAGGAAAGAAAAAATAACAAAACGTGTTTTTATATATGTTAGCCAGGCCTCAGTCCAGTATACATTTTTACTGTTCGTGCTACATTTCTATCTTGGTTGTTCCACGACCCATGATGGCTTTCTTTGTGTTCCTCTCTGGTCTCAGCAGGATAATGTAACATTTGGGACCGAACAGTGCCGTCAAGAGGCCAAAGCTGGAGGCCAGGATGGCAAATACTTCTACTGCATCTGCATATTTGCCAGGGGAGTTAATGTAAGCTGGAACAAAGGCCACCCACACAGCACAAAAGATCAGCATGCTAAATGTGATGAGTTTGGCCTCATTGAAGCTATCTGGAAGATTCCTTGCCATAAATGCTAACAGGAAACTAATTATAGCCAGTAAGCCAATATAACCCAGTAACACTGCAAATCCAACTGTGGACCCGACTACACACTCATACACTATCTTGTCATTGTAGTATTGAGTGTTTTTATAAGGAGCAGGTGAGGAGGAGACCAGCCAAGCAGTGCAGATCACTGCCTGAATGGATGTAAGAAGCAGAACTGTCCCTCTCTGCTGTCCAGCACCAAACCACTTCATACTGGCTCCACCTCCTGGCTTGGAGGCCTTGAACACAGCCAGAACCACCATGGTTTTAACAAGAATACAAGAGACACAAAGCACAAAGCTGATCCCAAATGCTGCATGTCTCAGTTGACACCTCCAAAGTCTGGGATGGCCGATAAACAGCAGTGAACACAGGAAACACAGCTTAAGTGATGCTAAGAGCAGGAAACTCAGTTCTGAATTGTTGGCGCGTACCATGGGTGTACTACGATGATAAATAAAAATTCCTAGGACAACAGCACAGATGCATGTGCCGAGTAAAGAGGCGGTTGTCAAACAGATACCAAGAGGCTCTTGATAAGAGAGGAACTCAGTTTCTTTAGGAACACACTGGTCACTGCTGGGGGCTGGACCAGAAGTCCTCTGGACAACTGCTGCACTCCATGGAGTCTGTAAAAATAAGGGAAAAGAGAACACTTACAGTTTAGCTGAATGGGAAACTGATGCCTGAAACTTTATTGCACGTTATGTCTGCAGTGCTTGGCATGTGCTTTATTGACACGGGGGGCACCAAGAAAGGGACAATTCCTGAAAACAAACTAATCAACCTTCGTTTAGGACATAGTTTTATAATGACACCAACCAGTTTCATTGCTGTACTTTCCCTCAGAACAAGGGACACAGTCGTAACAGCAAACAGGCTGGCCCTTTTTTCTGGTCATGCGTGTACCTGGAGAACAGCTCTCACTACACACGGACTGGGGTGGCTGTCACGATCAAAAAGTTATAGAACAGTTATTCCACACTGTTTGATTGTGTTACTTTGTGTCATATAGTACCAACATAAAAACAAAAACAATAACCAGGATTAACCTGTTTGTAGTCAAAGCTCCAGAAGATTTTACGTTCATCAAGTGTGAGTTCCTCGCCTTTGGAGGCAGACTTCTTAACAACACCCACTCTCTGAACATTTGTTTTTCCATCAGGGAGCCACTGCCAGTTCATGATGTCATATATTGGTAAGGCATCACCATTCTCATCAAATGACACTTGATCCCCAAATGATGTGGTGAAGTTGACTTTTTCCAAGTAATGTATAAGCTACACAGGGATACAACACAGACATACAATGAGACAAGGCGAGACAAAACATTTACTTGTTGATTTTGCACATGTATTGTGACGTTCTGTATGACATATTCAAGTATCATAGTCAAAGACATCAACCACGGTTGCCATTCAATAATTGTTTTTGTCACAAGAAATAAAGGGAATTTCATTTTGTATTGTTCTATGATTAAAGATATTGTCCTGTACTCAAAGACAATCAGGGGAGTACGTTTTCATTCCCAAAATATATTTCATTAAGTAACTCAAGATGAAGCAGGAGATTTCAAAAACTAAACAGGTGTAGTGCCAACTGAAATCACACCTGCCATGGGTCCAGTGTTTGCAAATCAGCACAGCTGTGCCCACTGAAAGGCCCTCTCCCTGGCACACAGCGCAGCATATCATCAAGGGCATATGCCAGGGCGTACACAGCCTTGTAAATATTGTATTCTGGCCTTAGGCTTGAAACATCCAAAAACTCAGTCTCCACACTTGCTAGATCTTCCTGCCCAGTGCATAGTGCTCCACCAGCTTCCACCCATTCTGCTGGAGGTGGTGCAAATTTACACTGAAATGTGTGTTCCCAAAACTGACTTACCTGAAATGGAAACAAAGTATTAACAGAAATAGCAATTATAATTATTGAATGCACAGATATGATTGTAAGGTTACAAATCTTACCATTCTATTTCTATGATTGTTGGACTTGTCAGGACTTGTTTTTAATAGAAAATCCCTAAGCCCTGATATTTCTCCTCGGCGGATGGCAATTCCTAGTGTGCCACCCAGGTACGGCATGAGGCGGGGGGTCTGAAGCCCAGCTACTGTAGTCCATGCTTCACTGGCCATCCACTGAGGCCTGTCACATTCTGCCTTATCACCTGTAATGGCTGTTGTCTAATCAATTTCTGCAGTTTGAGGTATACTGTAAATAGCTTGACTCGACTAAATAGGAATGAATACTTAAACTACTCCACATTACATTTAAAACTAATATGTTGGATTGGTAGATAAAAATAGATAGAGATAGAGATATTACTCTAAATACCTCTTCCATTAGTTGAATCATGTGGATCTGATGTGCAAACACAATAACCACACGAGCTGTTGATTTCTTCATTAAATCAACAATCCTCCTAAGTTCAGCTGGGTTGTCACCCCATGGCAAAATCTCAGAGTAGGCCAGACAACCTCCAATAGACTCAGCCAAGTTAGATTGGAAGGATCGGGCAACATGGCGGCCATAATCATCATCACTGACCAGCAGACCGGCCCAAGTCCAACCAAAGTGTCTTAGAATCTGAATCACAGCACGCACCTCAATAAAAAGAGAGCACAGGGATACCTGTTCATGTCTCACAATAAATTGAGAGTTCATTTATTCCATTACACCTATTTTCTATATCAACATAGTTTCATTAAGGATACACAATGAAAACACAGTACATGTACACTAAATTACAGCTCACTAAACTCTGAGTCAAACATACAGTAATTATTGCATTTCTATAACATAGTTTGTTTCACCTGGAAAGCATCACTTGGGATTGTTCTGAAGAAGGATGGAAACCTCCGCCTATCACTCAGGCAGGAACATGTGGCAAAGTAACTCACCTATAAAGAGATACAGTATTCACACAAGAGGGACTTTTTTTTACTATTACTTCAAATGAGGGTAAATGAATAAATTCAGCTATTACAAATTAACTGTTTTAAAATATGCATTAAAAAGATAACTTCTACCAAATAAAGCCTGAGATTTCATTTAATATTTCCCATCCTTAAAATGTGAAGTATAATCAAATTTGGAACCTCAAAACAAAAGCAAAAGCTGAAGACAGGAAACGTACCATGGGCAATTTGAACAAACCTATCACATCAGATGTGGCGATAGAAAATGTTGAGAAGGAATCACCCACAATCCCCAAGACTGGGGGGGGCCCTAAACAGGTCTCTTGAAGCAGAAACTGCTCCTCTCGACCGCTGGCCAACGATAATGCAGCACTGAATCCAATTACAAGTGTGGCACAGTTGTCATAAAGACTGTATCCCAGAGACACGTTCTGTAGAATGTTGGGGTTTTTGTTGATCTCATCAATTGCATATGCCATGGTCATGGCATGCCTAAACCCTTGAGGGTCAAAACTAACAATGAAAATGTCGGCATTAATGATTTATTCAACAATATACAGTATATACAGCTCCGGAACAAGTTAAGAGACACTCCAAATTCTTCTTAAATCTTTATCTCTACATGTATGGCAGCCTGTGTTTGTTGAATTTCAACAGAGAGAAAAACTGTCAGTAGTTGATAGAATACAATAAAAAAATCAGTTAACTCAAACACATTCCTCTAACTAATTCAACAAGAGAATATGATAATGCTGAAGTGGTCTCTTAATTTTTCTGGGGCTGTATAATTATCGGCAAATGTTGTCTACTTAATGTGTGTGAAACTTACCCCTGGCAGCTGAGCTGATTTGGCTCTGACGTGAATGTCGACTCAGGGAAGACAGAGGTGTAGTGGACCTCAAAAAGCCCACCCAGGATCACATCACCAGCCTTGTGCATCTCATTAAAATTAAACTGTTTCCTTAATTTACAGGATGAGAAAAGAGAGGAAGACTCAGACAAGAACAACATAAAGAACAGAAATGTGTTTAGAGATGCCCCCATAATGGCCCTCCTTCCTACACCCATTTCTTGGCTTCATGCAATGTTACTTAGTTTTATAAGAACGGTTAAGTCATGTCCTTTGCTGGTTTTCGTCAGAGTTTCACACCGCCCATCAGGGCACAGGCATAGCTGTAAGGGCAGGGCATACATATGAAACCAGATTTACAGACAATGTCATGATGACATTATTTATTTGCTGTATTTCTTGTTCATTACTTTGTCTGAGGTCCTTAATTGGTTTGTATTTTGAAGTTGTGGTGCAACTTAAACCTCTGTCACTCTGAACAACCTGCACAAAAAACAGTGTTCTTCTTAAATCGCTGAGACATAGTCACAAGAATCCCGGAGAAGATTTTTGCCAACAATGAGCAAAAACAAAACAAAAAACAAGACTATTCATGTACAAAAGCCCATCGATTCATATTATTTTGGTAATGTGTAAGTTGTGCTATTGTTATTTTGGTCAGGCAGTTAATTGGCCACCTATGGCTGAGCACTATAAAGCTGAGGTTTCATTAGGACCTCTTCCTTTTCTGGCATCTTCAGGAGTGGGATCGAAGTCCAGCTGTTGCAGGCTGACTGTTGAAGTAATTTGATTCTTTTGTGTTTGATGGTGTGCGTGCATCTAGTGAACCACACACATAAATACATACAAACTCTGATCACACATTGATCATTCTTACTCTGTGTTGTGGGTGTGAAGACTCAATAAAGACTCATTTCTTTGGACACCGTTTCCTTTTATTGTTCTAATCGGACATTCTACAGTGGTTGCCACCGGAAACATAGTCTCAGCATCACAGCTCCTTTAACAATTCTTTTCATGGTCCTTCGAGCCGGATTTGGCAAACTTCTCTAGTTAACAATGGCAACACCAAAGAAGAGTGAGTCACCCACAACACATGAAGACCCAGACAGAGACAGGTCAAACTCCCCAGGGCTTGAGAGGTGTGTCCGCATCCTTTCTGATGAGAATGCACTGTTGAGGCGCTGTCTGGACCAAATGAGGGAGAAAGATTCTCATTATCACACTTCTTCCTACCCCCCTTCAAGGCGTAATAGCATGAGAGGCTATGCTGCAGGCTCCAGATCAAGCTCGCCGGTTTCACAATGTATGGAGACGTCTCCAAGAGATCAACAGGATCCGCGTCCTCCATGGCATAAATTAGAACCGACAGCGACTGAGGGCAAGCTACATGCAAGGGAAAGAGAAGTTGATGAGATAGCCAGAGGTCTAGAAAGGATGGGGCGGCCATCTAGCCGCGACCGCAGATCTCCTGATAGAAACTACCCAAGCAGACAGACAAGTCGCCGCAGAGAATCACCTCCTCATTACAGCTCATCTTCACGGAAGGATCCTTACCTGGATTGGCCCCGGCAACATCGTTCCCGCAGATCTTCTCCATCACGGGAACACCAGTATTCAAGTATACCTGCTGACTATTGGCATGACTATTCAAGCCAATACAAATATGACACTCCAAGGGGATATGAGTCAAGCCGACGCCGCGAACCCTCTTACTCACCTGGGCGTCATTCTCGACATCCTTCAGTGGAGAGAGAGCACTCATATCGGGGCCCGAAGCCAAAGATTCCTGACTTCGTTCATGAAGATCCTCGTGAGTTCGCAAGACTCAAAGTTGCTCTTGATAACCTTCTTCCGCCCGATGCCACAGAGCGCTTCAAGTTTCAGATTCTACTGGATCACCTCAAACTGGAAGAGGCAATGCTCATCGCTGATTCATACAGTCACAGCAGGGATCCATATACTGACACCATGGAGGCTCTCACAGAGTTATATGGTCAACCGCACCAACTTGCACTTCAGCGCATCTCCAAGCTCATGGAGGAGCCGAACGTCAAGGCAGGTGACACTAAGGCCTTTCGTCAATTCGCACTGAAAGTGCGCGCTTTAGTAGGGATGTTGGAGCAACTTGGCAGCAGTGGAAGAACCGAACTGTGGTGTGGATCTCATGTTTCACGGCTTCTGGGAAAGTTGCCTCATGATTTAAGAGCAAGCTTTAGGAGGTATATCAATCCCATAAGAACTCCCATTCCAACTCTTCTCGACCTAGCTGACTGGCTAAAATATGAGGTAAGGGTGCAAGTTGATGGTTCACAGTTCACTGGTGATCACGGTAAGGAACATCAGAGCTACAAAGAACACCGCAAGGACCGAAAGTCACAGTCCACAATGGTTCTTCACAACAGTGAGCCAAAAGAGTGTCCATCTCAGTTACAGTCAAGTAGTTCAGATCAGCCACGAGAAAAGCCCAAGAAATTCTGCCCATTTTGCAACACACCTCAGCACTATCTGAATCAGTGTGCAAATTTTCAGTTACTGTCCAAGGAGCAGATCGAGAAATGGATCCGGGCCAATCAGAGGTGTTGGAAGTGTGGACGCGAACACTTCTCTTCCGAGTGCACTTTGAAGGCTAAATGTAAGAAATGCGACAAGCGACATCTTGAAATCCTTCATGAGGTGAACACCGGAGGTAGCGGTAAGACCACCACTTTCAGGAAAGCCACAACTGGATCCATGGAGCGTGCCAAACCCACCAGCTCCACTGCTGAAACCCTTTATGTGGACAGACCTACTGGTAGCAGCAGGGTGCTACTGAAGATGAGTCGGGTCATCCTAAAGAATGGTGAGAACTCATTGGACACATATGCACTGCTAGATGATGGCTCGGAGCGCACCATCTTACTGTATGAAGCGGCACAACAGCTCGGCCTACAAGGTTTACCTGAGGAGCTGTCCTTGCGTACAGTGCGTCAAGATGTGCGAGTCATCCCTGGAGCCACAGTGTCGTTCACAGTTTCACCTGCAAACCAACCAAGTAAGACCTTCCACATTCAAAGAGCATTCACAGCCAAAGAGCTAGGTCTGGCACCCCATACTTACCCTGTTGCGGCCCTCAAGAAGTCATATTGTCACTTGAAGAACTTACCTCTGCAGCCCATTGACCGTGCGCAGCCCTTGCTGCTCATTGGATCGGACCATCCACACCTCATAACCCCAACTGAACCTGTTCGCCTGGGCCCACCGGGAGGGCCGGCTGCGGTCAAGACCAAGTTGGGATGGGCACTCCAAGGCCCAGATTTCCTTAGACAGCCAGAAACTTCATGGCCTGAACAGCCATCAGGAAATCCTGCTGAGGTCCCTGAAGAGATGCGGAAACAAACCTTTTGCGGAGCCACAACCGTCGACAGTGGTCCACCTCTACTTGACATCGGTCAATACAGCACCTTCCAGGAACTCCTTGAAGCGGTAGCCTGCTCACCTCACGGGGTGGCTTCTGATACGGAGAATACGTCAGCGGCTGACTTAAGGAAAGCTGAGCTGGATGTTCTTCGTCAAGCCCAGATCGAAAGTTTCCCAGATGACATGACACAGCTACTGTCTGGAAACCCTGTCACATCAAACAGTAAGCTAGTCACGCTAGCCCCTGAGCTTGACCCCAACACTCAGCTCATTCATGTTGGAGGCCGTCTGCGTAGATGTGATCAGCTAAGTCAAGAAGTACAGCACCCAATTGTACTAGATCCTTCCCATCCTCTCTCAAAGCTGATTATTAAGCGCTACGACCAAGACCTGCACCATCCTGGTCCGGAGAGAGTATTTGCGGAGATCAGGCGGCGCTTTTGGATCCTGAGAGGCAGGCAGGCAATTCGCAAATTCCAACACAGTTGCCCCGAATGTCGTAAGTGGCGCGGAACGCCTGAGGTCCCAAGAATGGCCGATTTGCCCCCCTCCAGTCTCCGGCTCTACAAGCCAGCATTTTACTCCACCGGAATCGACTGTTTTGGTCCCTTTCAGATCAGAGTCGGGAGGCGAAATGAAAAGCGCTGGGGCATATTGTATAAGTGCCTTACTACCAAGGCACTCTACATTGATCTGCTAGCAAGCATTGACTCTGATTCTTTCCTCATGTCACTCCGGCGATTCGTGTCAAGAAGAGGAAAGCCACATGAGATTCTCTGTGATAATGGAACGAATTTCAAGGGTGGAGATACCGAACTGAAGGAGGCATTTCAGGCCCTCCAACCAGCTCTGAAGGAGCAGCTGACTGCACAACAGATCGCTTTCCAGTACAACCCGCCAAGTGCTCCCCACTTTGGCGGCTCTTGGGAAAGGGAAATACGGTCCATAAAGGCAGCACTGTACACCGTTGTTGGAGCGCAGACCGTGCCAGAAGAAGTACTCAGGACAGTCCTGGTTGAGATTGAAGGCATTCTTAACTCCAAGCCTTTGGGTTACGTATCCTCAGACGTCTCAGATCCAGACCCCGTGACTCCAAATACTCTTCTCATGGGGCGGCCCGACAGCTCTCTACCTCAGGTGATCTACCCAGAGTCTGAGCTACTCACTCGCAGGAGATGGCGGCACAGTCAAGTTCTGGCTGACCAGTTTTGGTCCAGATTCATCCGACAGTACTTGCCTGCCCAACAGACACGTCAGAAGTGGCAAAAGGAGAAAGACGATTTGACCGTCGGCACAGTCGTAATGATTGTGGATCCTCAGTCTCCAAGGGCCCTCTGGCTTGTTGGAACAGTGAAGACGGTCTGCCCTGGCTCCGATGGAAGAGTAAGGGCAGCAGAAGTTAAAGTGAAGGATCGCACCTATCTTCGCCCGGTGGCTAGACTGATTAAGTTGCCTGCATTTCCAGACGACCATGGAGAGAAGGACTTTTAGAAGCAAATCCGTACAACAGATTTGGGGGCGGCTGTACAAAAGCCCATCGATTCATATTATTTTGGTAATGTGTAAGTTGTGCTATTGTTATTTTGGTCAGGCAGTTAATTGGCCACCTATGGCTGAGCACTATAAAGCTGAGGTTTCATTAGGACCTCTTCCTTTTCTGGCATCTTCAGGAGTGGGATCGAAGTCCAGCTGTTGCAGGCTGACTGTTGAAGTAATTTGATTCTTTTGTGTTTGATGGTGTGCGTGCATCTAGTGAATCACACACATAAATACATACAAACTCTGATCACACATTGATCATTCTTACTCTGTGTTGTGGGTGTGAAGACTCAATAAAGACTCATTTCTTTGGACACCGTTTCCTTTTATTGTTCTAATCGGACATTCTACAGTGGTTGCCACCGGAAACATAGTCTCAGCATCACAGCTCCTTTAACAATTCTTTTCAATTCATAATCAACCACCCACTTTCTTTTCTGAAAATCAAATACTGATCCTTGAAAAAACATAAAACATGTACAATATTTTGACCATTTTAGGACGATGTCTGGCTTGTCATGGCCAGTTCTGCTGTGATGGCTTTGGATTAGGGTATTTGGTCATCCATCCAAAATTATGATTATTTGAAGAAAAGTTATATATAAATAACAAAGAAGAACTACATCTTGTCACCACTGGGCATGGGCATGCTCTCTCTGATGTAAATCAATATAGATGAGTGACGTATGGTAGAAGGAGGGAAGAATTGTCTGAAAATCTTTATAAACCAGTGAAAACACATACAGTACAGTTTGCCCACTTACAGACAGTTGATCATGGAGATGTCTGCTCTTATTGGTCTGATACTGTCTATAGGTTTGTGTGAGCTTAACTCAGCCCTTGTTTTTAATAGTTTACGGAATGGCATGAAACCAACGGCGGGGCTAGCAGGGCACAGGACTGGTGCTGTGCTTAGCACCAAGGCTTCAAATGTGACATGTAAGCTACAAGGTACCACTCATCAACCTGCATTCTCTATGGACGGTGACTATGTTATTGGGGGTGTTTTCTCCATACACTACCAAATGCAAACCATGAAGCATAACTACACCACCATGCCTGAGCCACTAAGATGCACAGGGAGGTTAGTACAGGGATAGACTGTGGGGATATACAGTATATTGATGTGTATATTGTGAATTTGTGTTGCAAAGTACTGTGTGGTAAACACTAAAGTCAAATTATTTATAAATGTTTTTTGTTTTGGATAATGTGGATATTTTATTCCCTTTCATAAAACGTCACAGTTTAACTGATTTATACATACTTCACATTTTTAAAAGAGAGATTTGTAACTAAAGTTAAATTGACCATTGAATCAATTCAGCAAAGTTATTGTGAATTTGTGAAACCAGGTGTGTTTGACACATTTTAATTTGATGTCTGTTTAATGGGTTCACATAAAGCCTAGATGCTATTCGTTATCAGAACATACATTTGAACTGCAGTTCTTTTTAGTCTATCACGTATATTTGTTCATGTTGAAGTTTGAACAGTAACACCGATGTCTTTGTGCAGCATCGACTACCGTGAACTGCGCTTCTCACGTGCAATGGTCTTCGCCATCGATCAGATTAACAACAGCACGGAGCTGCTTCCGGGCATCAAGCTTGGTTATGAGATCTACGACTCTTGTGCCTCGGTGTCCGTGGCGGTGCATGTTGCATTTCAGCTTTCAGGGGGCCTGGACCCGGTGTTTAATACCGGCGACAAATGCTCGCAGTCTGGTATGTTGATGGCCATCGTTGGTGAGTCTGGGTCCACGCCATCCATCAGTATGTCGCGCATCATCGGGCGCTTCAACATTCCTCAAGTAAATATTAAGAATTTCTGGGAAACTGTGTGTGAGTCCCTCACTTATTGTCCAGGTAAACAACTGTTGTTTTCTTTAGGTGAGCCACTTTGCCACGTGTGCATGCCTGTCTGACAAGCAGCAATACCCGAGTTTCTTCAGAACAATCCCGAGTGATCAATTCCAGGCTGACGCGCTGGCCAAGCTGGTTAAACACTTTGGCTGGACTTGGATAGGTGCGGTCCGGTCAGATTCGGACTATGGTAACAATGGAATGGAGTCTTTCCTGCATGCAGCACGTAAAGAGGGGATCTGTGTGGAATACTCTGAGTCTTTCCATCGGATTCAACCACGTAGCCGGATTGAGAGAGTAGCTGACGTTATCCGCAGGTTTCTACATCACTCATTCTGCTTTTGTTGTGTGCTGACCATGACCCTTTGCACTGAAAATGATGGAACATGTTTTTATTACACCAGGAAATGTGTCAATATATCTGTTTCTCATCTCTTATGTTTTTTTTTTTGTCTTCATACTTATGACTTATATTGTTATAAAAGACAATATTCATATATATATTCTAACTATTCTTTTTATATGTCATGGAACATTCCTCCAGGTCAACGGCTAAGGTTGTGGTGGCATTTACTTCCCCTGGAGACATGAGGATTCTGCTGGAGGTGCTGTCCAGCAAGCCTTCTCCACCTCGCCAGTGGATAGGTAGTGAGTCCTGGGTAACCGACCCAGACATGCTGAGGTTCAGTTTCTGTGCTGGAGCCGTAGGATTTGGCATTGAACAATCTGTCATCCCAGGTCTGAGGGACTTCTTGCTGGATCTCTCTCCCTCTAAAGTGGCTGCCTCCCCATTGCTTACCAAGTTCTGGGAGGAAGCATTCAACTGCAGGCTGGTAAAAAGTGAGACAATTGTGATAATAAAAAAACAAAAAAACATGACACTCACAGTAGTGTCTTTATTGTGTTAGTTTTGAATAGTTCTGTCTAAGTGAAGCTCCCCTCTTAGAGACCAAACTCCAGATTTTGACTGATAAGAAAAACCTAATATTTCTAATCAAATATATGAGGTGGACATAAAGTGAATCTCTGTGAATGACCTCACAATGTGATGTTCAGGTCATGTTTAGGAACAATGCTGTGCAAAATATTGTACATAACATACATCATAATTATATTATATTATATTATACACTGACTCTAGACCGTTTATTTGTTTGATTTAAAGTTTAAAGGTCTATATTGCTCAATGCACAACAATTTAGGCAAAGTCTCCCTTCAAAATGCTCATAAAATGAACGCTAAATAAAAACTAAATCACGCTCTTGAAAATGCTAATCTCAAACATATAGTGCAGGTTTAAAATATATGTAAAATATAATATACAAAGTGGAGTATGTTTGTTGAAAGGTTTACAGTTAATGTAAAATAAAGTGGATGAAATGTAAACAGGAATGTAGTAAATGTATGTTTTGAGACAATATACAGATCAGATACAGAAAAAATTAAGAGACCACTGCAGCATTATCAGTTTCTCAGGTCTTACTATTATTACTATTAGTATGTGTTTGAGTTAAATTATTACTTTTACTGTTATTGTATTCTATAAACTACTGACTACATTTCTCTTTGTTGGAATTCAACAGACACTGGAATGGCTGCAATACATGTCGAGACTGAGATTTAAGAAATATTTGGAGTGATCTTTTAATTTTTTCCGGAGCTGTTTGTACACACATTTGTAGATGACTTAAAGACTATGTAAATGTATATACATTTAAAGTGACAGTATCAAAGTCAGGAACTCAAGAGTTCGGCAGTCTTATGGCGTGTTTATTCAAGGCGTGTAGGCCTGTTAGTGTGTTACCATCTACCAAACTGCAGAGGGCAGAACGTGTATTTCTAGTGTGACTAGGGTGTCTGATTATCCTTAACTGATGGTTCTTGTGTCTATCAGTAAAGTCATTAATTAAAGGTAGACATATTTTGCCTTATATAATTTTAAGTATTTGTCTGATGACTGATATGTGTTAATTTGAGCTGCTGACATTTGAAAATAGGAACAATTACGTAAAAAACAGATAGAAAGTCTGCGAAACAGTGCTTTGAAATATGATTTAAAATTAAAATGTTGTGAGAATAAATCTCAATGCTAAAGACAACGTTTTTGCAATGCAGGTTTGGCAGGTTAAATAACACAATGAATAAGTGTAATACTCATGGCTGATAAGCACCTTCCTCTGTCTCTGTGTTTTAGGTGCAGCCACAGACAGGAGTGTGTGTGATGGAACTGAAGACATAAAGACGCTCCAGAGCTCATACACTGACACATCTCAGCTTCGAATCACTAACATGGTGTACAAGGCTGTTTATGCAATAGCGCATGCTATTCATAACGCAGTGTGTCAGAAAACAGATTCTACTCCACTGTGTGATAAGTTCACTAAGCTAGAGCCCAAAGAGGTCAGTAAAAAGAATAATGTGAACCCCCCAATGTTCTTGTTAAGCTGCACATCTCTTTCATCAAATTAATTTCTAATTTCATTTGAAATGATTCATTTTATCCCCTTCACTCTCTTTGTTTATTCATCCCTAGGTTCTTAATCAGCTGAAAAAAGTAAATTTTTCCCAAAATGGTTATGATGTGTCATTTGATGCCAACGGGGATCCTGTGGCCACATACGAGCTGGTAAACTGGCAAATAAATGAGAATGGCAGCATTGAGTTGGTGACTGTGGGGCAATACGATTCATCGCTGCCGGTGGGCCAGGAGTTTCTTATCAACAGGAACCTCACCTGGGTGGAGGGTGGTACACAAGTAAGGAGCCCTAAAGCAATAATTTAACATATTACATTTTCATATCATCTCAAGGGTATGATGTCCTTTGTTATTTTAAAGAGTTCATGGTCTCTGAAATTGTTTATTCTGTCCAAATTCAAATGTTACAAAAAATTAGAGAGCACTTTTAATAAGAAATGTTAAGTTTTATTATTTAAAATACAGGTTTTCTTAGTTTTTATTTATTTTTCAAGGTGGGCATTGCTCAGCTGCAGTGGAGAAGAGTGACACATAAAAGTTGTATAAAAGATGGTTATCTAGATAATCACTTACATTTTCTGCCGAAACCTATTTTAGCTTTAGCTGATTTTCTTATACGAAAATGGTGGACTTTTATCCCTTAGCAGTGCGGTGGACAATACAGAAATCTAAAAGACACAAAAAAAAAACACAGCGAGAAAAAACATGAATCTTTCAATTTATCATTAGAGCTTCAGAGCACACCTGACTACATGTGAGTTAATTTGTATATACTGTATGTGACAGGTGCCTGTGTCAGTGTGCACCGACAGCTGTCCTTCAGGAACTCGTAAAGTGCTTCAGAAAGGAAAACCCATCTGCTGTTATGATTGTATACCATGTCCTGAGGGAGAGATAAGCAATGCTACAGGTATTTGTTTTTTTAATGCATATCTACAACATAAAACATACATTTCAACTGCTGAAAGCCCTTTTATTTTTTTCAGATTCCTTTGATTGTTTCCCTTGCCCAAAGGAATTCTGGCCTAATGCAAAGAGAGATACGTGTCTTCCCAAACCCGTAGAGTTTCTTTCCTTCAACGAAGCCCTTGGAATCGTCTTGGCTGCTTTTTCAATCGGTGGTGCCGTTCTAGCCATTATAACAGCGGCTGTGTTCTATCGTCACAGGACATCACCAATAGTCAGGGCCAACAACTCTGAGCTGAGCTTCTTGCTGCTATTCTCCCTGACTCTATGTTTCCTATGTTCATTAACTTTCATTGGAGCACCCTCGGAGTGGTCCTGCATGCTGCGACACACAGCGTTTGGGATCACATTTGTCCTCTGCATGTCCTGTGTTCTTGGAAAAACTATAGTAGTTTTGACGGCCTTCAAAGCTACACTTCCAGGTAGTAAAATGAGGAAATGGTTTGGGCCCTCACAGCAAAGATTGACTGTAGTGTCTTTCACGTTTATTCAAGTTTTGATATGTGCTATTTGGTTAGTTCTTAGTCCGCCTTTTCCAATGAAAAACCTAACCACATACAAGGAGAGAATCATCCTGGAGTGCGCATTAGGATCATCTTTGGGGTTCTGGGCTGTACTTGGGTATATAGGCTTACTGGCTGTCTTCTGCTTTGTGTTAGCTGTCCTAGCTCGGAAACTACCTGATAACTTCAATGAAGCCAAGCTTATCACATTCAGCATGTTGATATTCTGTGCAGTCTGGATCACCTTTATCCCAGCATATGTCAGTTCTCCTGGGAAATTTACTGTGGCTGTGGAGATATTTGCCATTCTGGCCTCCAGTTTTGGGCTAATTATTTGTATATTTGCTCCAAAATGTTTCATTATTTTATTTAAGCCTGAGAAAAACACAAAGAAACATTTAATGAGCCGGGGCTTGGAAAAAATGTAGATGGCTTTATAAAGCTTATACTGTGCACATTCAACATAGTCTTTCCTTGTTGATTTAAATATTCCTATTGGAGTTTCGTTTATGCTCAATGTTTTACTAATTGTAATGTCATTTTGAAATGACTAATAGCCTATTTTACAAAGACATTTTCATCAGGTGCTGAGAATAGTACTTAATTGACATTTCCCCAAAAATATTAAATACAGTATAGTCAAAACAAAGCTGATTAAATTCCTAAAACCTTTATTGCCAAGCGGAAAATACAAATCCCTTAGTCCACAAATCCTTCAACAAGTTCTTAAAATTTGTTTGAAATTCCAAATAATCAAAAGGGTTAAACATAGTTTAGTCTGACTAATAAAAAACTTACACAGGTGGTTGGTGTGGGTTTGTTTGGTTGGAGTATTCTGATATTTATGAATCATCTGGGTCTTAAAAGGCACAAATTAAAATAAAATGCAATTGTTCAAATTGAATTTCATGAAGTGCATTTCTTCCTTAAATGTATCTTCTCAAAGTAACCTGGAAATCTTCCAGTCTTAGTAATAGACACTTAACAACCTTTTAATAAAATAGTTTGAAATGAAATGTAATAATTAATCACATGTGGATGTGTAATTATCTTTTAGTCCTTGGATTGCTCCTGTTGTATGGAATTGGGTTCAAATGTTGTATTACCACAAAAATCAACCAGGTCAAAATCGCTTTGAGTATCTATGTAAATCTGCACTGCACTGTTTCAGCACTTTGGACGCACTGCTCAACAACAGCGTTGTTCTGAAACCACGAAGCAATAGTCACAAGAATCTAAGACAACATTTAAGCTCCTTTTTTAAAAAGACAAGTAAAGCTTAAAAAATGGGGAACAATCAGCAACAATAACAACAAAACAAGACTATTCATAATCAACCACCCACCTCCTTCTCTGAAAATCAAATACTGATCCCTGAAAAAACATAAAACATGTACAATATTTTGATCATTTTAGGACAATATCTGGCTTGTCATGGCCAGTTCTGCTGTGATGGATTTGGATTAGGGTAGTTGGTCATCCATCCAAAATGATGATTATTTGAAGAAAAGGTACATATAAAATATAACAAAGAAGCAATTAAACTTGTCAACACTGGGCCTGGGCATGCTCTCTCTGACGTATAGCAAGGTGACGTATGGTAGAAGGAGGGAAGCATTGTCTGAAAATCTTTATAAACCAGTGAAAACACATACAGTACAGTTTGCCCACTTGCAGACAATTGATCATGGAGATGTCTGCTCTTATTGGTCTGATACTGTCTATAGGTTTGTGTGAGCTTAACTCAGCTCTTGTTTTTAATAGTTTTGGGGATGGCATTAAACCAACGGTTGGGCAAACAGGGTATAGGACTGGTGCTGTGCTTAGCACTGAGGCTTCATTTGTGACATGTAAGCTACAAGGTACCACTCGTCAACCTGCATTCTCTATGGACGGTGACTATGTTATTGGGGGTGTTTTCTCCATACACTACCAAATGCATGCAGTGAATCCTAACTACACCACCATGCCTGAGTCATTAAGATGCACAGGGAGGTTAGTACAGGGATAGACTGTGGGGATATACAGTATATTGATGTGTATATTGTGAATTTGTGTTGCAAAGTACTGTGTGGTAAACACTAAAGTCAAATGATTTATAAATGTTTTTTGTTTTGGATAATGTGGATATGTTTTTCTCTTTCATAAACGTTATAGTTTAACTGATTTATACATACTTCACCATATTTAAAAGAGAGATTTGTAACTAAAGTTAAATTGACCATTGAATCAATTCAGCAAAGTTATTGTGAATTTGGGAAACCAGGTGTGATTGACACATTTTAATTTGATGTGTGTTTAATGGGTTCACATAAAGCCTACAGAGATGCTATTCGTTATCAGAACATACATTTGAACTGCAGTTCTCTTTAGTCTATCACGTATTATTTGTTAAAGTTGAAGTGTGAACAGTAACACCGATGTCTTTGTGCAGCATCGACTACCGTGAACTGCGCTTCTCACGTGCAATGGTCTTCGCCATCGATCAGATTAACAACAGCACGGAGCTGCTTCCGGGCATCAAGCTTGGTTATGAGATCTACGACTCTTGTGCCTCGGTGTCCGTGGCGGTGCATGTTGCATTTCAGCTTTCAGGGGGCCTGGACCCGGTGTTTAATACCGGCGACAAATGCTCGCAGTCTGGTATGTTGATGGCCATCGTTGGTGAGTCTGGGTCCACGCCATCCATCAGTATGTCGCGCATCATCGGGCGCTTCAACATTCCTCAAGTAAATATTAAGAATTTCTGGGAAACTGTGTGTGAGTCCCTCACTTGTTTTTCCTCTGTCCCGGTAAACAACTGTTGTTTTCTTTAGGTGAGCCACTTTGCCACGTGTGCATGCCTGTCTGATAAGCAGCAATACCCGAGTTTCTTCAGAACAATCCCGAGTGATCAATTCCAGGCTGACGCGCTGGCCAAATTGGTTAAACGCTTTGGCTGGACTTGGATAGGTGCAGTCCGGTCGGATTCGGACTATGGTAACAATGGAATGGCGTCTTTCCTGCATGCAGCACGTAAAGAGGGGATCTGTGTGGAATACTCTGAGTCTTTCCATCGGATTCAACCACGTAGCCGGATTGAGAGAGTAGCTGACGTTATCCGCAGGTTTCTACATCACTCATTCTGCTTTTGTTGTGTGCTGACCATGACCCTTTGCACTGAAAATGATGGAACATGTTTTTATTATACCAGGAAATGTGTCAATATATGTTTCTCATCTTTTGTGTTTTTTCTTATGGTCTTCATACTTATGACTTATATTGTTATAAAAGACAATATTCATATATACATATATATTCTAACTATTATATGTTTTGTCATTGACCATCCTACAGGTCAACGGCTAAGGTTGTGGTGGCATTTACTTCCTTGGAGACATGAGGATTCTGCTGGAGGTGCTGTCCAGCAAGCCTTCTCCACCTCGCCAGTGGATAGGTAGTGAGTCCTGGGTAACCGCCCCAGACATGCTGAGGTTCAGTCTCTGTGCTGGAGCCGTAGGATTTGGCATTGAACAATCTGTCATCCCAGGTCTGAGGACTTCTTGCTGGATCTCTCTCCCTCTAAAGTGGCTGCCTCCCCATTGCTTACCGAGTTCTGGGAGGAAGCATTCAACTGCAGGCTGGTAAAAAGTGAGAAAATTCTCCCAATTTTAAGCTAACATGACACTCACAGTAGTGTCTTGATTGTGTTTTATTTAGGTAAAGTGTCCTTTAAAAATTCCCTAATATATACGTTGAATAAAATAAATAAAACATCAAGCTCTAATATATTCTTATCCCAAAAATATATTGCAGAGTTAAAATATACGTCAGATAAAACATATATATAACCTTTGGTATACATTTGTTGACAGGTTTACAGCAATTATAAAATAAAGCAGATGGAATGTAAATATTAATGTAATAAAGGTATGCTTTATGACACGTACTACTGTATAAAAAACGGTATTGTGTAAATGCATATGAAGATGACTTAAAGAGTATGTAAAAGTATATAAATGTAAAGTGACAGTATCGAAGTCATGAGCTCAAGAGTTCAGCAGTCTCATGGCGTGTCAAATCAAAGTGTGTAAGCCTGTTAGTGTGTTACCCTCTACCAGACAGCAGAGGGCAGAACGTTTATTACTATTGTGATAAAGGTCATTGATTATCCTGTACTGCTGGTTCTAGTGTCCATCATGCATCATTAAAACAAGTCAGTATTCAATTAATGGAAGACATGTTTGGCTTTATAATTGTATGTATTTGTCTGATAACTGATTTGTGCAAATGTGAGATGCTGACAGTCGAAAATAAACAAGTAATGTGATTTAAAATTAGCATGTCGTAACAATAAATCTCAACGCTAAAGACATAATGCTTTTGCAATGCAGGTTTGGCAGGTTAAATAACACAATACACACATAAGAATGAATACATGTAATTGTCATGGCTAAAAACACCTTCCTCTGTCTCTGTGTTTTTAGGTGCAGCCACAGACAGGAGTGTGTGTGATGGAACTGAAGACATAAAGACGCTCCAGAGCTCATACACTGACACATCTCAGCTTCGAATCACTAACATGGTGTACAAGGCTGTTTATGCAATAGCGCATGCTATTCATAACGCAGTGTGTCAGAAAACAGACTCTACTACACTGTGTGATAAGTTCACTAAGCTAGAGCCCAAAGAGGTCAGTAAAAAGAATAATGTGAACCCCCCAATGTTCTTGTTAAGCTGCACATCTCTTTCATCAAATTAATTTCTAATTTCATTTGAAATGATTCATTTTATCCCCTTCACTCACTTTGTTTATTCATCCCTAGGTTCTTAATCAGCTGAAAAAAGTAAATTTTTCCCAAAATGGTTATGATGTGTCATTTGATGCCAACGGGGATCCTGTGGCCACATACGAGCTGGTAAACTGGCAAATAAATGAGAATGGCAGCATTGAGTTGGTGACTGTGGGGCAATACGATTCATCTCTGCCGGTGGGCCAGGAGTTTCTTATCAACAGGAACCTCACCTGGGTGGAGGGTGGCACACAAGTAAGGAGCCCTAAAGCAATAATTTAACATATTACATTTTCATATCATCTCAAGGGTATGATGTCCTTCGTTATTATAAAGAGTTCATGGTCTCTGAAATTGTTTATTCTCCAAATTCAAATGTTACAAATAATAAGGGAGAATTTTTCTAGGAAATGTTATGTTTTATTATTTAGAATACACGTTTACTTACTTTTTATTTATTAATTTATTTTCCTAGGTGTGCATTGCTAAGCTGTAGTGGAGAAGAGTGACACAAAAAAATGTTTGTATAAAAGACTGTTATCTAGATAAGATAATCACTTGATCATTTTCCAAGTCTGCTGAATCCTATTTTAGCTTTAGCTGATTTTCTTTCACAAAACCTGTAGGATTATCCCTTAGCAGTGCGGTTGACAATACAAAATTGAAAAAAACGAAAGAAAACATTGTGAGAAAAAACAGGAACCTCTTCTTTTATCATTAGAGCTTCAGAGCACACCTGACTACATGTGGGTTAATTTGTATATACTGTATGTGACAGGTGCCTGTGTCAGTGTGCACCGACAGCTGTCCTTCAGGAACTCGTAAAGTGCTTCAGAAAGGAAAACCCATCTGCTGTTATGATTGTATACCATGTCCTGAGGGAGAGATAAGCAATGCTACAGGTATTTGTTTTTTTTAATGCATATCTACAACATAAAACATACATTTCAACTGCTGAAAGCCCTTTTATTTTTTTCAGATTCCTTTGATTGTTTCCCTTGCCCAAAGGAATTCTGGCCTAATGCAAAGAGAGATACGTGTCTTCCCAAACCCGTAGAGTTTCTTTCCTTCAACGAAGCCCTTGGAATCGTCTTGGCTGCTTTTTCAAGCGGTGGTGCCGTTCTAGCCATTATAACTGCGGCTGTGTTCTATCGTCACAGGACATCACCAATAGTCAGGGCCAACAACTCTGAGCTGAGCTTCTTGCTGCTCTTCTCCCTGACTCTATGTTTCCTATGTTCATTAACTTTCATTGGAGCACCCTCAGAGTGGTCCTGCATGCTGCGACACACAGCGTTTGGGATCACATTTGTCCTCTGCATGTCCTGTGTTCTTGGAAAAACTATAGTAGTTTTGACGGCCTTCAAAGCTACACTTCCAGGTAGTAAATTGATGAAATGGTTTGGGCCCTCACAGCAAAGATTGACTGTAGTGTCTTTCACGTTTGTTCAAGTTTTGATATGTACTATTTGGTTAGTTCTTAGTCCGCCTTTTCCAATGAAAAACCTAACCACATACAAGGAGAGAATCATCCTGGAGTGCGCATTAGGATCATCTTTGGGGTTCTGGGCTGTACTTGGGTATATAGGCTTACTGGCTGTCTTCTGCTTTGTGTTAGCTGTCCTAGCTCGGAAACTACCTGATAACTTCAATGAAGCCAAGCTTATCACATTCAGCATGTTGATATTCTGTGCAGTCTGGATCACCTTTATCCCAGCATATGTCAGTTCTCCTGGGAAATTTACTGTGGCTGTGGAGATATTTGCCATCCTGGCCTCCAGCTTTGGGCTAATTATTTGTATATTCGCTCCAAAATGTTTCATTATTTTATTTAAGCCTGAGAAAAACACAAAGAAACATTTAATGAGCCGGGGCTTGGAAAAAATGTAGATGGCTTTATAAAGCTTATACTGTACACATTCAACATAGTCTTTCCTTGTTGATTTACATATTCCTATTGGAGTTTCTTTTATGCTCAATGTTTTACTAATTGTAATAATTATTTACTATTAATAGGCTATCTTACAAATATTTTTTATCAGGTGCTGAAAATAGAAAATAAAATGAATAAGACACACCGTGTGTGGTACTTAATTTACATTTCCCCCAAATTATTAAATACAGTATAATCAAAAGAAAAGGTGTTTACATTGCTAAAATGTTTATTGCCAAAGCAGAAAATACATCATCCCTTAATCCACAAATCCTTCAACAAGTTCTTAAAATGTGTTTGAATTTCCAAATAATCAAAAAGTGTCAGTTTGAAAAATAAAAAATCACATACACAGTTTAAGTGATAGAATAATCACATTTATTTCAAAAATCAACTTTTGGAAAATGGTACACTGGCTAAATCACCCAAAAATGCTGAGATATGTATCAGTCATAAGCATATGGAATATTATAACATGCACCTTAGCTTTACAATATGTTGAAGCCAGCAGTAGGTGGTATGTTAGGGTTATAATCATTTGGGTCTTAAAAGGCAAAAATGAAATACAATACAATTGTTCAAATGGAATTAATGCATTTTGTGTCATCAATGTATCTTCTCAAAGGTAACCTGGAATTGATATTTTGAAATGAAATGTAATAATGAATCACATCAATAAAAGTCAAGCCTCAAACACATTTCACATGAAACGTCCATAGTCCTTACCTGTGACATTGTGTTTCATTGTGATTGGTTAAACTGAAGATGACTCATATACAAAAGCATATTAGCATAACAGTTTTTATATAGAATACTTCATTTGTCTTTCATATCATTTTGATGGACCATTGTTTCCTGCTAACATACAGATGCAGCCTTTTTTTGGGTCAGTATGTACACTGCACTTTACCCTTGCCGGAGCTCCTACCTGGCTGGTTCTTTGTTCCTTATTTAGTCTGGTTTTTCCATTGGTTTCTGATGTTCCCAAAAGTGTGATGGGAAGTAAAGATGGTATAGAGAGAGGTATGTTGAAAGAAGAAGAGACTGTAACAGACAGGCAAAGGAGTTTGGGGATAGAGCAAGATTCTAGCTTACCTCAGTGTGTGAAACTGGCAGACAGTGAGCCTTTGGCCCTGCAGTCGGAAGGGGATGTTTTGATTGGAGGGCTGTTCCCTCTGCATTTTGTAGCTCCTAAGCTGCAGAACAGCTACCGCAGCAAACCCCAGCTCACACCTTGCAGTGGGTAAGTGTGAAGATACTGATGACACAGCCCCATGCTATTAAAGTTTTTCATTTTTATTTATTTTTACATAATTAAGAATTTTAAATATTTTCATCTGACTGTGGTGTGCATCTCTATATTGCTCTTAATCTGTATACTGTCTTTCCCTATGTCACGATAAATTACATGGATTGCACTGATTTTTTTCAAATCGTTGCAGCTTTGATCATAGAGCTTTCCGCTGGATGATGACCATGGTCTTTGCAGTGGAGGAAATTAACCGTAATACAAGCCTGTTACCAGGTGTTAAACTAGGCTACCGGATAATGGACAGCTGTGACCATGTACACACCAGCCTGCAAGCTCTTATGTCTTTAGTCAGTCACCCTAAAGTTGTGATGGACGAGGTGAATCAAATGGTAGAAACTGAAAAAGAAAGGATAAAGGACAGGTGTACTGGATCGGATGCAGTAAAGACAAAAGCAACGTCTCACAGCCTTGAAAATTGTTTTAATTACATAAATGAAAATGTCACAGAGAAGAGAACAGACAGGCTTATTCCACTTCAGACTTTGCCCTCATGTCTGATGGATTCTCCCGTACCTGCTGTGATTGGCCTTGCATCCTCTTCCCCCACAAGAGCTGTAGCTCACACACTCGGTCCTTTCAACCTCCCACTGGTAAGAAAGAAAAGAAACATTCACAGTTCTTTCTTTTTGCATGAACTGTAGTCAAGTTAATACTGTTTTTGGTTTAGCTTTTCTCTTATCTAAATACACTTTATCTCCATAGGTGAGCTTTTTTGCCACTTGTACTTGTCTTACTGACAAGGATTCATACCCGTCATTCTTGCGGACTGTGCCTAGTGATCTCTTTCAAGTTAGAGGTCTTGTTCAGCTGGTCACCTTCTTTAACTGGCTCTGGGTGGGCACTATTGGGACCACGGTGAGATAAAACAATTTTTTTCTCCCACTTTGTGTCATTCAAACACATTATAAATATTAACAAAACATGTCTCTATATATTTCAGGATGACTACAGTCAATATGGCATCCAAGCATTTTCTAGTCAGTTTAGAAAACAAGGTGGGTGTGTGGCATTTCATCTGATTATCCCAAAAACACCGTCTGTGGCTGGGATACAAGACATTGCCAACAGGCTGCAGAGTTCAACTGCACGGGTTGTGGTGGTCTTTGCAACAGAGGGACAGCTGCTGGATTTGTTCTTAGAGGTTAGTCTAAATCAAATTGAATGTATCTGCATAGGCCTATATTTATATGATTTATTTAACATATTTTAAACAATATGATTATTAGGAATATTAAAATAATGTGTGTGATGATGCTCATATGTGCGTTCCTCACATGACATTTTTAAAGTATGTTTTATTTTCCAGCTGGCTGAGAGAAATGTGACAGGGATTCAGTGGGTGGCAAGTGAAGCTTGGGTCACCGCTAGCCTGCTGACCTCTCCCCACTTCCATCCTCTCCTAGAAGGCACACTGGGCTTCTCCTTCCCTGGAGTCATGATACCTGGCTTGAAAGAGTTCCTGTTGAATGTCCGTCCCTCTCCCAAACCGGGATTGGAATTTGTCAACATGTTCTGGGAAGAGCTGTTTGGCTGCAGGCTAGAGTTTACAGGGGAAAGCTTCAAAGAAAAGAAAAGAGACACTGTGAATACCATGGAATTGGCTGCTTTTGGTTACAAATCTGATTCTCAAAACAATTATTTGCCCTTGGTCAGGCCTGTTATTGACCAAACAATGTCTTTTAAGGGGTCAACTTACAAAGGTGCTGCTGAAAAGCCTGTATGCACTGGTTTAGAGGATCTGAGGTTCACTGAAAGCAGTTATAATGATGTATCTAAGGTCAGAATATCATATAATGTCTACAAAGCCGTATATGCCATCGCCCATGCTCTGCACACTTTACTGAAATCAGATTCTGCAGGTCACAGCAAATCATTTACTTCTACTCAGGTGGATGAAACCACCACATCATTTACAATCATTTATCTTATTTATGTCATTCTCTATTGTATTCTTTCGTTTTTTTTCTCTTTTCTTTCTCTCACAGTTGCTGCAACATCTGAAGAAAGTGAATTTCACCAACCAATTTGAGGAGAAGGTATATTTTGACTCAAATGGAGAGCCAGTCCCTCTCTATGACATCATTAACTGGCAGAAGGACAGCAATGGTAAAATAAGGTGGACTACAAATCGAGATTGATAATATTTATATATGCAGTATATTTATATGTGTTGTGGCTATTTAGACATGGAACTGGGTTATCATACATAGTATACCATTGTTGGGACTGATTTGAAATGTTTTTCATGCTGTATTTAGATTTCTCAAAGTGGGAAGCTATGACGGTTCGGCTCCATTCAGACAACAATTGCAGATAGATCAAAGCACCATTGTCTGGGCAGGGGGACAGTCACAGGTGGCTCATACTGTTCATCCCCTAAAATGTCTTTACCTAATATACCATTTTGAGTATTTCCTGATCATTGTTGTCATTTTTCTTCAGTGAAAAACTGTGCAAATGTTGGTGTGTAATTTGACACCTTTATCTGTCAAGGTGCCCTCATCTCAGTGCAGTGCTCCATGCCTCCCCGGCAGCAGGCAGGCCAGACGTTTAGGAGAGCCCCGCTGCTGTTTTGATTGTTTGCCCTGTGCAGATGGAGAAATCAGCAACCAGACTGGTATCCTATAAATGTTTTTTTTGTATTCATATATTTTTTAACTTCAAAGTGGGATTGGAGACGTCAAGAAATGTCTGATGGATGCAAAGATGTAGTGTGCATTTACACAGTTTCTGTATCTCCATAGGATCGACTGAGTGCACAAAATGCCCTGAATATCATTGGCCAGACAAAGGAAAGGTGAAATGTGTGGCTGGAGTTGAAGAATTCTTGTCTTTCCACGACACCATGGGTATCATCCTGGTTGCACTGACACTGCTGGGTGTCATCCTGACAACCATTGTAACTGTTGTCTTTCACCGTTTCCGTACCACACCCGTTGTGAAGGCAAACAACTCAGAAATAAGTTTCCTGCTTCTTCTGTCACTCAAGCTCTGCTTCTTATGTTCCTTGGTGTTTATTGGACAGCCTTCCGTTTGGACATGTAGACTCCGCCAGGCAACATTTGCGATTAGCTTTGTCCTCTGTCTGTCTTGTCTCCTTGTGAAGACCATTGTGGTTCTCTTGGCCTTCCGGGCTAATATATATGCTTCCAAGGCTCTCAAGCTGTTTGGGCCCTCTCAACAGAGGTCTCTGATAATCTGCACTATAGCTCCTCAGGTAGGAGGGTGTTACAACCAATATATGACCTCAACTTGTGACCGTTTTTGTGTGTTTTTACATAATAAAAATATTTTCATCTTGCCCTCAGGTTTGTCTGTGTGCTGGTTGGCTTTTGGGCGCACCTTCCTTCCCATTCAAGAACCCAAACTACCAAGCCTCAACAGGAAAAGTAAGAAGTACCATAGTGACTTCATTGAAACTACTACAAGGTCCCTTAAAACAGTTAACATCCTACACTTCATGGCTCTAATAATTGTTATTGAGAAAAGACAGGAACCAAACATAACCTAATTACATTTGTCATTTCACGTCCTTACACCAATTGTGCTACATGTATTAATTGAGCAGTCTCCATGTATTGTTGGACATATTTAGATCGTTGTGGAATGTAAGGAGCCATGGCCCCCTGGATTTTATCTGGTCCTGGGCTACATTGGTTTTCTGGCCTTCATCTGCCTTCTCCTGGCGTTTCTGGGACGCAAGCTTCCCGATACCTTCAATGAGGCGAAGCTCATCACTTTCAGCATGCTTATCTTCTTGGCCGTTTGGATTTCTTTCATCCCAGCTTATGTCAGCTCTCCTGGGAAGTTCACTGTGGCTGTGGAAGTTTTTGCTATATTAGCGTCCAGTTTTGGACTGTTACTTTGCATTTTTGTTCCCAAATGTTATATAATCTTATTGCAGCCTCAAAGAAACATAAAAAAAGGCATGACTGGAAGACACCTCACAAGACCTTAACAGATATGTTGTAATTGGTCATTTTTAGCAAACAGAGGCACAACATCTTTAATTAAAAAATGTAAAAATATGTGTTAAAATCAAATGAAAAATGTTTGGATATTTGAAATTGAAATAAAATGAATTGCCACATGTAACATGCTTCAATTAGGGACTACTCTTCTCTTTCACTTGAGCCACCTTACACTTGATTAGGGGACGGATCACAGTCATGGTCCTGATCCTGGATTAATTTCTGATGGATGGGAAACATTGTCCTTTCATGATGAATCAAAAACATAGTCTTGGTAGTGGTCCTGTATCAATTGTGTGACAGTGATTTGAAACAGAATCAACATTTACTTGAGCAGAACCTTTAAGACCTTTACAAGGACACAGTTACTACCTTATAATTTTACTGAATATCTGCTCAACACTTTCAACCTTTAGAATGTTTATTCCTCAAATGTGAAGGTTAAATCAATACATAAAATGTCATTTACATTGTATTAGTGAGAAAATAAACATGGATTAACATCCCTAACCATACCAATTTTATACTTTGTAAATTATACTTTAACATAATGCAATCTGACAGGATTCAATGTTCATGAAAATTAGAGTTATTGTGTGTCTTTACTTTAATTAATAATTCATTGCACTGCATTTGGGAGGAATAACCTGGCAGTGACTTTAGACTGTTTGTTTAATGCTCTTATTAGTGGCATTCGGAGCCCCCCTTTAAAGACTGCTAATATTTTACTTGCGCAATCCCAGATTGAGATCTGTAATATGTTTCCAAAAAAAACCAACTTGTGTACAATATTATGCACATGTTAGTCTTTACTAAAGCATTATTGCCTTTCTTGACAGGATTTTAACAAAACCCTTAAACATTGACCATGGATCAATCCAAAACTAAAGCTCATAGATTTAGCAAGGCACAAGATCAGTAGACAATATTTTCCCAACAAATTCAGTCTCAAAAACTTGAATGAATAGTCACTACTAAAGCTCTTTGTTTATTTAATGAACATCTTTATTTATTCTATTCATTAGAGTAATAAACTCCTTCTTATTATGCTCAAATATTTCCCTGTACACTGTACTATGGTTGCCAAGATGCAATATATAAGTTTTATACAAATCTCCAGTCAATATACATGTGAAATAAATAATTAAATAATAATAACTGTTATTATTATTATTATTATTAATAATAATAACACAAATATTATTATTATAACAATAATAATGTTGCACAATGAATATAATGTCAAATACATTTCAACTAAGTATATTTTACTTTTATTTTCCCATTAGATGCTGTTTTGTATTTTTCTCTGGCCTGAGTAAAATAATGAAACACTTTGGAGCAAACAGGCAGAACAACAAGCCAAAGCTTGAAGCCAGAATGGCAAATGACTCCACTGCATCTGCATATTTTCCAGGGGAGCTGATATAAGCAGGATGAACGAAAGCCACACAGCACAAAATATCAGCATGCTAAAAGTGATGAACTTGGCCTCGTTGAAATTGCCAGGCAGCTTTCGTGCTAGAAAAGCCAGTATAAAGCACAGACAGGCCTGTAGACCAATATATCCCAGAACGCACCAGAATGCAAGGCTGGAACCCACGCTGCACTCCAGTATAATCTTGGAATTTTCGTATTGTGTATTTCGGGATGGAAAAGGGGGAGAAGTCAATGAGCCAGGCAGCACAGATAACCACCTGAATTAGAGTGCAACTGAAAATAATGGCCCTCTGCTGCTTGGGCCCCAGCCACTTCATGATGTTGTCCCCTGGTCTGGTGGCAGTGAAAGCAGCCAACACCACCAGGGTCTTCCCCAGGATACAGGAGATGCAAAATGAAAATGTTATACTAAAAATGATGTGTCGCAGCATACAGGACCAATATGTTGGCTCTCCAATGAACACCAGGGAACACAGGAAACACAGAGTCAGAGCAAACAGGATGAAGAAGCTGAGTTCAGAGTTATTTACACGGACGATGGCTGTGTTTCTATGGTAGAAAAAGACTGCAAAGACAGCTATAGTGAGGCAGGCACCCACCACAGAGATCACTGTCAGGGCTATACCCAAGGAATCATAGGCCAAGAACTCCACTTTCTTGAGGATGCAGGCTGTTCTGTCAATATTTGACCAGAAATCTTCAGGACAAAATTTGCATTCTATGGAATCTAAAGGGAAGAGAGTCAAGTATTACATATTAGTGGAAAAAGGATTGCATTGTGATTCTTTCATTTTTGGTTTCAAGCTCACCTGTCTGATTGTTAATTTTGCCGCTGTCACATGGTACACAGTCAAAGCAGCAGACAGGCTCCCCACGACGGACAGCTTTCCGGGAACCTGGAAGACAGCTGGCACTGCATACAGACATAGGCACCTATAGGGAGTACATAATGTTTTTCAGCTCTGCGGTGTGCCAACATACTGTATTTAGTCAGTTCCTTGATAAGGCCATTTAAAAAGAAAAAAAGAACACATTGATAATTCAGTCTATCTAGCTTTTTTAATCTTTTTTAATTTTTCTATTGAGCATTACTGCATATTGAAGGGCTTTGCATTTTGTATTGCTGCTTAGCCTATATAAGCTATAAGCAACTGCAGAATTTAACACTCTTGACAATTATTATGTGCATTTTATATATTATGGCTTTCAGTTGAAATGCTTATAGTCACACTGAGGACAGGGTTATTGTCCATAAGTCATTCAAGAATGGGTTGCTTTAAAAGTATTATTTTTAATTTTTATTTTAAAATAATTCTACTAGAAGGAATATAATGGAAATTATTTAATTACAAAACATGTCACACTGTATGGTGGGCTTTCAATTTATTGTCACTGAAATGCAAAGGGACTCATCCAGCTTGTCCTGTCCACCTGACTTACCTCCCCTTCAACCTACAGAACTTCAAAAGCTGGCATCTGATGAAGGTAAAAACACAGTGTGAGCAGCTTGCCTCACTCTGATGCCCTGCCCAAATTATCCTGTCCTCCTGGATCACCAGCTCCTCTCCGGCAGGCTTGGTTCCATCAAACAACCCCACGTTGACAAACTCAATGTTCCCGTCTGTGCCTCTCTGCCAGTTGAGAATGTCATAATAAGGTATAGAGTCGCCCTTTAGGTCAAAGTTCACCTCCTCCCCGGCAATGTTAAATGTCACTTCCTGGAGGTAATACTGGAGCTTGAAAACCAAAAGATAATATGAAATATGAAAACAAATCAAATAAGACAGTAAAAGTGAAATTCCAGTAAGAACATTCAAATATACCTGCCAAGGGTATATGTTGTTGCTTTGAGCACATGAGTTGTTTTGGAAAGGGCCACTGCCCGGTTGACAAAGAAGAAGGTTGTGCAGGGAATGAGCAATTGCATACACAGCCTTATAGACATTATAGGCCACTCTAGGGCTGGATGTATTCATGTAGGCTGAATGCTGCTCTAACAGGGACTCCTGTCCTGAGCAGGAAGGCAACTGGGAGCCAGGTGACAGAGAAGGGTCACAACCGTACAGGGCCTCCCACAGTTCCTTAACCAGAGTATTATTAAGATACATTTGAGGGTTCACGGTCTGCAGGTAGTCACTGAGGCCGGGGATATGACCTTTTCTGATGCCAAACCCGATGGTGCCCCCTAGGTAGGGGTAATACTCACTCGCTGTAAAGACAGATGCTGTGACCCACGCTTCACTGGCAACCCACTGGATTCCAGTGATGTTCTGTGTCATATAGTCCCTCAAGAAAGGTGTCATCTCCCCCTCAGCTGAAAATACCACCACCACTTTTGCTGAAGAGCTACGCATCACCTTCACAGAAAAGGCAAACAATGATGGAGAAAATAGTTTTACAGGGGAAAGAGAAGAAAAAGAAGTTAGTTCAAAGAAACACTCACAGGTAATTTGTGTAAAGTCATTATATGTTTCAATAAAGTATACCAACAAAAGATGCTTTGGAAAACAGCAGTGCCTGCTAATACCCCCTATCTACTTGTGAAACTAATTCCCAATATATGGACTGGCACTGAGGTGTGATCAGAATGTAATATAAAGTTGTCTGTGTGTGATAAGAAATGTCTAATACAACCTGGCATCTACCTGCATGATCTCCAGAGCCCTCTGGCGATTGTAGAGCAGAGGTATCATTTGTTGGTACGCTACACACACTTTGGTGTCCTGTAATTCTCTCAGTAAACCTTGCACAGCGAAGCGCCCGTATTCATGGTCTCCTCGCACCAAGCCCACCCAAGTGAAGTTGAAGCGTACCAGCAGCTGAGCAATGGCTTTCACCTAAGTTCAACAGGAAAGAGTTACACTTGGCTCATTACACACACTTAAAAGAACATTTAACAGACTTAATTTTAATATTATACGTTTATATTTTTCCGTGAAAAATGATCAACAACTTTTTAACTCTCACCTGATAGTTATCGTTGGGGATTACTCTGAAGAAGGTGGGATAGTTTCTTCTGTCGCTAAAACATGCACATGAAGAAAAGTAGCTGATCTGCTTAAAGATGGATAAAAAAAGAGTATAGTAAAAGAAATAACTGTGTGGGGATTACAAATAAAATAAAAGATCATTACCATTGGGATTCTGAATGGTTGCAGGATTCTTGACACCACAACAGATTGAGCAGAACCAGCTTCCCCGATCACAGCGAGGAGTGGAGAGGCACCGCTGCACGTGGGAAAGTCATCCTCGCTCAGCCCATTCAACACAGACAGAGCAGCTCTCTGGCCAGTAAGTGGATATGCACATGAATCAAAGATTTTGTACCCAAGCGTGTAATTGGGCAATAGCTCTGCACTCTGGTTTATCTCCTCCACTGCCAGCCTCATAGTCTGAGCCCAGCGGAAAGCCCTGGGATCAAATCTGCAGCCAAGCAGACACAGATGCACTAAAGATACACATTTTAACTTATTGTTTGTGTAGAAAAGTAAAAATTAAAGGCAGAGAGGATGTTAATTTGAAGCTATTCTAAATTGCAACTTTGCATCTCGGTTCTGAGAACTGATCAGTTTATTTTTTATTTGTCCGCATTTTCTGGTATGTTGCCAGGATCTATCTTTAAAAAGACTTGTTTTCAGGTCTGTTCTTTTTTAATTGGTTCCTTTTAATTTACATGGTTATTATGAAATATATACATTTAACTTATTTGGGGGAAAATAGAGACATTGATGAAATGCTGCACTTTTAAGTCATTCAATTATTTATTTTTTGGTCATATGGGTCAAATATAAAAACAATTTTATAGATGATTAGGGAATTACCCACCAAAAACTATGTGAAAGTGAGTTTTTGCGTGTCTTTCTCAGGATAAAAAAGATTTAAAAAAATATCTGTCTTAAATGTGCATTTAATTCAAGCTAACACTTCATGAATGTTCTCTAGCATGTCACACGAAATTATCAATGAATACTAAAACCTGTTCAATACAAGTATATTCTGCCTCATCATTCAATAAAACTAGAGTGTGTTACAAACAAACAAACAAACACAAATGTTAGTTGAACACAATCAGACACCATTACATTTGAAAACCGGAGTTGTATGGTTTCCACATCTATCAAAACTTACCCATTGCATTTTACTGGTGGTGGTTTGTAGGTGCAGTTCAGGTCTGGCATCTCCTGGTTATAGTGAAGGGGGAAGATCCCTCCTATAATGTAGTCACCTTTGGCCACAAAGCCTGGCTCAAAGCTATTTTGGAGTTTGCATACTTTGGCTGCAGATAGCGGTGAGGAGAAGCTGGAAATTGGGGTATACATTAAAGTTAGGACACATTGAGAGTAAAGCAAGTGAAATAACACAAGTCGATTCATATTCACACATCCCAACAGACAGAGAGAGAGAGAAAGAGCGCAAGAAATTACACAAGTTATAAACACTTTGTCACCTTCTAAGTGTTACATCTTATTAATGACATAGTGTCATTGGATTGGTGGATTGGGCAGCTCCGCCTGATTAAAGGCAGTTAACACAGAATGAAAAATAAATGATGTAAGAGGAAAATGATATCATATCATCAAAGACAATTTCCACTTATAGAGAAAAAATGTTGTTGATTTCACTGCATTCACTGAAAAAACTGAAACACTGACTTTAATGAAAATGTATTATGTCAACAAATATCAACCAACTGTATTAGGTTAGTTGAAAGCAATAATATTAGTTTAACCAAATATTTAAACTTAATACCATTGCTTTCAACGAAGCTAATACAGTTATGTGAAATCTGTTGACATAATACATTTAATAAAAGTCAACATTTCAGTTTTTTCAGTTTGGTGTCCATGGTGCCCCAAAACATTACACATATTCCAGTGAACAGAGCAATTGGGGTTTTAATTCTTAGACAATGTTTACAACTTTTTAAAATTAGGAATAAAACTCAAACAAAATGAGAGGATTAAGATTATTTGAATAATTTATACATTAAAATAAATCAATATAAAATATTGAGAAAATCAAAAAGTGAGAAATATACTGTATCTATTAGACATCTTAAACACTTCATTTCTAAACTCATCACACACTGGTAAACCATGCATTCATTCATATTGAACCAATGCAATGTTTTAAATGGTTGTCTTTCATAGCACACTAATGCTGGTGCATTATAGATGTAATATCATGATTATTTATTAATTATATAATAGCCTTATTGATGAAAACTACAAAGCACTGCATAAAAAGTAGCTTCAGAGAAAAACCATTTGGCTTATTAAGACTTTTGGATTATTCATACATAGAAGGCGATTACTGTAATGACACATTGACTTCTTTAATTGGGCGGTACCCTCAGATTTATGTGTGCACACTGCAGTGTATAAACCATGAGTCCTGAAATATCATACTCCTATGAATGTTACCAGAAAGGGAAGCTACTCCTTGTATATTCAGCAATGGCAATGATAGCTGCAAAGCTTCTTGTGTTTCTTTTTCTATTTCAGGGCCAACCTTCCTCATCTGCTGGCCTGGATAACTGTGTTTTCTTGGGGGAAGAGGGGAAAAACAGTCTGTATGAGGACGGAGATGTAGTTTTAGCGGGATTATTTCCTTTACACTACAGCCCTGTGTTTTCTCTCCCAAATTACAAAACAAAACCAACGCCTATTACATTTAAGTAGTGAGTGAATATTTCAATGTTTGTTGACCTGTGCAGTACACATTATTATTATTGTATACATGTTTTTGTGTATTTTAATATACATGTATATTTATTCTGTGTGATGAACTGATTTTATTTCTGTACAGTTTCAGCTCTCGTGCCTTGCGCTGGATGCAGACTATGACTTTTGCAATCAAAGAGATCAACCTCCGCAGTGACCTCCTTCCACATCTGAAGCTGGGGTTCCATATCCGTGACAGCTGTAATGACATACCTGTGTCTCTGAGAGCAGCTTTGCTGTTGGTGAACGGCCAGCCAGACATTGGCACCAGAGCTGAGAGTGTGAACAGGGATAAAGGTCTAGAAAGAAACAGTGATTTTAATTTAAACTGTGCTGCGGCACAAACTGTGTCCCCGGTAATCATAGGAGATGCTGCCTCTGGGGTGTCTATGGCTCTGCTAAAAACCTTGGGTTCTTTCCATATCCCACTGGTGAGACTGTCTACAAGTAACTTCTATTGTGCTTATATGTCTTTTTGCCATGTTAAATCTATATGTTATGGTTTCTTTAGTGCCACACAGTTGCGTGTCATTGCCTTACTATTAATACAATGCCTTTCCAAATGTCAACTTTGAAGAGAAATAAATTAGCTTTTTTCATTTATCTTTTTTAGAGAGTAATGAAAGTAACCTAATCAATCAAAAAAAAGTTTAGAAATTCTAAATCAACAAAATGTTATGGTACATGGTTTGATTTTCACTGCAAAAGGGTAACTCATTTTTGCTTTTTCAAGTAAAAGTAGGAAATACTGCTTTTTCAAATCTACCAATATTACGATTATAGTGTAAATTTATTAATTTTGAAAGAAATCTACAAAACCTTTAAAAATGATAAAATCAGCATTTCCAGGTTCCTTCATCTGTGTGTTTAGGCACCTTGTTATGACAAATTCTGAACCAATGAATACTTGAAAAGACGATGCTTTGTTTGTTGAAATTTGATTCTTATTGAACAAATGGTCGGTGAGTCAGTGTGTGCATAAAGTAATTAATCTTTCCTTTACCAGGTGAGCTACTTTGCATCATGCAGCTGTCTGAGTAACCAAAGGGAGTTTCCCACTTTCATGCGCACTATGCCCAGTGATGTGTTCCAGGTCAGAGCCCTGGCCCGGCTGGTTAGTTATTTTGGCTGGACCTGGGTGGGAATCATTGGTGTGGAATCTGATTATGCTCGCTTTGCCATTCAGCTTTTCCTGAAGGAGTCAGTGAAGTACGGTGTGTGTGCTTCCTACACTCACTTCTACCCTGTGGGCCTGAGTCAGCAGGCTTTAGATGAGCTCCTGGATGTTATTATGGTAATTCTTCTCACAAGTTTTCACCTTGTGAGTCTTTGTGTAATAATTTGTCCAGTATTTACCGTCTGTCTGTCTGTCTGTCTGTCTATCTATCTGTCTGTCTGTATGTATGTCTGTCTGTCTGTCTATCTGTCTGTGGGCAGTGTGGTTCTGTGTCAGAACAACAGAATTACAACTGTGCACAGACACAACTGAATTTTCTTAACGGCTGGTGTGATCCCATAGCATCATCATTGTTGAATCTAATCTGGCTTGTTTATATGCATATTCAATCCATCTTTGAATAATGTGTCTATTCACAGGTCAGTACTTTTATGTACCTTTAACTATTTTTGTGTAGGAGATCTACGACATCATTATTTAATTGAAATTCTTGAATAAGATGACATTTCATTTTTACATTAAACATTCACTTTAATCTGGATTTTTGTTTTTACTGCAGATGTCATCCTCAAAGGTCATCATTAACTTCAGTAGTGAGTCAGAGATGCAGAGCATTCTGACAGAGGTCCGGTATCGGAATATAACCAGCCTGCATTGGATCGCCAGTGAAGCTTGGGCCACTGCTAAATCACTTTGGGAAAAGTTTGGAGATCTACTAACAGGAACCCTAGGATTTGCCATCCAGAGAGCAGATGTAATTCCAGGTCTGAAACAGCACCTCGTCAGTCTCAGACCATCCAATATAATTGAATCAGCTTTTTTGGCAGAATTTTGGGAAGAATTGTTTAACTGCCGATTGAACGGATCAGTGAACAACCACTCTCATGAAGGTGTCGACCACCTCAACAGATTGCCATGTGAAGGGACGGAGGATTTAACTGATGTTTACTCACCTTATTCCGATGTCTCACAGCTAAGAGTTTCATATAATGTCTACAAGTCTGTGTATGTGGTGGCTAATGCTTTGCATGATATGAGTAACTGCAAAGTCGGACTGGGGCCTTTCCTTAATGGCACCTGCGCAGACATAAAGAATGTCAAACCTTGGCAGGTGAGACTCATTGTAGCCTAATTATTATTTGAAAAGTGAGAAGTCAAGTGCACCAGAGTTTGTGTTTAGATAACCTGTTTCCATTCCTCCCTCAGCTTTTTCACTACATGAAGCGTGCACATTTTTCTGCACTTGGGGATAAAGTCAATTTTGATCAAAATGGTGACCCCATTGCTTATTATGATCTCATGAACTGGCAAAGGAGGCCTGACGGTTCTTTACATTTGGTAAAAGTTGGTTTCTATGATGCCTCCTTGCCTGATGGTCGCAGCCTGGTCATAAACGACTCAGTGATTCAATGGCCTGTTGGAAAGCAGGTGTGTTCTCTGCAGAAAGGCTTGAGACCATGTTCACCTCTCAGGTTGTTGTATTTCATTTTGATAAACACAACAGCTAATTTATTCTTATTTGTGTGCAATATACTTTTTGTTAATTAAGCAGGAGAAAATGTCACCCTCAAGTTGAAACTGCCATAAATTGCAAATGAATGTTGCAGACATGAACCCCATCATGATTTTGACTGATTTGTTATTGTAAGGATATTTTGTATCTGAAGTGATTACAGCTTTTAGTTTGTATCTAAATTAGATCCTTGCATAACAACTTATAGACCCTGCTGAATATTTATTATAATCTGTGTCTTTCTGAGCTTTGCTTCTCAGGCTTTCCAGTCTGTGTGCAGCGTCAGTTGTCCTCCAGGTTCCCGCATCGCCAGGAGAAAGGGGGAACCCATGTGCTGTTTTGACTGTGTCCCCTGTGCTGAGGGAGAAGTCAGTAATAAGACTGGTGCGTTGGTGTTCTGGCTGTTATCCCCTTTTCTCCTGTCTTGACCTGCTTGTTTGTGGAAGTGACTTCTTTAAACTAAAAAAGGTCTCTTTTTTACCCTCCTCCAGATTCTTTAGATTGCTCACACTGCTCAGAGGACACATGGCCAAATAAAGCCAGAAATCTTTGCATCCCAAAGACTATTGAGTACTTGTCTTACCATGAGTTAATGGGTATTGTGCTGTGTGTTGTATCTGTACTCGGAGCTTGTGTTTCCCTCTCCATCCTCGTTATATTCTTCAAATACAAAGAAACACCATTGGTTCGTGCAAACAATATGGAACTAAGCTTCCTTCTCTTGGTGTTTCTTGCTGTGTGTTTCCTTGTTGTCCTGTTGTTTATTGGTGAGCCTTCAGACTGGCTTTGCCGCATCAGGTACCCAGCGTTTGGGATTAGTTTTGCCCTCTGCATTTCATGCCTCCTGGCGAAGACATTAGTGGTCCTTATGGCTTTTAGGTCTACACTGCCAACAAATAATGCCATGAAGTGGTTTGGACCCAAGCAACAGAGAGCCAGTGTGCTTTTAGGAACAGTTGTTCAGGTACAAACACTTTCCATATGTCAATTTTGAATATGTTTTAAAAAAATGTCGCTTAAAAGTCAACATCCCGTTTTTCCCTCCACTTAGGTAATAATTTGTGTTATCTGGCTGCTGACCAGTCCACCTCATGCCAACAACAATAACACAGGTCAGAGTGCTGTCATCATCATTGAGTGTATGACTGGCTCAGAGATTGGCTTTTGGTGTGTTCTTGGATACATCAGCATCTTGGCCTGCATGTGCCTGCTAATGGCATTTTTTGCTCGGAAGCTGCCTGATAATTTTAATGAGGCAAGGTTCATCACGTTCAGCATGCTGATATTCTTCGCAGTATGGATTACTTTTATTCCTGTTTATGTGAGCACAGCTGGGAAATATACAGTGGCTGTCCATATTTTTGCTATTTTGGCCTCAGCTTTTGGTGTCCTTTTTTGCATTTTTGCTCCAAAGTGCTATATTATAATACTGGAACCAGAAAAAAACAGCAAGAAAAACATGATACAAAGATAAATAATAACTGTATTCCTATCTGTTGCTAAAAAATGTGTATGCAATCTATTTCAATAACATATTCATATTGTCAGAGAACTTAAGATTCCTGCTGGAAATAAAATAAAGCAAACCCTTCTTGAATACTTTCTCCCCAAAGAGTTATTTTTTATGTATTATTATTTTCAGTGAACTAGTTACACTAAATGATTGCAATTACTGCTTCTTTATTTCGAATGATGAATTTAATATCAATGTCAAACAAAATAGAAATTCAATATATTTTTGGATGATTACGAAAATGATAAAGCCAATAAAGAAAGTTTAAGACGTGTTAAATGTTTAAGGGAAGAAAGGAATGGGGTTTTTATTTGTGTACAATTGTTCAAATAGAAAATTCATTTATTTTAGTTAAGATTGGAAATAAAACACAAATACTACCAGAGCCAGATGTTTAATTTTTGTTTATTTGCATATATATAAAAAAGCAAAAACATGAAGCACTTGGACTACTGTTAACAACAACTTTTCAAATTAATAATTATTTATATTTCTGTTAAATGCATATTTTCAAATCATATTATTATAACACAAACAACAATTGCAGTGTAATTTTAACACAATACTTTGACACAGAGTGAAAATCATCTGTTGGGAAATAAAAACACTATGTTAAATGCGGTAGAAAATGATCAATCATCTATACAGTAACAATATAATATACATTCAGTGATAATCAATGAATATATTAAGTACCAGACCTATTGATGATAACTCAGTATAATGAAACAATGCTAGATTATTTGTTGATACCCCTACTAGGAGTTATATTATCTTTTCAAATAAAATGATCATATATTTTATTTCACAATTTTCCCATGACATGTTTCTTGGTATTTTTTTCTGGCTTGATCAAAAGTATGTAACATTTAGGAGCAAAAATGCTAATTAACAAGCCAAATGCTGAGGATAAAATTGCGAATATCTCCACAGCTACGGTGAACTTCCCCGGAGAGCTGACATATGCCGGGATAAAGGTGATCCAGACAGCACAGAATATCAGCATGCTGAAGGTGATACATTTAGCTTCATTAAAGTTATCCGGCAACTTTCTTGCTAGAAATGCCAGGACCAAACAAATGATTGCAAGGATCCCTATGTACCCAATCACTCCATAGAAAGCTGCTGCAGAGCCTGTGTTACATTCTAAAACTATCTTTGTATTGCTGTATCTGAAAACCATGTCTGGGAAAGGTGGTTTTAACTTAAGCCACAACACACATATTACAATCTGAATCAGTGTGCAGGAAAAAACGATGATCTTCTGCTGTACAGGATCAAACTTTCCTGCTAATTTGTTGCCAGGAAATGTGGCTTTAAAAGCTGTTACAACAACAATAGTTTTTCCCATGACACAGGACATACAAAGTGCAAATGTCACACCAAAAGCTGTGTGGCGCAGCATGCATGTCCAGACTGTAGGTCTGCCGATGAAAGTGAGGGGACAGAGAAAACACAAAAAGAGAGAGAACAACAGGAAACAGCTCAGCTCAGAGTTGCTGGCCTTTATCACAGGTGTGTATCTGCAGTGGATAAAGAGTATCATTGTAGCCAGTGACAGGGAGGCCCCAAGCAGGGAAACAACAGTGAGAGTGATTCCCATCGGCTCTTGGTATGTAAGGAACTCAATTATTTTAGGAATACACTCATCTTTCCTCTCATTGGACCAGTATTCCTGAGAACAGGGTGTGCAGTCGGCTGTACCTGTTGATCATGAACAGAAATAATCAGTTATGTGTCTGGATGTTACATTTCCCCAAAAATGTATATAAATATATATTTAGTTAAAACATTGCAATTATATATATACAATCAACATAATTACAAGTGATGCAGTGACTCTGACAATGATATAGGATATTCTAAATGCTTACTACTGCACCGTGTGTGTGATACCTGTTGAGTTGGCTATAGTTCCTTCAGCACATGGAATACAATCAAAACAGCAGCGGGGTTTTCCTTTGAGTTGAGCTTTTCTTGTTCCGGCTGGACAAACATTAGAGCACACAGACGTCGGAACCTGAGGGAAAAAAACGTTTGAAAATGTATTATGGACTTGTTCTCATGTTGAAATACAATCTCTGGGCCTATTGCCATAAAATAAAAGTAGTTTACCATTTTCCCTGTCCTCCACGCAATGTTCTCCTCCTGGATGCTGAGCTCATTATCATTGTTAGCAGCTGAGGAAAAATGACCAACTGTGACATGTTGCACCTGCCCATTTTTCAGCTGCCAGTTAATAAGGTCATAAGAAGCAGGAGGATCACCATTGACATCAAAAAACACATTATCCCCAAACTGATTGATAAAATTCACCCTTTGAAGGTGATCAGTGACCTTAGAAAGGGAAACACAATAGTCGAGGTATCATTGTTTACATTGACAAGATCATTTCTATGCAGATATATTCATCGTATATTTGCAAAAGTGTGGCTGTCTCTTGTTCTCACCTCTTTGGGCTGAATTTCTGATGGATTCAAACATTGCCTCATAGATTTTGCTCTGGCAGATTGGCAGAATACCAACTGATGCAAAGCATGTGCAATGGCATAAACTGCTTTATACACATTATAGGACACTCTTAGCTGTGTGACATTGAAGAACAAATCATTTGAATTTGATGATGTTTCATAGCCTGTGCAAATTTCATTTGTTGAATCAGTTCCTGTGTCTTCCCCAGGTAAAACAGGTCGACAGCCGACAATCGTCTCCCAGAAATCCTTTACAAAGGCCTCACTTGGATTAGCATAAGGGTTAATGCCTGTAAGGAATTGTTGTAGGTTTGGAATAGCCATCTTTTTCACAACAAATCCTAGGGCTCCACCAAACGCTTGGTAGATTTCAGGTGTGGAGGGTCGACTTGCTGTTATCCAGGCCTCGCTGGCAATCCACTGTATTCCTGTAATGTTCTGTTTTACAACCTCTTTCATCAAAGGGTAAAAGTCACCCTCTGGAACAAAGGCAAGAATGACTTTGACAGTTGATTGCTTGATTATTTCCACAACCTCCAGAATTTTATCCATACTGTATGTACGTAGAATTGTCCCAACAAATGCAATACAAACCCCAAGCTTTTTAATCTCTTCAGTAAAAGCCAGGATTCCATTTCGCCCGTAGTCATTGTCGGACTGTATGGCCCCAATCCACTGCCAACCAAAATGTTTCACGAGGGCTGCCAAAGCCTTTGCCTGGAAGAAGTCGCTGGGGATTGTCCGAAAAAAAGTTGGATATTTATCTCTGTCACTCAGGCAGGCACATGTGGAGAAGTAACTCACCTAAAAAGAATATCAACAGCCTGAAAAACATGCCAAAAGACAAGCACTACAAAAACATTACCACAGAATACTAACATTAAAAAACATATGATATATACTCTTACTATTGGTAGTTGAAATGGCCCAAGAGCACCAGCTACAGCTAAAGACTGAGATGATCCTGACTCTGCTATGAGGGCAGATATTGCTGGAGGACATGATGAATTCAGTTCTTTGTCCTCTGCTCCACTAGCTAGTGTGAGTGCAGCACGTAGAGTATTTGTGGGAGATGCACAAGAGTTAAGGATCCTATAGCCAAGAGATATGTTTGGAAGGAGAGCAGGATCTTTGTTTATTTCTTCAATCGCAAATATCATCACTTGAGTCCATCGAAAAGCTCGCAGGTCAAATCTAAAAAGGTTTTAGAGATAGAAAGTTGTAAAATTCCAGATATGCAGCTGTACATATGCAAATGCATTTGTACGATAAAAGTAGGAAGCAAGCAGGAAGAAATAAATCATAATTTATTACAACTTACCCAGCACACTTCACTCCGGGTGGCTCGCTCGTGAACATAGAAATGCCTATTATTTCTTTGTTGAATACTGGGAAAATACCACCAATCATTATGTCTCCCGGCTTAAACATACTTGGCATGTCAAACCTGTTAAAACGTTCACAGCCAGAAACCCTGTTCAGATAAAAAAAATACAGAGCTAAAATCATAGCTATCAGGATCGTATGCATGTTTGCTTGAAATCATTTGATGGGAGATAAAGACATGCTCTCATTACAATTGCGTCTGATGCAGCGACTCGGCTCTCTTTTCATAAAAGGTTCATTTATGTCCCACAGGACTCAGCAACTATAACTGGTTAAGATTATAACAGCCGGGAAAGGTGATGGATGTGTTCAGGACAAACACTATACACACTGTCATGCATGTACCAAACAATATAGCATACCCAAACATAATTTAAACACACACACACACACACACACACACACACACACACACACACACACACACACACACACACACACACACACACACAGCCCTAATCCAAATACACAAGAAGTTTAATTATATATTTGTATAGATAATTCTTATTGTTGCCTTCAGTCACATTAATTCAAATTTTAAGGAAGGGTAAACAAATGATATAAATCTACTTATCTGGAAATAATTCATTTTTTTGTATAAGCAGACACATTTGCTCCATAGACAAAAGTTAGGATCTATATCACACAAACAGACACACACACACACACACACACACACACACACACACCCACCCACACACACACACACACACACACACACACACACACACACACACACACACACACACACACACACACTCACACACACACACACACACACACACACACACACACACACACACACACACACACACACACACACACACACACACACACACTTCCACCTCTTGTTTTAATAACTTGCCTGAAACAAACTTTTAGTATTTAGATTTTTTTGTTTCAATAGCCTAAGTATGGGACTGAAATAAAATGTTCTGCAGCAACAGATATATTGAAACCTTCTTTGAACCTTTTGCTTGAATTTGTGTTTTATTCAACTCAACAACGTAAGGCCAGCAATTTCATTTTGGGATCAGTGCCATGCCCGCAGCCCAACTGTCTGTGTGTGTGTCTGTTGCTCAAATGATGTAAAAGATATAATACAAAAATAATACTGTTTGTCTTTGTCCATTTTTGAGTGCCTCTAAAAATGGGAACAGTTCATACAGCATCTTGGGTGTATGAACCATTGTAAATCAAACCAAATCCACATTGTGTGGATGCTTTTGAAATGTACAAACTTTGGTGCAGGAGTCTACTTTAGATTCTAAGAATAGGTGATGCTGATTAGTTTTATTTTATTGAAAGTGTGTCCTACATATTTCACAATTTATTTTCAAAAAGCCACTTTTTGTTTTTTATCTAATTTACTGTTGATGAGGAAAAAGGGCCTTACGAAGGTGTGAGTAGTGGATTTTAGGTTAGCTGAGGTGGTTATTATGTTCCCCAGAGAACGGTTTAGTCTTAGGGAAGAGTGCTTATATGATGATTTACATGGGTTCTTGGCTTCAGAATATATATTTTTTATTTTTTATTATTAAAATATTATGGAGTATTACACTCTTTTGGTTAATAGGAGTGGCGTTCCAAAGCAGTCGTGAAGGGTCTGATTTGTCAGCTGTAACATATTCTCTCAAGACCTAAACACACGACTACTGCTTTTGATTTAACTTTGTCTGCCAACCCCAGGTAAAATAGGTGACTGATTCAGTTGCTTGTATGTGTATTCTGCAGTGATGGCTAAACAACATTTTCCAGATTACTTAACTGTTTTAAAGAAACTGTACAGAGCCAGGTCCCTCCATTTTACGTCCTTAATACAGTCAAAACAATGACATCTGCTGGGCAACACTGGACCTTACGTCTGGGATCACATTAAAACAGACACCTTGTTAAATAATTTCACACCTGCCATCTTTAATATTTAACTCAAAAGCTTACAACAATTTCATTTTCATGTCTGGTACAATTATGACTTTATTTTTGTTATGGAATCATTTGCTTTGAATGTCACATAGAGCTAATATTTAAACACATGTTTACCCAACTGAACAATTTGCAAATGAAAACATTTGACTAATTGAATGTAGATTAATATAATGCAGTTCCAAACTAGATGTAATATAGTGTACACTACAGTATTTTTGATCAAATAAAAACCACACCTGAGTCAGTATATTCAATGTATTGAACACGTAACAATAAGACCATACATTACAACATGTTTCTACAATATGTGACTATGCACTTAAGTTGGACTCTCAGGCAGTAAACTATGACTGCTTGTTTTAAGGATACAGTTGAATATAGCTTAAAGGGTTTGTGGTGGTATTTTTCCCATCAAATGTTTTTTTGAGTTTCGTTCTGGCCTGAAGATAATAATATAACATTTTGGGAAGAAAATGCAGATTAGCAAACTAAAACTGGAGGCCAAAATAGCAAATATCTCCACAGCCACAGTGAACTTCCCAGGAGAGCTGACATAAGCTGGGATAAAGGTGATCCAGACTGCACAGAATATCAACATGCTGAACGTGATCAGTTTAGCTTCATTAAAGCTGTCTGGTAGCTTTCTAGCAAGAAAAGCCAGAACAAAACACAAGATAGCAAGTAGACCGATATAACCTAACACAGCCCAGAATCCAACAGCTGAACCTAAGGCACACTCAAGAATAATCTTTTCTTTATAGTACTTCATGTTCTTCTTTGGGAATGGAGGATTCATTATCAGCCAAAGAGTACAAATCACAATTTGAATGAGAGTGAAACTAAGAACAGTTAGTCTTTGCTGTGCAGGTCCAAACCACTTCATCACATTACTGCCTGGAAGTGTAGCCCTGAAGGCCATTAACACCACTATAGTTTTCCCCAGAACACAAGAGATACAGAGGACAAAGGTGATGCCGAATGCTGTGTGTCGCAGCATGCAGGACCACTCAGAGGGCCGGCCGATGAAGGTCAGAGAACACAGGAAACACAGAGTCAAGGAGAAGAGCAGCAGGAAGCTCAGCTCAGAGTTGTTCGCCCTGACAATAGGAGTCTCTTTGTGAGTCAAAAAAATTACTGATGTAAGAAGAGATAAAAATACACCAACACAGCCAAATCCAGTTAAAAGTGCTCCCATGATCTCTTTATAAGACAGATATTCAGTCGATTTTGGAAGACACTTGTCTTTATTTTCATTTGGCCAAAACTCAGGAGGACAGATCAAACAATCAGGGGAATCTGTAAAAGAGATGGAATTACAATCATAACACTGAAATAAGAAATAATCAAACAATAAAATGTACAAATATTATATTATATTATATTAAAAAACATAATTGTATTGTTGCTCTTTAAATGATCCCCACTACAATACCAATGAAAACATTACATTTTGAATTATTGACTCACTTGTCTCATTACTTATTGTTCCCTCAGGGCACTCAAAACAGTCGAAGCAACACACAGGCTTAAACTTGTTCATGGCCTTACGAGTCCCTAGTGGGCATGGTTCTCTGCAGACAGACCTCACGACCTGAAAAGGTCAAATCCGGCAGGTAAAAACCCACAAATGCAACAAAATGATATCATGGACTTATAGTTTATTAAGTTTTAATTTAATATAATGGTAAAAGGCACTAAATTAAATTAGCTTGTTTAAAGTACATGGTATATTACATTTCAATTTTAAATGTTAACTTTAATGATCAGTTTAATGAGAACCTTTGTCTGTTATCTTGTGGTGTGTATTAGGACATATTGTAATGTAATGTCTGCAATGCAATGATATATGTGTTTTATATCATCAGACAAATCCGACAAATCAATTTGTTTTCAATTAAGTAAAGACCTTCTCTCCATTTCACAATTTGCACACAGTATGCAGGGACTGACCCTCCTTTCACTTTACCTTATTATGATTTCCTCCCCAAACGATTTTTGTGTTCCTTTTTAGTTTAAATGTTTCCCCCTCTGGAAATGAAGTATCGTATTGACCAATATTTACAATTTCCACAGAGCCATCATCTTTCATCTGCCAGTTAACTAATTCATACTGAGCAACTGAGTCTCCATTTTCATCAAAGACAACCTTGGCCCCATTCTGTGTTGTGAAGTTCACGTAACGAATGTGTTCCAACAGCTATAGAGGGACAATCAGCACATTTAAGCAAGCGTACCCTTATCATTCAAATGATACAATGATACTTAATAACTATAATATGATATTGATACATTTTTTAGCATGTAGCACAAAACCTAGAATCACTCAGCAATAAATGAATAATGTATATTTAAATAAAAACAGAACTTACAAGTTTAGGATTAACTTCATTTTTGTTAACACAGGGCTTTCCCGTGGTGGGATTTGAGCCATTTTTACATTGCAATAGTGCTTGAAGGGCATATGCCACCAAGTACACAGCTTTGTACACGTTATTCTCAGCCCTGAATTTTGTCACGTCTGTGTAGTCATTGGAGACAGTCCTGAGATCCTCTGTGCCAGTGCACATGGTAGTGATATTTGATGAGGAGAAGGTGCAGTCAAAAAACATCTCCCATATAGCTTTAACTATAGCACTCTGTGGTTCATCCGCAGGTTTAAACTTGAGCAAGAATTCACCAAGACCTGGTATAGATGATTGAGGGAGGGCAAAGCCCATTGCGCCCTGTAAAATGTTCTTTTTCTTGACAGAAGCTAGGACTACTTGTGTGATCCAAGCCTCACCACCAAGCCACTGTTTTCCTGTTATGTTGTATTTTTCAATATTTGACAGGAATGATTTGGTATTAGAATAGGACATAAACAGCAGGACCACATTTGACGATGATTCCATTATTGTCTTCACAATAGCAGGGATCTCACTTTCATAATTTCCCCTTGAGTAAGGTAATGTGTAGTCAACACATATGTCCTCTTGTTGTGCTTCCTTAGCGAGATGAGCAATTCCTTTTTTTGAGTACAAAGTGTTAGCGTAAATAATCCCAACCCAGCGCCAGTCGAAATATTTCATAAGCTGCACAATACCCATGATTTGGAATTGGTCACTTGGCACCGTTCTAAAGAACGTGGGGTACCGTTTTCTGTCACTCAAACAAGCACAGGTTGAAAGATGGCTTACCTTCAAAGCAACAAAAAAACAACATGTAAAATACAGCAAATACAAATGTAAACATTTTAAAGATGTAAATATATATAAAGCAAACTAACTGGACACTACATTTATATCTACTCACCTGTGGAATGGATAGTGGGCTCAGTATGCTGTTTATTCCTTCACTCACTCCAGAGGATGAATGGCCTAAGAGAGCCTGGATGGGACCCCTGCAGCCTTTTGAGTCGTCTCCATTTACAGCTTCTGCAGCTGCTCGTATCAGGTTTTCAGTCCCACAGCCATTGAACAGCCTATAACCCAGACTAACTCCAGGAAGAAGCTTAGCATCTCTATTTATCTCTTCCAGAGTAAAAATCACTGTTCTGGCAAATTTCAATTCCCTGACATTCCATCTGAAAACAGAAAATATTGGAACTTGATTAATAAAGAAGTTATTAAAGCTGTTTGTATTGAAACACATCAGACACACATACATAACACTTGCTATTTTAACAAATTGCATTCCTTTTTTATACATTACATTTCAAGCACTTACCGTTGGCAGTACGTATTTGGAATAGCCTGGTAGTCATTATCGTTCAGTTTTCGAGTACTGGTTATAGAAAACACTCCTCCTATAATAAGATCACCTTCTTTTGAAAACTCCATAAACCCTGTCTGCCCAATCAAATTGCATGTTTGGTTTTCTGACATTGTCCTTGCCAGCAGAGTGAATAAGATGATAGTGATCAAACCCATCTTGAACCACCCTACCCTTTACTAAAGCACTTCTGACCTGGAAGCTGACCTTTATAGAGTTTTTTTACCACATGAGAAACATCAGCAGCCAATGCAAGCACCGTGTCAATTCTCAAAAGATTATTTTATAACTGCACTTCAGAAACTAGTCTTGCTCATGATCATGTAGGGTGGGTCATGACCAAAAGAACGAGATTGTGGATAAAAGTGTCCGGAATGGGTTTCCTCCAGGGCTAGCTGCCATCCCCCTTGGGAATAAGGTGAGAAGTTCAGTCATCTGGGAGGGACTCAGAGACCAAGGGTCTGACCCAGGACCAGGTGGAAGTATTAAATCTCCCCATGTATGGACATTTACTAAAATGTTGGTACATGCTGTGTGCATGATGTGCAGATTTTGTTACACTTCCTGGTCATTCAGAAAATTCTGACCGAAATCTTTAATAACCATGGTAAAAAAACAGAGCCTATTTATATTTTGTATCCCCATAAAATCTCTTTCTGAAACCTAACCAATGTAAAATAAATTAAACAATTTAAGTTTTCATTTAATTGTTTGTGTTTATTACTATACATCCTTTTTATACAGATCACTATTTTTTGGTATTTTTTTATGTAATGTGAGAACTTAGATTATAACATTTACTACTATTTTAATTTCACTCATGAATCATTTTTTTATTCAATAATAACTGCACTGAATTTATTTAAACTTTTTCCAAAAACACATATTAGTTTGTCTCTCATTCACCTTGTCACACTCACAATTTGGCAGCACGCTTCCATACAGAATTGGGATTTTCCCATCGGGAGCAATTAAGGCTTCAGTGTCCCGTTCAAGGAGACTTCAATACAATAATGTTTTTCTGGATTAGACGTAAACACGTTGAATGAATGTTGAGAACAGGAGCTTGGGACTGAAACACTAACCCTGACACTTGACTAGACAAATAGCCATCCCTACAACATTTACAATATTTAGTATGTGAATCTTCTAAACTAGAATCTGTCTTCCTAGAAGGGTTGGCCTAATTATATTAAATGTTTTTGAGTCAAAATACCTTTTTGATCTTAAAACTTGATTAAAAACCCTTGTGGAGCCTGTGATTGTCCACAGTATTGAGTGTGTAAGTCGCTTTGGCTAAAAGCATCTAACATGCAATGTAATGTGTTGTTTTCAAAATAATCAATTTGTAGTAATTGTAATATCATTGCTTTGGCAGATATTCCAACAAGAGCGGTGGCATTGTTTTATCAGGTTCATTTTGATGTATTATTTCAGATCCAATTTGAAAATGATAAAAAAAATTAAAAAATGTCCACTTTATAAATGTCCACTTTATAAACGTCCACTTTATCGAAGTGGACGTTTATAAATGTCCACTTTATAAACGTCCACTTTATCGAAGTGGACGTTTATAAATGTCCACTTTATAAACGTCCACTTTATCGAAGTGGACGTTTATAAAGTGGACTTTTTTTTTCTCATTTTTTTAATGAGAATTATAATCAAACAATTGCTGTGTTAAGTTTATATACTGCGTGTGTATGTGTTACAATGAGATAAACGACACAGAGAAATTAGTGCTCGGTTTTCACAAATATATGCTGCTCCTCTAATATTTTAAAATATAATGGTGTGTTAATGTGTGTGAAAGTTAGTTTCCCTGAGCTGGTGGCACTTTGTATTAATTTGTATGAGTAGGTGAGAATTGGTCAATCCTGGTTTGTACGTAAAAGCACTTTGAAGGGTCTCAAAGGCTGGACAAGTGCTGAATTAATGCAATCCATTTACCATTTGAAGCAGTCCAAATTCAGTGCATTGTTAGGTAGAATGCAATCTGTGGACTGCTACTTGGAGAGGTCCCAGTTCACCTCCTAGGCCCTGCTGTGGTGCCCTTGAGCAAGGCACCAGACACCTCCAATCCCCCCTCCCCATTGCTCCCCGGGCGCTGCACAATAGCTGCCCACTGCTCCTAGCACTAGGATGGGTTAAATGCAGAGGACTAATTTCACTGTGTGTGCTCTGCTGTGTGCATGTATGTGACTAATAAAGAGGGTTTCATCCTCCGATTCTATCTATCTATCTATCTAATCTAATTAATGTGTTTTACTTTCTTGAAGTCATTCAAATGCAAATGTAGTCAAACAATTGCCATGTGTCATTTTCAAATAATCATATTATTAAGTAATCAACTCTTATCAGTCTTTATTTAATTACTGAAAATAATATAAGCAATATTATTAATTTCTCCAACAAATTATATTCTTTTGAACATTTGAACACAGCTTTTTCTCAAATCGCTTGAAAGATTATAGAAAGACCTTACAAATCCCGACTGGAAACTACTGTTGTTAAAACGGCTGCCTTTAAAACAAATAAGCGTAATCTTAACACACTACAGAGTAGCGTGATTAGATGTATTTCCTTTTGCTTTTCCTGTCTCTATTTTGCATACGGCATGTGTTTTTTAAAGTCAAGTGGGCTAACATTATTTATTGTTTACATATGTACTGATATATGTCTATTTTTAAGTAATTTAAAGTGTCAAAAAGAGAGATAACATAAAACGTAAAACATGTTACATTTATTCACCCCACAGTATGCTTACAGTAAAGTTTTACATCACTAATGTCATGATAAGTCATTACTATAAATGAGCACTCAGGAGACATTTCCATTTAAAAGAGCCCTGCAAGTGATTCCTTCAGTCAGGAATTGTCTAAAATGTGTAGCCGACCTTAATAAAATGTATATATATATATATATATATATATATATATATATATATATATATATATATAACATTCAACTTTCATTGATTTTAATCACTGTGCAGTGTCTGGCATCTTGTGTAAGACAGAGATTTTTTCAAATGTATTTACAGTACCAAGAGCAGTTATTCCTCGGTTGTTAGGGATTTTAAATGCACACTAACTTCCTATATATTATTTCTTTAAATTAACCCAGTGATCTTAATAAACAGTTCATATTTTGTTGCTACCCTTGAATTCTGTAGACAGTTTACCAGTTGGACATGTACAAGAACACTCAGGAATGTTAATTTTGTCTGGATGGATTTTAGCAACCTGGGAAGAGAGATGAACAACATGTACAAAGTCGTCAGTAGCTCTATCAGCCCGAACACAGCCCAGGATCTAAGTGTTGAACCCACACTACTCCCAACAAGCATGTCCTCAGACCAGTATTTTATGTTCATAGTTTGAAAAGGAGAGCTGAAAAAAGAGCAGATAAAAAACACAGTAATAGGCAGAACCCTAAATTGTTGCAATGTTATGACAGTATGAGCTGCCCTGCAGGCAATTAACACATGTACAGTTCTTCCCAGAGCACAAGAGAGGTACACCACAACAGAGATCCGGACAGCTACCCTGTCAGACGACTGATTGATGTTACCTGATGGTACAAGACCGTGAAATGTCAAACTAAAAAACATCATCACTGTTGAGTTGCTGCCATGAGCAGGACTGACTCTGTTTGGTGATATTTTTATTCTTGTCATGTACATTCCAAGTAGCACCACAGCAGCCAAAAAATATCTTGCAACCCATCTGCTGAGGTCCAAAGGCTGCACATTTTCTATCCTGCCCGAGTAAACACTGCAATTCATGCAATCTGAAGGAGAAAACAATTCAAGTTACTAATTTTTAAGAAGAACAGGCTCTTCTTGAAATTAATTACATTTGAGTATTTTTTGTTTTATACTATTACCTGTTTGTGGCAGAAGTGCTTCTTTTGGACAGTGTTGAGCAGAAAGCATCTGTTGACAAGATGAGAGTAAGTTACTGCACACATCACACAATACAAATACATTTGGGCAGTATGACAATAAATACTCTACTGTGAGGTGATTAATTTGGTGTGAGTGTCATTGTTATTTTGGATATATAAGTATATACATCATTGCATGTAAATTCACTTAATTAGCCCAAATATAATGGATGTGTATATTTGTATCTGGACAATTTCTCTATCGTATTAGGAAAGCATTTCCATCACATTATATTTAATATCACAATAAACACACACTAGAATATGAGTATCAAGATTGCCCACACTTATGTGCCAACCACAGAAAACTATTCTTCTATGTGCAAACATGTCAGTGTTTGTTGACATTCCTGTCAAATCTCAGACAACCAATTCATCTCTGACAGTAATGTTAAATGTATAACATGTTTTTTTGATCTTACTTACAACAATTATAAATAGATGGCATGATCGAAATTCTTGTGCTTTTAAATTCACGGGACTATGTTTGAATTTGTTACAGCTTTCCCTTCTGATGAGTCTGTGAAAAACACTGTCCAAAGAGACTAAGCGCTGCACAGAAACACATTTGGTGAACGTACAAACCTGCAAATAGTAGATCCTGACATACAGCCTTTTCAATTTTTCTGAGGACATCAGGCTCACTTGGCTTTCACACAGAATGAAGATAAGAAATTCCTGATGAGCAGGTCCAAATTCTGTGTTTAAAAAAACGTGCAGGAATTTGACCTCAAGGTTGCCTGCCTTTAAGATGCAAAAATAATCCAATGTGTTCAAGTGTTCCGCTTTAACAAAGGTAATGATGTGGTAGCAATGAGCCACATATCTTAGGAGAACAGATGAGGGACACAAACTTCTGTAATTTAAACGTGTGTTCTGATTATCAGCCTTTATCTGTACAAAGAAAAATAGCAAATAAACACAAAAGATTATTAATACAATTCACAATAAATTGGTGTGAATAGAATTACTATTCTGTAAATGTGTTGCTCACCTTTATTTTAAATAGCAAAAGATTGCTCTGAGGCAGGGAATACACCAATAACTGCTGCAATTTACACTTGCAGACATGCCTGTTTCGCTTCACAGGTTCCTCTATTTTTTGAAACAGGTTTACACAGTCATTAAATACAATGCTGTTCAAAGTCACACCAGGAATAAGGGTACACTTTTTTATCTTGTCCTCTGTTAAAATCCACTCAGAGGCAACACTCTTTTCAGTAGATCTAAAAAGGATAGGAAAAAAATGAAACACCATGATGTCTGACAACTATGTAGCAAATGTACATTACATTAATCACTGAGCTGTTCAACACGTGTGGCTAATCATAAGCTAAATTGCAATTTGAACAAACAAAAACATACAACAACCAATTTGACAGTGGAGCAGGAAAAGCACAGTGAACCAACTTTGATAGTTGCCCTTTCTATATTATTTAATTAGAGTGACTTCAAAATGTAATTTGTCAAAGCTCCTCTAGAGATTGTCTCATTGTCTATTGAGGGTTCTCTCAATATGGTGTTTAGGCCCCTGTAATTGTAATAAATGAAAACCACACTGGAGTTTACACATCATTGACAAAACAAAAAGCTAATTAATGATCAATATACAAGTGGAGGGAATAACAGAAAACACTGCAATTTGGCAAAAATGTACTCACCTCACATAAGTGAGAGTCAGTCTTGTTTTGTCATGAACAGCCCTGATATATGATGCATTTGAGCTGCAGCCCTTTCTCTCTTCATCACGACCATACTGACTGCGCTCAGCAAACTGATCTAGTCTGAGCCATGTGTCAGAGGACACTATCCAAGTGAACAGTGTTAAGTAGACACATGTGGCTGTTGTCATCTCAGAGTCTCACCTTTGGCACAGCAAAGACTGTGACCACATGTGTTTTATAGCTTCTTGTCTGCTACTCAGGTGTAGGTAGCAACTGAGTGGTCAATTCTCAGAGGTACAAGCAAATCGTTTTCTTGCGTACAACATAAAGGATATCAGGCATGAAGATTGAATCTGACATGACCACACAAGGGGCCTTTGTCTTCTAATAACAATCAATCAGACGGTTTAGTGAGACGGACTTAAACCTCTGACACCTGCTGGATTGCAATTGTTCCTTGACTGTCTGTAAGACATTTTATCAATCTTAATTTCAAAGTTAGAATGAAGGTACTGATATCATTCTAAACAAAAAAATTAAGAAATCCATTGATATGACATGTAATGCTAAATACACAAATACATTTTCAAAGTAAAGCAGCATTTTGGTGAAGAGTATCTAAAGTGTTCATATATTCACAGGGGACCCACGACCTCTAACCTCAAGCTATCCTAATGAAATGGGTTCTACTGATACCAACAACTCTCCCCTTAGCAGGAATGGCAACCTTATGCTAATCACATGCAGATTTAGGGGCAAAGGCCTGTAGTGATAAGTATAGGTACATCTAATATTTTGCTTTATTAGCTTAATTCTCCTTTGTGTATTGTACATAAAGGGGGTTTTGAGCAGTTTCCACAACAGAAGCGCTACCAAATGTTTCTGCGCAAGAAATGTAACTCTTGAAGAAATCGGCAAATGTCTTAGCATTGCAGGATTTTTTAACATTTTGATTAATTCTGGGAAGAAAATAATACATTTGCCACCAAAACAGTGTAACAAATGGTATGGATTCTAATGTTCTTATACCCTTTAGGATCCATACCTACAGGATTGCTTTATAATGTCAATAGGTGCCAGTCAGAAATATTAAGTTTATTACAGATTTATCCCAAAAAATCTTGCCAACACTAAATAGCTAACGCATGTGAGGGCTAAATACATGCAGACAATGAATACGCTACGGATTCATCTTATATATACATCTCATAATAGCCATGTAAGATGTTTAATAGTGGTGACATGTAGGACAGATTTGTATTCTTGTCTGTCACAACCAGGTGCACCAGGCTCTGCACTCATGTCTGAATCGTGTTTTGTTAACTTGATTTTGTGAAAGAATTAAATTGTAAACTGTAAATTAAGGTATGATCGTTTCCCTTAATTGCACATTAACAATTTATCACTAAACTTTCTGGGCAAACGATGGCATCAGAAATGAGCAGATTTTGATCATTTAAAAGTTACAGATTTCGAGGCTGTTTGAAGTAGAATTCTTTAATTTTTGAAATGTTGATCTTCCAATTTTTAAATAATTTGTTTGTATTTGCTTAATATTGTGCTTATTTCATGAAAATGAATTTGACTGCAAGTTTAAATAAATCAAAATTGTGAGGAAACTGCAGAATTTATTTTCAAAACAAACATGTAGTAAAACATAATGTACAGGTGCAATGGTGTTATTAAGTTGGGATACTCAAACAACTTTAATTTTTTTTAAAAGAAGATGAATGATCAGAAATTCAGAACTAAGTCAATAATCAACAATCCAAAACAAATTATGGTTTAAACGGAAGTCGTCAAAACATTGTACAATTAATATTGGGTTTCTTTTGTTTTGGCAATGACATGCTTTTTGGTATTTTGTTCTGGCCTGAGTAAAATAACAACACATTTGGGGATATAAATGCAGAAAAGAAGTCCATAACTGGAGGCCAAAATAGCAAATATCTCCACAGCCACAGTGAACTTCCCAGGAGAGCTGACATACGCTGGGATAAAGGTGATCCAGACAGCACAGAATATCAACATGCTGAATGTGATAAATTTAGCTTCATTAAAATGATCAGGCAGTTTTCTAGCCAGAAAAGCAAGAACAAAACACAACACCGCTAAGAGCCCTATGTATCCTAACACAGCCCAGAACCCTACAGCTGATCCCAGGGCACACTCAAGAATAATTTTATCCTTGTAGTGGTTCATATTTTCAAAGGGGAATGGAGGGTTGATTGTCAGCCAAAGTATGCAAATTATAACCTGTATTATAGTAAAACCAAGAACAGTTAGTCTCTGTTGTGCAGGCCCAAACCACTTCATCACATTACTGCCTGGAAGTGTAGCCCTGAAGGCCATTAACACCACTATAGTTTTCCCCAGAACACAAGAGATACAGAGGACAAAGGTGATGCCGAATGCTGTGTGTCGCAGCATGCAGGACCACTCAGAGGGCCGGCCGATGAAGGTCAGAGAACACAGGAAACACAGAGTCAAGGAGAAGAGCAGCAGGAAGCTCAGCTCAGAGTTGTTGGCCCTGACAATAGGAGTTTCCCGGAAGTGAAAAAACACTAATGCTATAAGAGTTGTCAAAATTGCCCCCATCAAACAAAATAATGTTAAGATGATCCCCATGATCTCTTCATAAGACAGAAATTCAATTTCCTTCAAGATGCATGTGTCCCCTCTGGTATTTGGCCAATAATCAATGGGACATTTGAAGCACTCCATAGAGTCTGTTTTTGAAAGAAACAAAATATTAGGTCATAATCTGGTCATGGAAAGAGAAAAGCACAAATCCTGATACAGTATATGTCAAATGCAAAATGTCACTTTTTCAAGATCAAACCTGTGATGTTGCTGATTTCTCCTTCTGCACACGGTATACAGTCATAACAGCAAACAGGTTTTCCTTTCTGAAAGACTTTGCGTTTCCCAGGGTTGCAGATGTCACTGCACACTGATACAGGCACCTGGTACACGAATATGTGGAAGAATTGTATGTGACCTACAATGTGAACACCTTTTTATTTTATTGGTGTTCATACGTCATTTGCATTTGGAAATATTATGATAACTAGTCATGCTAAGCTTCATTATTTGGATTATTAAACATTATGCAGTATCGCAGTATGACTAACAAGCCAGAAATGTGAGTATAAAACAATATGAATTTGTACCGTGTGACTTCCTCCTTCCCACACTATCTTCATGCCATTCATTTTAAATTGACGCTCACGGGGCAGAGAGGCATCAAAAACCCCAACTGTGTCAAAATGTATGGTCCCTGAGGTTACATGTTGTAAATTAATGAGTTCATATTTTGCAGGCGAATCTCCATTCTGGTCAAAAGTCACTCTTTCCCCCTGACTTGTTGTAAAGTCTATATTCTGTAAGTAATGTAACACCTGCAAAGAAGAGGGGGGTGGGTTTTGGGTAATATCAAATTGAATCTTAGTTTTTGGGGACATAAACACATAATATCAAAAGATCAATGACCTTCTTGTTCCTTTCCTCACCTGCCATGGTTGAATGAGTTTAGTGTCAGCACAGCTCCCGTTGTAGAAGGGGCCCCTTCCCTCTTCACATGTGACAAGGTTGTGTAGAGCATGAGCCACGGCGTAAACTGACTTGTATACATTATTAGTGAATCTCAGTTCAGAAACATCTGTGAAGTATGATTCAACATTCTGCAAGCTCTCAAAGCCACTGCATGGCTTTTTATTTTGTGTGTTTGAAGAGTTATTCAGGGCGCAGTTGAACACATCTTCCCAGAAATCTCTGACAAACTGACTGTCAGGAAACTGTGAGGGATGGATCTTCCTGAGGTGATCCTCCAGCCCCGGGATCTGAGCTTTGCTCACAACGAAGCCCAGTGAGCCCACAAGGATGCTGCGACCCTCACTGTCAGTCAGAGATTGATCTGTGATCCAGGCGTCACTGCCAACCAGCTGCAGTCCTGTAATGTTCTGTCTGTACAACTCAGTCGCCAGCACATTAACTTCTCTGTGGGACATAAAGGCCACAATAACCTTAGAGGTGGAGTACTTCACAGTTTCAACTACTTTGTTTAAGTCATGAAGAGGACCTGTTTGATCAAATGCCTGGTAATACTCGATGCACACCCCCTCTTCTTGCGCAGCTTGTATAAATGAGGCCATACCGTTGACACCATAGTCATTTTTGTTACTTATTGCCCCCAGCCAGGTCCAGCCAAAGTACTTGACCAGCCTCGCCAGGGCTCTGCTCTGGTGGAGGTCACTGGGAATTGTTCGGAAAAAGGATGGAAACTCCTCTCTGTTGCTGAGACATGCACAGGTTGCAAAATGACTGATCTGTGCAAAGAACATTTTGACAGAAAATAAATGTGTTGATTACACATTCGTCATATCATATTTTCATATAATGATAAATCTTAAGTATCTATATTATAAGACGAGTTAATCAAAAAGCCCTCTTGAATACAGAATTAAATATATTTTCAAGACTACCTCTAAGTCAAATCACAGTGATTCAGAATCTTCCTCTTATTCTGAGTGATTTCAACATTTTTATATAGATTACAAAAGTAAAATATTTACCACTGGTATCTGGAACCTTCCCATAATCCGAGCAAATCCCATTGTAGGCGCAGAGCCAGAGTGGCCTAGTATAGCATGTGCAGTGGCCGCATTTGTACAGTTCCTCTCATCTATGATCTCCCTCTGCCCGTTGGCTAAATCAAGCGCAGACTTAATAATGTTTGTCATTCCACAGGAATTGTATATCTTGTAGCCCAGGTTGGGAAGAAAAGCAGGGTTTTGGTTCATTTCCTCAATTGCAAAGATCATAGTCTGGGCAAATTTGAATTCTCTTACATTGATGCTGGAAAAACAAGACATTTATTAACATGATTTGATTTGCACATACATGTATTGAACCAGAAAGCACCTAACATGACATACTCACTTCAGGCATTTTGGAGGATCGGGTAAGGTTTGAAAGGTGGGTATGCTGCCTCTGTATCCGGTGTAAAAAGTGAAAATGCCACCTAAGACAAAATCTCCAGCCTTGGACAGCTCAGGGGGTTGTGCCCTCCCCTGCAGCCGGCACACAGGCATCACCCTCTTGGAAAGAAGAACCAGGAGGAACAGCTTCAGTAGAGGCATTGCTTCGCTCTGCGGACTGGCCCCTATCCCTTAAAGACACTTTTATATTCAGACCTAAACCTTTTCAATGTGTCTCTTATCCATAGACATGCTGCTTTAGGGTGTGAAGCACATGAGGCAGAGTAGAGGCCCCCCTGGGACTGATGTCAAGGTTTTGACGTGTACAGCAAATCAAAGAAAATACAACATGCAACATTAAGTTACCATGTCTTCTATCAACATGTTTCGTTCTGTATCACAAGTCATAGTTCCTGACGCATTTATTTATTTCTCTGTTTCTTAGCCGTTCATCCTTATTTTAGCAGAAAGGCAAGTAATGACTCAAAGTAAAACTGCAACAGGTAGAGGCTCAGTATGATTTCCTACCATTGTGAGAGGGAATTTTTACGTTTTACTATTTTCACATGTAATGCGAACGATAAAGAAAGTCTGCATGCTGATTCCCATTATGGTCTTTAAAGGTGACAAAGAAACATGGGGCATCAATTCACTCTTACCAGGTCCAGAGAGTCATTAGTTATAAAAGTCAACTACTAACCGACAGCATGACCAGGAATACACAGCATATGACACAAAAACGTATACTTCGCACTAACCACTGTCAGGTCCAAGGTTAGTCTCCATTTTGATCCACTAGTTGGACTAAATCCAAAGTGTTAGAAACAAGAAAACGTCCTGCACACATGTCCTATCTTCTCGCTGCCAGGATGCACCTTGCTGGGTGGACAGATCATACAATTTATATTGGTTGTGTGGACAGTGGTTATACGATCTAATTTAATTATTTCAGATATATATTTGCTGGTGAGTTGATCTTATTTTCCCTTTAACACAAAAACAAATTGTCCACAATAACTGCAGGAAAACGCTTATTGGTTTAATATTAAGGGAAAAATAGTATTGAATTGTTTCAATTTCACGAAAACTCAAAATTAAACTTTGAAATTAAAAGTAATAGCAATTAGTATTATGTAAATAGAAATTGCACAATGTTCCTAATTTGGTTTCAAACAGGCCTGGAGAATAAACAGTAAATATTGTTTTCCTTGAAAACAGGAGAGAGGGGAAAGATCAAAACAAAACTTTAATTGATTTAAAATGTAACTTTTACATGTTGTGACAAGATTGTCAATCCTTATAGACCCTATTTTTCAGCTTGAAGCGATATGCCACCTGTTGTTCCTGTTGTTGGGTAAAAGGATGAAGCAATGTCTACCCTCCAGTGTCCATGTTTTGAGACCATGCTGGAGTTTCCCCACTGGAGTCAAGCCGCTGGGTAATAAAGTCAAGCTTACAATAGATGGGGACTTGTTTATCTTTCATTGTTTTTCTTCTGTCTTGTTTTTAGTTTTGTACAAGTGTTACCTTTATTTCTGCTGTATTGCATCATTGTATTTTTGAACTTGAGAGCTTCACGTTTAGGGAATACTAATTAATTTAATTCCCCTTCATCTCCCCTGCATCCACTGTTGTTGCATTGAACAGTTATTTGTTTGATTTAAATATGTGTTTACGAAAACTGTACCATTGATGTAAGAAATCAGGGAAGAAGTATAGTTATGGATGTTGTGCATGAGCAGGTGCAACTTGAATTTACCATGAGAGGGGTTAGTTTTTGATTGAGGCTTTTACGCATCAAGTTCATAATATTTGTCCAGAGGTAATGGACATTAAGCCATAGTCTCGCTGTGCGCATTATATTTCAATGGTAAATAGCATATTTTGTATCATACCCATCACAAAATTATTAAAAGGCAAGCTCTGTTATCATGAATACACTTTTTCTAAATAAATACATTTGTATAAATCTGTATTTGTCATTATTGAATGAATGTATAAAAACAACACACTTGTACAACATTTTATTTAATTAAAGATGTAATAATAGAAACAAATATAGTGTATTAAGAAAACACTGATACAAAAAGAAGACACATTTTTCATTTGAGTTTAATTACAACTGAGTTCGGAAATGGTTACAAACGGATATCATTACCAGCTGTCCTTGCCATTATGTGTTTTTTAGTGTTGTGCGCAGGCCTGAATAAAACTATGTAACATTTTGGCATAAAAATGCAGAAAAGTAGTCCATAACTGGAGGCCAAAATAGCAAATATCTCCACAGCCACAGTGAACTTCCCAGGAGAGCTGACATATGCTGGGATAAAGGTGATCCAGACTGCACAGAATATCAACATGCTGAATGTGATAAATTTAGCTTCATTAAAGTGATCAGGCAGTTTTCTAGCCAGAAAAGCAAGAACAAAACACAACACCGCTAAGAGCCCTATGTATCCTAACACAGCCCAGAACCCTACAGCTGATCCCAGGGCACACTCAAGAATAATCTTATCCTTGTAGTGGTTCATATTTTCAAAGGGGAATGGAGGGTTGATTGTTAGCCAAAGTATGCAAATTATAACCTGTAATATAGTAAAACCAAGAACAGTTAGTCTCTGTTGTGCAGGCCCAAACCACTTCATCACATTATTGCCTGGAAGTGTAGCCCTGAAGGCCATTAACACCACTATAGTTTTCCCCAGAACACAAGAGATACAGAGGACAAAGGTGATGCCGAATGCTGTGTGTCGCAGCATGCAGGACCACTCAGAGGGCCGGCCGATGAAGGTCAGAGAACACAGGAAACACAGAGTCAAGGAGAAGAGCAGCAGGAAGCTCAGCTCAGAGTTGTTGGCTCGTACTACAGGGGTTTCTTTGTGGCAGTAGAAGACTAGTGTTGTGATCACAGTCAGAAAAATTCCCAGCAAGGAAAACAAGGCTAGCAATGATCCCAGGATTTCATCATATGATAAGAATTCTATTTCTTTTAGTATGCAAGCATCTCGTTGCTTGTTGGACCAGTACTCTGGTGGGCATTTCATACAGTGTATTGAATCTGCAAAACAAAGTACATAGAGGAATGAAGCCTTACATTTATGTAATGGTTTTCACTGGCACAAAATGCTTCTACCTTTATTTATTTGTCTTGCTTTAAGCTATGATGTAATATATATTGTATTGCATTTCAAATAGCGAATGAAATACTGATATATTGTTTATTTACCCATTGTATAACTGATCTCGCCTGCTGGACAGTCTATGCAATTATAACAACAGACTGGAATTCCTTTTTGGAGGACCTTACGAGTTCCAGGATGACAGCTCTCACTGCAGACTGACACAGGAATCTCCTACACGCATAAACATAATTGTGTTGAAATCTTAAACATACCTGGCAAGGTTTTTCAGTAAATCAGTATACAGTAAGCAAACACAAGCATCTGCTTTACCTTGGTCTGTGAATTTCCCCAGACAACTGGGATGTTATTCTTTATAAATTGATGACCTTCTGGAAGAGAAGCATCATAAATGCCAACAGTTATTCCTTCCATGGTTCCCTTGTCTGACATTTGTAAGTTAACAAGTTCATATCGTGCTGGAGAGTCTCCATTACTGTCAAAGTAAACTCTTTCCCCTTCCTCTGTAGTGAAATTGACAGTGTTCAGATATTGCAGTACCTAGTAAGAAAATTATGCAAATATTAAATGTCAAATGAAATACAGCTGCATTGTCATATTCTAATAATGATTCCTTACCTGCCATGGTTTAATGTGTTTGGTGTCAGCACAAGTCCCATTCAAAAAAGGCCCTTTACCATCCTCACATTTGATCAGGTTGTCAAGAGCATGAGCCACTGCATAAACTGACTTGTATACATTATAAGTGAATCTCAGTTCAGAAACATCTGTGAAGTATGATTCAACATTCTGCAAGCTCTCAAAGCCACTGCATGGCTTTTTATTTTGTGTGTTTGAAGAGTCATTCAGGGCGCAGTTGAACACATTTTCCCAGAAATCTCTGACAAACTGACTGTCAGGAAACTGTGAGGGATGGATCTTCCTCAGGTGATCCTCCAGCCCCGGGATCTGAGCTTTGCTCACAACGAAGCCCAGTGAGCCCACAAGGATGCTGCGACCCTCGCTGTCGGTCAGAGAGTTATCTGTGATCCAGGCGTCACTGCCAACCAGCTGCAGTCCTGTAATGTTTTGTCTGTACATCTCAGTCGCCAGCAACTTAATTTCCCTGTGAGACATAAAAGCCATGATCACTTTGCAAGTGGCATGCTTAATGATCTCTATTATTTTTTGTAAGCTCTCAGGTGGACCCGATGATGAAAATGCTTCAGAATACTCAATGCACACTCCATATTCTTGTGCAGCTTTGATAAATAAAGCCATGCCCTTCAGGCCATATGTATTATCAACAGCAAGAGCACCAATCCAGGTCCATCCAAAGTGCTGGACCAGCTTTGCCAGTGCTCTGCTCTGGTAGTAGTCACTTGGAATTGTTCTGAAAAAAGTGGGATACTCTTTTCTGTTGCTCAAACAGTCACAGGTGGCAAAATGGCTGATCTGCAGTAAAATAGACAAATATCTTAATGGCAGTGACAGAGCAAACAATCAGCATACTTGCATGTTTGTAGTTCAGATATATCCTAACAATTTTCAAAACATCAATAAAAGATGGATATCTGTCTCAAAGGCACTTAACACGTTGTTAAAAAACACTTCACACTAACTTTGATTGCCTATCTTTTACTTACCACAGGTATGTGAAACCTTCCAACAACTTTTGTAAATGCAATAGTTGGTTCTGATCCTGAATGCCCTAGGATAGCTTGCACCGTTTGAGCTTTGGTGCAGTTGTCGTCACTGACTTCTTTGTTTAGTCCACTCACCAGTGCCAGTGAAGCTCTCAGTATATCCATGGTTCCACAGTTATCATAGATACTGTAGCCAAGTTTAACATTAGGGAGCATCACAGGATTTTTGTTGATCTCATTTATAGCAAAAATCAATGCTTGAGAAAATTTGAATTCTCTTATATTGAAGCTTGGTTGTTGTGAAAGATAAAACGATATAAAACATTTGTGTTAAGTGTCAAATAAAATGTAATACACAGATATAAGCCATTAAAAATATGCCTAAAAATACGTACTTTTTACATTCCCGTACTCCTGGGATTGTCTGAAATGTGTTAATTACATAATCCTGCATTGTGCGAAATGAAAAAATGCCTCCTATAACAAGGTTGCCATCTTGGAACAGCTCAGGCGGTTGTGCTGAGCCTTGCAGTCGGCACACAGAGTCTCCCTTCCCCATTAGCAGAACCAAAAGGAGCAGCCTCAGTAATGACATGGCGGTGCTATGCTCTTCAGGTCAGGCCAATCTGCTTGACAGGCCACGACACCCCTTTATACACCATCAACAACAAGTAGAGAGTTTTCCTGCTTTAAATTAAGTCTCAGGACACAAGAAGACATTAAGATAAGTCAAAAGATGTTTTATGCAGGAAAATGTAGATTGTTTTATTTGAATAACAATTTTGTGCAATGAATTTGAAATCACCAATGAGTTTGATATTTTGGGTGTGCATATAATTGTATTCTTTTTTTATTACCATATATACATATTGGTTGAAGTGATGGTACATTGTGTTTTATTAAAGGAGTCATTTCAATATGCTACGTTACACTGAAAAATAATTCACAGTTGGATAAAATGAAATAAATATAATTTTAGAGTTTCGTAATTATTTTAGGGCTCCCTTTCCCATTATATATTTCTTTGTATTCTTCTCTGGTTTCAGTAATATAATATAACATTTTGGGATGAAAATACAAATGAGCAGTCCAAAACTGGAGGACAGAATAGCAAATATCTCTACAGCAACACTAAACTTTCCAGGTGAGCTTACATACGCTGGGATAAAAGTGAGCCATACTGCGCAGAATATTAGCATGCTAAAGGTGATAAATTTGGCTTCATTGAAATTATCCGGCAGTTTCCGAGCCAGAAAAGCAAGAATAAAACATAATATGGCGAGTAGTCCTATGTACCCAAGTACAGACCAAAAGCCCACAGCTGAGCCCAGAGCACACTCTAAGATTATTTTGTGTTTTAATTCTGTAAAATTCTTAAATGGAAAAGGAGGAGAAGTTGATAACCAGAGGATACAAATCATTACTTGTATCAGAGTGAAACCCAGAACAGTTAGTCTCTGCTGTGCAGGCCCAAACCACTTCATCACATTACTGCCTGGAAGTGTAGCCCTGAAGGCCATTAACACCACTATAGTTTTCCCCAGAACACAAGAGATACAGAGGACAAAGGTGATGCCGAATGCTGTGTGTCGCAGCATGCAGGACAACTCAGAGGGCCGGCCGATGAAGGTCAGAGAACACAGGAAACACAGAGTCAAGGAGAAGAGCAGCAGGAAGCTCAGCTCAGAGTTGTTGGCCCTGACAATGGGAGTTTTCCTGTATCTGAAGAAAATGAATGCCACAACAGCTGTGATGCATGTTCCAAATAAGGATGCTGCCGTGAGCAGTGCTCCCATAATCTCTACATATGACAGAAACTCTGCCTCCTTCTTTACACAGGCATCTCTTCTTTCATTTGACCAGAACTCAGGGTGACACCGCACACAGGTGACAGAATCTGAAAAATGTTTAAAGCATGTAAAATACCTGATTATGTAAAATTATTTCTTTTGATTTTTCCTTTGTCCCTACGTTGCATCTTTTCTAAGCATACAAGAAAGTACAGCATACAATTAATATAGAAATTATTTTAAATGTTTTGTTTATTTGTATGAGCACAAGTTCCCCCCTAGGGATTTCTATTAATTTCTATAAATAATGAAATGATTAATCATAGATACACTTGAAGTAGAAACATTGTGAGACTTTTCCATATATTTATGTAGCTAAATTCAAATTCTGTCTCAGTATCTGCATTCGTAACATATTTTTTTGCAATGAATTTGATTTAATGATATTGTTTTTTGTCTTTCTTAAAGTACTGCATGTTTTCAAAATCACATAAAAAATGCACTGCAATTTCAAGAAATGAACAATACATTTGTTGTCTTGCACTTATGATACTCCACCTGTACTGTTGCTCATTTCTCCCTCCGCACATCTGATACAGTCATAGCAGCAGACAGGCTTTCCTTTTTGTAGAACCTTTCGAGTTCCTGGAAGACATTTTTCACTGCAAATTGACAAAGGTACCTGTGGGACAAAATGCACTATGAGAAAAGAAAATGGGCCCTCACTTTGAGGTTGCCTTTGAATATCTTTATTAATAATTGTGATGCATAAAAACCATACATTATGATGGGCATGACTTTTACATTGCTAATGATTCAAATAGTCTGTAGTTATCAATGACGGTATTTTACCTGTTGTAAGTTCTGTGTCCAAGTTATAGACTCATTTTGCAGATTGAGCTGTTTGTTTGCAGGTAAAGATGCATCATAAAGACCAACTGTGACAAATTCTGCAATGTCATTTTCTCTTGGCTTCCAATTTATAATTTCATACTTTGCTGCTGGGTCTCCATTTTCATTGAAGTAGACCTCTTCTCCTTCCTTTGTTTTAAACTGAATAGTTTTTATGTGCTGTAAGATCTAAAAACAAATATCCATCAATGCAGAACATCTGAAAAATGTGTTGTTGTCCAAGTGTTTCAACAGCATTATAAACATCATCAATTTATTGTTCATAATTTTAAACATGTTTCTTGTTGATGTGATTTAATGTAAAAACTACAAGAACATTTGTGTTCAACTCACCGTAAATGGATCTAGCTGCACCTTGGTGTTACATGTTTTGTTACAGCTGAGAATAAAATGAAGTGCGTGGGCCGCAGCGTACACTCCTTTATAGACATTGTTAAAGATGGGCATCAGAGACATATCGGTAAAGCTGTTTTGCACTTCACTCAAATCTTCATTTCCAGTACATTCTATCTGATTTCTTGATGAAGTCTTTGACTGCTTGAACTTACAACTAAATAATGACTCATAAAAGTTTGTAAACATTTCATTACTAGAGACATTGAGCGGCCTTACATCCAACATGAAATCCCTCAAGCCACTGACATGTGCTTTGGGGATGGATAGGCCTATAGCACCGTCTAGAATGTGATGCCTATCCATGGCTGCAATTTGTGAATCGAAGATCCAGCCCTCAGAGCCTACCCACTGGTACCCAGTCAAGTTGTGGCGAGAAAACTCATGCAGTATCACTTCCAAATCGATGTGGGAGAGGAAACCAACGATCACTTTGGAAGTGGAAGCCTTGATAATGTCAACTATCTTCTGTATTTTGTCCGGTGGATCAGTTCTAAAGAAGGACACAGAGTACTCAAGACAGATGTCCAGCTGCTCGGCCGTTTCTGTGAATGTGGCCATACCATTGTTTCCATAATCATCATTTGTTCTAATAGCTCCAACCCAAGTCCAACCAAAATGCTTGACCAACTGTGCTAGGGCTCTGCTCTGGTAGTAGTCACTGGGTATTGTTCTGAGGAAGGATGGGTACTTGGTTTTATCACTGAGACAGGCACAAGTAGCAAAGTGGCTGATCTAAAAGAAAAAAAAGACGTTACATCCCGAGTTACAGATGCAGAATATAAAGTATTTATACAGCCAACTAAAATCACTCTTGCTATACATAGTAGCAATAGTTGAATATGAATAATATTAACCAATGTTACCCACAATTGGAATATAAAAGGGTCCGATAGCAGTGGCCATAGCCATGCAAGGAGAGGAAGAACTATTCTCCCAAAATGGCCTGCACTTGGGCAGGTCTTGTACATGGTGCTTCAGAGAGTTGTGATACATCTTCGTTACCATTTGCAAAGGCCAATGCAACCCTCACACTTTTGGCTATTGAGCCACAGGAATCATAGATTCTATAGCCCAGAGAGATGCCAGGCAATAGGTCTGTGCTGTTGTTAATCTCCTCTATGGCAAATAGCATAGCCTGGGCAAACTGGAACCCTCTGAAATTCAAGCTTGATGCAAACAGTTAAAATTTGTTAAAAATAGTCCATGCAGTAGAAAGAGTGGCGCAGTACATGGAAGTATTTGATGGTAAAAACACACACAACAGGAGTATATCTAAATTTGAATGTTCAATGTTACACCCTTTCAGAAATCTGAAGAGAAAACATGTACAGTATATAGTATACTTTTACCTGGTGCATTGCAGTGGCAGTGGTTTGTCCATGTAGGTATCCCGTCTGTTCTTCCAGCTGCTATGCAAAGAGAAGATTCCCCCCAACATAATGTCCCCATCCTTAAACATCTGAGGGATCTCAGGGTCCCCTCTCTGTGTGCACACTGTCTCCTCAGCCTGAGAGAAAGATGCCACCAGTAACAGATGTAAGAGTGCCCATCCCTGCTCCGGCCACCTCTGTGTGGATGACATACTGTTTGAGTGAGCCAAAACAGTTTGGTGGCAACACATGAACCCCAAATGTAAATGTTAATTGGGCACTGGTATTTATATGTTTTGGAGAAGCATGGGAAAGAATAATGAAACAGTGATGTTTTATCTCTCTGGACTTACAAGGTTGGGCGCAAAGGAAGGAGGCGCACAACAGAAAAAGGGTTATTAGCCTTACTGAACTTAGTGGTACTGGTGTGCTCTCGATATTTCACATTTATCCAATAAAAACTAAATATTATTCAATCACTTCTCAGAAGATCATACTTTGAAAGTTCTCTTAACTCAAAATCCATGTCATATTTCCAAGTTTCCTTTTAGTATATTTATGGTGATACAAGAGAGTATTCTGTTTTGGACTATACTGTAAAATGATTCACTTAGGAATAGGTGGGTATCTCGACTTGCAGCAGTTCTCTTTTAAGGCCTCTGATGAGTTTTTCCAGCTGCTGGCCACTACATCTGATCTAATGGGTCTTTCCTTGTAATTTTTTTTGTGACAGAATAAAATTACCAGAACATGGACGAAGCACAGAGTCTCCAGTCTGCTTTTTTTGTGCGAAAGTATCAAATTACTTTTTATAAATGATCATCCAGAGTTTCATGCTTGTTTTGGAAACATGACCCCAAACTGTCCATAAAGTAAACAGATTTTCAGGTGGCAGTTTCTTGCAAGCACAGCCCCAGATCTTATTTCTCATGATATCATAACGCAACGAGGCCTTCCCGGAGATCAGGTAGATCTTCGGGAAGGCCAATGGCAGATCTTGACGATCAGTCTGGGTTTTGGCAAGGATGGCAGCTGAGATGATAGACGATGGATAGATAATTCACTTGTAATTTACGGTCAAAACCTAACACTATAAACTACTCTAGGAATTGAGTTGACATTTAACTCAATGTGTTTGAATGAGTCTTCTTCCAAAGGTTTAAAAACTAAATCATATAAACTTAAAGTAAGTGTTCTTTCTTTACTTCAGGGTAGAACTTTTTTTTAATCAAAAGTCAACATCATGGTCATATCCTCCAGGGCATAATTATGATTATCATGATGCAACAGGCCTGAGGGAAAGTTTCCAGTGTAAGCTGAGGGGACAGGTGTGGAGGCAGGCTGGGGACACTGTGAACTCCAGAGGAAGTTTGTTAGTTTGTTAAACCGCTTGCGAGTGGAAATAGCCGGAGGTTTGAGTCATAGTCAGACCTGAGGCACTTAGATTTCATCACATGTGCTTCTTCTAAATGAACCCCGAAAGACAAATCTTCTGGGGAGGTCTGAAGTGTTTCATAAACTAACAGGCATCTCTACAAACACAAACAACAAGTTCTTTTTAATTGAAGAGGGATTAAGATGCATGTCAGCTGTCAATTTAACATCTCTTTGACTGAAAAGAATAACAATAACAGCTGATTAAATTCACATTACCAATTAACGTGTTGCATTGTTTATTTTGATCAGCAGTCAAAAGTGTTACTTTAACTCCATAATCCCCCCAAAAACTTTTCTCAAAATATAAATGTATAGGGTAGAATAATAAAAAGGTAAATGTGACATAATAATTGGACAGTAATTAATGTATGACTTGTTACAGCACACAGAGTCTCCCTTCCCCATTTGCAGAACCAAAAGGAGCAGCCTCAGTAATGACATGGCTGTGCTATGCTCTTCAGGTCAGGCCAATCTGCTTGACAGGCCACGACACCCCTTTATACACCATCAGGAACAAGTAGAGAGTTTTCCTGCTTTAAATTAAGTCTCAGGACACAAGAAGACATTTAAGATAAGTCAAAACGTGTTTTATGCAGGAAAATGTAGATTGTTTTATTTGAATAACAATTTTGTGCAATGAATTTGAAATCACCAAGGAGTTTGATATTTTGGGTGTGCATATAATTGTATTCTTTTTTTATTACCATATATACATATTGGTTGAAGTGATGGTACATTGTGTTCTATTAAAGGAGTCATCTCAATATGCTACTTTACACTAACAAATAATTCACAGTTGGATAAAATGAAATAAATATAATTTTAGAGTTTCGTAATTATTTTAGGGCTCCCTTTCCCATTATATATTTCTTTGTATTCTTCTCTGGTTTCAGTAATATAATATAACATTTTGGGAGGAAAATACAAATGAGCAGTCCAAAACTGGAGGACAGAATAGCAAATATCTCTACAGCAACACTAAACTTTCCAGGTGAGCTTACATACGCTGGGATAAAAGTGAGCCATACTGCGCAGAATATTAGCATGCTAAAGGTGATAAATTTGGCTTCATTGAAATTATCCGGCAGTTTCCGAGCCAGAAAAGCAAGAATAAAACATAATATGGCGAGTAGTCCTATGTACCCAAGTACAGACCAAAAGCCCACAGCTGAGCCCAGAGCACACTCTAAGATTATTTTGTGTTTTAATTCTGTAAAATTCTTAAATGGAAAAGGAGGAGAAATTGATAACCAGAGGATACAAATCATTACTTGTATCAGAGTGAAACCCAGAACAGTTAGTCTCTGCTGTGCAGGCCCAAACCACTTCATCACATTACTGCCTGGAAGTGTAGCCCTGAAGGCCATTAACACCACTATAGTTTTCCCCAGAACACAAGAGATACAGAGGACAAAGGTGATGCCGAATGCTGTGTGTCGCAGCATGCAGGACCACTCAGAGGGCCGGCCGATGAAGGTCAGAGAACACAGGAAACACAGAGTCAAGGAGAAGAGCAGCAGGAAGCTCAGCTCAGAGTTGTTGGCCCTGACAATGGGAGTTTTCCTGTATCTGAAGAAAATGAATGCCACGACGGCTGTGATGCATGTTCCAAATAAGGATGCTGCCGTGAGCAGTGCTCCCATAATCTCTACATATGACAGAAACTCTGCCTCCTTCTTTACACAGGCATCTCTTCTTTCATTTGACCAGAACTCAGGGTGACACCGCACACAGGTGACAGAATCTGAAAAATGTTTAAAGCATGTAAAATACTTGATTATGTAAAATTATTTTTTTATTTTTCCTTTGTCCCTACGTTGCATCTTTTCTAAGCATACAAGAAAGTACAGCATACAATTAATATAGAAATTATTTTAAATGTTTTGTTTATTTGTATGAGCACAAGTTCCCCCCTAGGGATTTCTATTAATTTCTATAAATAATGAAATGATTAATCATAGGTACACTTGAAGTAGAAACATTGCGAGACTTTTGCATATATTTATGTAGCTAAATTCAAATTCTGTCTCAGTATCTGCATTCGTAACATATTTTTTTTGCAATGAATTTGATTTAATGATATTGTTTTTTGTCTTTCTTAAAGTACTGCATGTTTTCAAAATCACATAAAAAATGCACTGCAATTTCAAGACATGAACAATACATTTGTTGTCTTGCAGTTATGATACTCCACCTGTACTGTTGCTCATTTCTCCCTCCGCACATCTGATACAGTCATAGCAGCAGACAGGCTTTCCTTTTTGTAGAACCTTTCGAGTTCCTGGAAGACATTTTTCACTGCAAATTGACAAAGGTACCTGTGGGACAAAATGCACTATGAGAAAAGAAAATGGGCCCTCACTTTGAGGTTGCCTTTGAATATCTTTATTAATAATTGTGATGCATAAAAACCATACATTATGATGGGCATGACTTTTACATTGCTAATGATTCAAATAGTCTGTAGTTATCAATGACGGTATTTTACCTGTTGTAAGTTCTGTGTCCAAGTTATAGACTCATTTTGCAGATTGAGCTGTTTGTTTGCAGGTAAAGATGCATCATAAAGACCAACTGTGACAAATTCTGCAATGTCATTTTCTCTTGGCTTCCAATTTATAATTTCATACTTTGCTGCTGGGTCTCCATTTTCATTGAAGTAGACCTCTTCTCCTTCCTTTGTTTTAAACTGAATAGTTTTTATGTGCTGTAAGATCTAAAAACAAATATCCATCAATGCAGAACATCTGAAAAATGTGTTGTTGTCCAAGTGTTTCAACAGCATTATAAACATCATCAATTTATTGTTCATAATTTTAAACATGTTTCTTGTTGATGTGATTTAATGTAAAAACTACAAGAACATTTGTGTTCAACTCACCGTAAATGGATCTAGCTGCACCTTGGTGTTACATGTTTTGTTACAGCTGAGAATAAAATGAAGTGCGTGGGCCGCAGCGTACACTCCTTTATAGACATTGTTAAAGATGGGCATCAGAGACATATCGGTAAAGCTGTTTTCGACTTCACTCAAATCTTCATTTCCAGTACATTCTATCTGATTTCTTGATGAAGTCTTTGACTGCTTGAACTTACAACTAAATAATGACTCATAAAAGTTTGTAAACATTTCATTACTAGAGACATTGAGCGGCCTTACATCCAACATGAAATCCCTCATGCCACTGACATGTGCTTTGGGGATGGATAGGCCTATAGCACCGTCTAGAATGTGATGCCTATCCATGGCTGCAATTTGTGAATCGAAGATCCAGCCCTCAGAGCCTACCCACTGGTACCCAGTCAAGTTGTGGCGAGAAAACTCATGCAGTATCACTTCCAAATCGATGTGGGAGAGGAAACCAACGATCACTTTGGAAGTGGAAGCCTTGATAATGTCAACTATCTTCTGTATTTTGTCCGGTGGATCAGTTCTAAAGAAGGACACAGAGTACTCAAGACAGATGCCCAGCTGCTCGGCCGTTTCTGTGAATGTGGCCATACCATTGTTTCCATAATCATCATTTGTTCTAATAGCTCCAACCCAAGTCCAACCAAAATGCTTGACCAACTGTGCTAGGGCTCTGCTCTGGTAGTAGTCACTGGGTATTGTTCTGAGGAAGGATGGGTACTTGGTTTTATCACTGAGACAGGCACAAGTAGCAAAGTGGCTGATCTAAAAGAAAAAAAAGACGTTACATCCCGAGTTACAGATGCAGAATATAAAGTATTTATACAGCCAACTAAAATCACTCTTGCTATACATAGTAGCAATAGTTGAATATGAATAATATTAACCAATGTTACCCACAATTGGAATATAAAAGGGTCCGATAGCAGTGGCCATAGCCATGCAAGGAGAGGAAGAACTCTCTCCCAAAATGGCCTGCACTTGGGCAGGTCTTGTACATGGTGCTTCAGAGAGTTGTGATACATCTTCGTTACCATTTGCAAAGGCCAATGCAACCCTCACACTTTTGGCTATTGAGCCACAGGAATCATAGATTCTATAGCCCAGAGAGATGCCAGGCAATAGGTCTGTGCTGTTGTTAATCTCCTCTATGGCAAATAGCATAGCCTGGGCAAACTGGAACCCTCTGAAATTCAAGCTTGATGCAAACAGTTAAAATTTGTTAAAAATAGTCCATGCAGTAGAAAGAGTGGCGCAGTACATGGAAGTATTTGATGGTAAAAACACACACAACAGGAGTATATCTAAATTTAATATTCAATGTTACACCCTTTCAGAAATCTGAAGAGAAAACATGTACAGTATATAGTATACTTTTACCTGGTGCATTGCAGTGGCAGTGGTTTGTCCATGTAGGTATCCCGTCTGTTCTTCCAGCTGCTATGGAAAGAGAAGATTCCCCCCAACATAATGTCCCCATCCTTAAACATCTGAGGGATCTCAGGGTCCCCTCTCTGTGTGCACACTGTCTCCTCAGCCTGAGAGAAAGATGCCACCAGTAACAGATGTAAGAGTGCCCATCCCTGCTCCGGCCACCTCTGTGTGGATGACATACTGTTTGAGTGAGCCAAAACAGTTTGGTGGCAACACATGAACCCCAAATGTAAATATTAATTGGGCACTGGTATTTATATGTTTTGGAGAAGCATGGGAAAGAATAATGAAACAGTGATGTTTTATCTCTCTGGACTTACAAGGTTGGGCGCAAAGGAAGGAGGCGCACAACAGAAAAAGGGTTATTAGCCTTACTGAACTTAGTGGTACTGGTGTGCTCTCGATATTTCACATTTATCCAATAAAAACTAAATATTATTCAATCACTTCTCAGAAGATCATACTTTGAAAGTTCTCTTAACTCAAAATCCATGTCATATTTCCAAGTTTCCTTTTAGTATATTTATGGTGATACAAGAGAGTATTCTGTTTTGGACTATACTGTAAAATGATTCACTTAGGAATAGGTGGGTATCTCGACTTGCAGCAGTTCTCTTTTAAGGCCTCTGATGAGTTTTCCAGCTGCTGGCCACTACATCTGATCTAATGGGTCTTTTCCTTGTAATTTTTTTTGTGACAGAATAAAATTACCAGAACATGGACGAAGCACAGAGTCTCCTGTGCGAAAGTATCAAATTACTTTTTATAAATGATCATCCAGAGTTTCATGCTTGTTTTGGAAACATGACCCCAAACTGTCCATAAAGTAAACATATTTTCAGGTGGCAGTTTCTTGCAAGCACAGCCCCAGATCTTATTTCTCATGATATCAAAACGCAACGAGGCCTTCCCGGAGATCTGGTAGATCTTCGGGAAGGCCAATGGCAGATCTTGACGATCAGTCTGGGTTTTGGCAAGGATGGCAGGTGAGATGATAGACGATGGATAGATAATTCACTTGTAATTTACGGTCAAAACCTAACACTATAAACTACTCTAGGAATTGAGTTGACATTTAACTCAATGTGTTTGAATGAGTCTTCTTCCAAAGGTTTAAAAACTAAATCATATAAACTTAAAGTAAGTGTTCTTTCTTTACTTCAGGGTAGAACTTTTTTTTAATCAAAAGTCAACATCATGGTCATATCCTCCAGGGCATAATTATGATTATCATGATGCAACAGGCCTGAGGGAAAGTTTCCAGTGTAAGCTGAGGGGACAGGTGTGGAGGCAGGCTGGGGACACTGTGAACTCCAGAGGAAGTTTGTTAGTTTGTTAAACCGCTTGCGAGTGGAAATAGCCGGAGGTTTGAGTCATAGTCAGACCTGAGGCACTTAGATTTCATCACATGTGCTTCTTCTAAATGAGCCCCGAAAGACAAATCCTCTGGGGAGGTCTGAAGTGTTTCATAAACTAACAGGCATCAAACACAAACAACAAGTTCTTTTTAATTGAAGAGAGATTAAGATGCATGTCAGCTGTCACTTTAACATCTCTTTGACTGAAAAGAATAACAATAACAGCTGATTAAATTCACATTGCCAATTAACGTGTTGCATTGTTTATTTTGATCAGCTGTCAAAAGTGTTACTTTAACTCCCTAATCCCCCCAAAAACTTTTCTCAAAATATAAAGGACAGAAAAAGACAGGTAAAAGGTAGAATAATAATAAAAAGTAAATGTAAATGTGGCATAATAATTCGACAGTAATTAATGTATGACTTATTATAAATATAGTATCGTTCTCACAGTTAAAGTTTTCTGATCTGGCCCCGGCCGTGGCGCAACTGGCTGGGGCACCTGCACCATACACCGGCGACCCGGGTTCGATTCCCGAACCGTGGTCCTTTCCGGATCCCACCCCGACTCTCTCTCCCACTTTCCTCTCACTCTCCACTGTCCTATCCGATTAAATGCAACAGGCCCCCAAAACATATCAAACAAAAAAAAAAGTTTTCTGATCTATAGAGTACATTATAGGAAAATGACAGAATGTTAGATAATTAAGATGACCAAATACTTTTGGGTTAATATTGACATTTTGTATAAAACATTATGCGTTACCAAAATTTCAAGCAAAAGTAAGAGGTGAAAATATCAATGAATAGTATGTGTGTATGATTAACATACAGTACGTTAGGTAGCTGTGACTTGGATTAGAATCATTAATGTAAAAACTAATCCTATCATTTCAAAAAATTAATACCTATATGTGAGTGACAGACGTAGATGCTATATATTCATTTCAATATTTTGGCAAAAACATTTGGAGGTCCTGGGTTTTTTACATGTTGGAGACATAATACAGAAAGAAGACAGTATACCAGGGCAGTCAGTGGAGCACCTACCTAACTCCTCTGCCTAAATAAAAAATGTCACAATGTAAGCATATGTAGTATAGTATGTACAGATTTATTCAATTTAAAGTACAAATTTATAGTATTCTTATTTCATCCAAAGTAACACTACTAATTTTCCCTTCAGAGTGATATATATAAATGAAGATTGTTTGTTTTTGTTCAGCCATTATTTACTGCAAAATTGTATTCTATAACATTATGTTGTGAACAAAAGTTGCAAAGTATCTTGTAAATGTAACTACACCTTCCATGGCAACTTTTTTAATTAAAAGATTTCATGGCAAAACCTGATCAAACTGTCCTAACCTACTTTTCTCTGATTGGGTAGTTAAAGGCCAGTGACCCCTGCCGCCAACAAAGACAATAAAAGTCACATCTAAGTCCACTTCACTCCGACCTGATTAGGTAGCTCTGCCTATTCAACATTTGGGAGTGGAACATGTCACATGTGATAACACTGCTGGTGTTCATGGGGCCCATATTGGCATTTGGATCAGCCGAGGAGGAAACTCCTATCTGTAAGATCCTTGGAAGTCCAGAGTTTCCTCTGCTGTCTAAAGAAGGAGTCGTCATGATCGGGGGAGCCTTTTCCATTCATAGCAAAATCACCCAACCTCCTCTTTCTTTTACAGAGAAACCAACACGTCTGAACTGTTTCAGGTAATATTGATGTCTGTATATAAATGCTTTGTCATAAGGTCTTTCACAGCGAATACAAGTTTGTATTTTTGCTCTTTTTGTCTCAGTGTCAACCTCAGGGAGTTTCGATTTGCCCAGACTATGATCTTTGCAATTGAGGAAATAAACAAGAGTGAATTTCTTCTTCCAAATATTTCAATTGGATACCGTATTTATGACAACTGTGGCTCAACATTTACCTCTATGCGAGCTGTAATGGCTCTGATGAATGGTGACGAGAGGGCTGTGGGAAAAAGCTGCTCGGGTCAATCAGCTGTCCTTGCTATAATTGGGGAGTCTGAATCCTCTTCAACCATTATCCTGTCACGCACTACAGGACCATTCAAAATACCAGTGGTAAGAGCTATGTCTCTTTATATCTGTATTGTTATGATTTATATTATGAAATGGTTACTCTCCTTTTTTTTCTCTCTCTCTCTCTGTATTCTCTCAGATAAGTCATTCAGCTACTTGTGAGTGTTTGAGTAAAAGAAAGGAGTATCCCTCTTTCTTTCGAACAATTGCCAGCGACCTTTACCAAAGCCGAGCCCTCGCCCAGCTGGTCAAGCACTTTGGCTGGACCTGGGTCGGGGCAATCAACAGTGACAGTGACTATGGTAACAATGGCATGGCCATCTTCCTTGCTGCAGCCCAAGAGGAAGGAGTGTGTGTGGAGTATACAGAGAAATTTCACAGAACAGAACCAGAAAAACTAATGAAAGTGGTAGAAGTGATCCGAAAGAGCACTGCCCGTGTCATTGTTGGTTTCCTAGCCCATGTAGAAATGAACAACCTTCTCGAACAGTTGAGTCTGCACAACATCACAGGTCTGCAGTTTATTGGCGTTGAGGCCTGGATCACTGCTGACAGCCTTGTTACTCCTACCAGCTTTAGTGTGCTGGGTGGTTCATTGGGTTTTGCTGTGCAAAAGACCAATATCAGTGGCCTGGAAGATTATTTAATAAATGCTTTCTGGGAGACAGAGTTCAAGTGCAAGGGGAAAACAGATTCAATCCCATGCAAAGTAAACCAGGATCTAATGGAACTTAAAGATTATCATGATGACGTGACAGAGCTGAGATACTCCAGTAACATCTACAAAGCCATCTATGCTGTGGCCCATTCTTTGCACAGCATCCTAAAGTGCTCCAAAAGTCAGGGGTGTGAGAACACTGTAAATGTTACTCCCTGGCAGGTAAAAAGTACAGATTATTAAAGTGTTTATTTTTCATCTTTATTCATTCATACATTGACATATTGTTTTACTGCTTTTCCAGGTAGTTGAGTCTTTGAAACAGGTACATTTTACTATTGAGAATGGGGAGCAGGTGTGGTTCGACAGCACAGGAGCAGCTGTTGCTCGCTATGAGGTGGTGAACTGGCAGCGTGGATCAGATGACTCGGTTCAGTTTAAACCTGTTGGCTATTATGACGCTTCCTTACCTCTTGGACATAAATTTGTCCTCAAGACTGAAGACATAGTATGGCCTGGAGGGGGGACAGAGGCAAATATATTCATTGACAGTAAAATGTACATTTATGTGTCTTGTTTGATCATATTTCATTTTGAATGATGTTGAAAATTAATATTACTATCTTTCTTTTAAAGTTGCCTGTGTCAGTTTGCAGCGAGAGCTGTCATCCAGGAACTCATAAAGTCCTTCAGAAAGGAAAGCCAGTGTGCTGCTATGACTGTATACCATGTGCAGAGGGAGAAATCAGCAACAGCACAGGTATATGTACCGCAGCCCTGAGATATAGCAATTGTCATACATTGTTTGCTTTCTACACTCTGTGTGTCATGTTAAAGTTTGCTATGGTTCAGTCAATTATTGACATTTTAAGATGTAACTGATATCATTACATAATAGTTATAATATTTCTATTACAGATTCTAATGACTGCAATAAGTGTCCTGAAGAGTATTGGTCCAATGAAAACAGAGATACATGTATACCGAAAAATGTCGAGTTCCTCAACTTCACTGAGGTTATGGGTATATTACTTGTATTTTTCACTTTGTTTGGTGTACTTCTTACTTTGATTGTAGCCACTGTATTTCTGATCAATAAGGACACTCCTATTGTCAGGGCCAACAACTCTGAGCTGAGCTTCCTGCTGCTCTTCTCCTTGACTCTGTGTTTCCTGTGTTCTCTGACCTTCATCGGCCGGCCCTCTGAGTGGTCCTGCATGCTGCGACACACAGCATTCGGCATCACCTTTGTCCTCTGTATCTCTTGTGTTCTGGGGAAAACTATAGTGGTGTTAATGGCCTTCAGGGCTACACTTCCAGGCAGTAATGTGATGAAGTGGTTTGGGCCTGCACAACAGAGACTGACTGTTCTTGGTTTTACTATAATACAGGTTATAATTTGCATACTTTGGCTGACAATCAACCCTCCATTCCCCTTTGAAAATATGAACCACCATAATGATAAGATTATTCTTGAGTGTGCCCTGGGATCAGCTGTAGGGTTCTGGGCTGTGTTAGGATACATAGGGCTCTTAGCGGTGTTGTGTTTTGTTCTTGCTTTTCTGGCTAGAAAACTGCCTGATAATTTTAATGAAGCTAAATTTATCACATTCAGCATGTTGATATTCTGTGCAGTCTGGATCACCTTTATCCCAGCGTATGTCAGCTCTCCTGGGAAGTTCACTGTGGCTGTGGAGATATTTGCTATTTTGGCCTCCAGTTATGGACTACTTTTCTGTATATTTGCACCCAAATGTGTTGTTATTGTACTCAAACCTGAACTGAACACAAAAAAACATCTGATGGGGAAAACTGAATCCAATTAAATACAAATTAAATTAGCCTTTTTATGTTTATTTATTTTATGGTTTGTGGTTTGGCTTGCATTTTGCAGTGACACTTAATTTCAAACATATTAGCTAATATTAGCTAAACATCACATTTTAGATGATTCCAGTAAATCCTACCTATCTGATGCTAAAATACTGATATAAAAAGTAAATTAATAATTTGTATTTCATATTAATAAATCAAATACAACTTAAAACCATCCTTGACTTTCTGTGTCTTTATTTCAATTAATATATATATATTTTTTAAACATAAAGATGTGTTGTCATTATAACCTCTCGTGCATACATAATGTTTGTTATTTAGTAGCCCCAAATATATTAAAGCTATTAATACAACCTAACCTCACTTTATTCAGGGACGTTGCAAACCATGTTCCCTTTTTTTCCTCTAAATGCCTTGTTCACATTCAGCCATGTTACAAACATTCACACCTTGAACCTGGCCAGTAACTCCACTGAATCAGGTAAGGAGTTAAATGTTTTTCTCAAGTGCACATGGTGTGGTTAGTGGTTTTTGGTGATCAAAAGTAATCAGCAATCATAATATATTAAAAACACATGCTGTTGTTTTGAGAAATTCACCTGTCAAGGCAGCAACAGTGTAAGAAGAAGCACAGATATTACACAGGAAATATAAAAATTGGAAAATTTAAATAAGAAGTAAGATAAAATATGACTAAATATGTGTTAACGGGAGCTAAACTATGGTCCGGTGAATGTACATATATTTGAGCAGAACAGATATCTTGAATATATGTACATATGTACATACAGTACGTAAGTTGTGTGCATACAGTGCAAACATTATTAATGTTCAGTGCTTAATGTTGAACGTTTTTTATGGGTTACAGGGTTAACCCTTGGTTGTGCAGCCTGATGGCTACAAGCACAAAGGACTGTTCGAGGCGCTGAGTGCTGTGCCGAGGAGGGATGAGTCTGTGGCTGAATGTACTTGTCACATACGTATGCCAAAAGCTTCTAACAATGCACACATTTCAACACATATTGTATTTGGTACAGACAAGGGGCGTCAAAGGATTTAAATGTTGGCTTTAAAACATTTTTAAAGCTAAAGTCTTCATCTCCACAACTATTTTGATAGGTTTATTTCTTCACTTCAGGTTAGTAAAATCTTTTGTGCTAATTCATGGTCTGAAAACACAAAAGTGCCACTAACAAACATCATACATATTAGCATGTTTAGTTATGTTATTACCTTTTTAACCATATCATTATTAAGTATAAAAACAATGTACTACCTCAGGTTTTAGTTTTCATATTTGTGTGAATAAAAAATGTTGTGTTTAATATTTTCTCAAATATTTTCTTGATTATGGATTTCTTTTCTTTTCATTACTGTGCATTTGACAAATAACACATTTTCTGAAAAAAACAAAAACATATTTAGTTCTAAGTTTACAAACATTTTTAAATGACATGAGTAGCCCCATCAGATGAGACAATTTAAGATAAAACTGTTTGACATATTGGTCTTACAAACAGTCAGCGAAAACCTTTGCAAAGCAAGTTAAGCAAAGCACTGAAAGCACTCTATGCAAGATTTGGTTTTCATATTTGTTTGAATAAAACATTTGGTTTTTAATGTTTCCTCAGATATTATTACTCAGATTATGGATTTTACTTTTTTTCTGTTTTTCCCTTTTCATTATTGTGCACTTTACAAAAAACACATTTTCAGCTAGAAAATAAACTTATCAAGTTCTAAGTTTGCATACATTTTTAAATCACATGAGTAGACCTGTCATATGATGCGATTTAATTGACGTACTGTATTTGTGTTACAAACAAAAACCTTTGTTCTCACATCCTTAAAAGTGACTCAATAGGACCTCTATCATCATCATCATCATCATAATCATAATCATAATCATAATCATAATCATAATCATAATCATAATCATAATCATCATCATCATCATCATCATCATCATCATCATCATCATCATCTACAGAAGCTCTGCCCATGAGAGGAGATATATGTTCTGATCAGCAATAGCAATTGCTATAACAAAGGTGTGTGTGTATATGTGTGTGCCAGATTATTCAAGACGTTTGACCGTTTCTGTGCAATGTTACTGTTTGTACTTTTTGTGGGAGCCTTTGGAGTAGAGGAGAACACTGAACACTGTGAGATGCTTGGAAACCCAGAGTTTCCTCTGTTATCAAAGGATGGAGATATAACAATTGGGGGAGCTTTCTCCATCCATAGCCAAATATCAAAGCCTTCTCTCTCCTTTACAGATGTTCCAGAAGCTCTCACATGTTCCAGGTACAGTTTCATATCTTGTCTCTTTTCTTGTTTGTTGATTTCACAATCAACATAAACTACATAAATTGGAAAACTGTTAGATATAACAATTTCTTTTTCTTTTCAGAATACAGTTAAGAGAATTTCGTTTTGTCCAAACAATGATTTTTGCCATCCAGGAGATCAACAATAGCAGCTCATTGCTACCTAATATCTCTATTGGTTATAAGATATTTGATAGCTGTGGTTCAACACTGCCTTCAACACGAGCAGTGATGGATCTAATGAATGGACAGGAAACAACTCTGGGGGAAACTTGCTCAAGTCAGTCATCTGTTCATGCCATCATCGGAGCCTCTGAGTCCTCCTCAACAATTGTGATGCTACAAAGTTCTGGGATATTCCAAATACCAGTGGTAAATATCTGTAATATTTAATGTTGTGACTGATTCCACATTGTTTGTTTTTGCAAAATGCTTACAATTTTGTAGATCTAGCATATAACAGCAATCAAAAAAGACTGAATACCGGTGCTATTGTGGTTGTTTCAGGGCTATGCTTAGGATGGGATTAAAGGATTGGCACATATGAACATTGAGGAAAAAGACTGACAATAATTCAACAATTATTTTGCTTACATTTTTCAATTAATACTTATCTAAAACTAAATAAATGTGTTTTGTTTAACTTCCTTTTTCTGTTAGATCAGCCACTTTGCCACCTGCGCTTGTTTGAGTAACAGAAAGAAGTACCCCTCTTTCTTCAGAACCATCCCTAGCGACTATTATCAGAGCAGAGCCTTGGCCAAACTGGTAAAGCACTTTGGCTGGAAGTGGGTTGGGGCAGTTAGAAGTGACAATGATTATGGTAACAATGGCATGGCAACATTTATCAAAGCCGCAAACCAGGAGGGGGTCTGTATTGAATACTCAGAAGCCATATCAAGGACTGACGCAAGCGGGCAAATTGCAAAGGTGGTCAAAATGATCCAAAGAGGCAGTGCAAGAGTTTTAGTTGCCTTCGTAGCCCAGGGTGAAATGGAGGTTCTGCTTGACGAAGCCCTGAAGCAGAATCTGACTGGGCTCCAGTGGGTGGGCAGTGAGTCCTGGATTACGGCTGGTCATCTGGCAACTAAGAGGTACTCAGGAATCCTGATAGGGACTCTGGGCTTCACCATCAGAAAAACAAAGATCACAGGTCTCAGAGAGTTTCTTCTGCAAGTAAAGCCAGGTCAAGACCCTCATAATAATCTGCTGAGAGAGTTCTGGGAAGCCACATTTGGTTGCAGTTTTCAGTCCGACCTCTATGGTCAGGCCCTGTGCTCAGGCTCTGAGATATTAGAGGAAATCAAAAATCCTTTTACAGACGTGTCAGAGCTAAGGATATCCAGCAATGTGTATAAGGCTGTGTATGCTGTGGCTCATGCCATGCATAACATGTTAAAATGTGGTGAAGTCTTGAACCGTCAATGTATCTGGAAAAAGGATTTTGAGCCAAAACAGGTAAGATGTTAATGAATTCATCAAATACTTTGAATAAAAAAGTAATACTCGTACAATATCTCACTATTGTTTCTCATCTGGTAGGTTGTGAAACACCTCCAAACTGTGAATTTCACGCTTCAGTCAGGAGAAAGGGTGTATTTTGATAGAAATGGAGACCCTGCTGCGACCTATGAGCTGGTGAACTGGCAGAGAAATCAAGCAGGAGATACTGTGTTTGTGGCTGTAGGGAGCTACGATGCATCACTACCAAATGAAAAGCAGTTTATAATGAATGGAATAAACACAACATGGGCTGGTGGTTCCCTAAAGGTAAAAAGAGTTTAGTATAAAATATTCATTGTGTGATTTCTTAAATACATAACTGTTACCTGAGCCATTTCCATAATTAATGACCAATTCAAAAAGGTATATTCTCCATTGTAAATAAAGTCAAAATGTACACATAAATACTAATATACTTATGTTTACTCTATATATTTCAGACTGGGATTGGCACTTTCACGTTGTAGATTAACATCTAAGATCAATGAGTAAAACACATTTTTAGAGACACTAAGCAAGACCCCTTGAATTAAAAATAACATTCATAATTAACTGATGAGTTGAGTGGTGTTTTACAGAGGCCTGTGTCCGTCTGCAGTGAGAGTTGTCCGCCAGGTTTCCGGCAGGCTGTAATTAAAGGGAAACCCATCTGCTGTTTCTCCTGCATTGCCTGTGCTGCGGGAGAGATTACCAATTCCAGCAGTGAGTAAAATCTTTCCTCAATGTAACTCATTATATATATATATATATAAAATATATATATATATATATATATATATATATATATATTTGTTTATATATATATATATATATATAAAATATATATATATATATATATATATATAGACATTATACGTATGCAAATATATAAGTTTATGTAGAATGTTTATGTTTTCTAGTGTCAATCCAATAAGTCTGTAAAGATTGCCAGGCCGTTGTTTATTTTAAAGAGCATGAGCTTTAGTCTCCTAACTTGCAGATAACAGCATGAACACATTTCATTGTTCATTGTTTCCATTCAGATTCTGCCGAGTGTTCACGGTGTCCACTGGAGTACTGGTCAAATCAAGATTACAGCCAGTGTGTTCCAAAGGTGATCGAGTTCCTATCTTATGGAGAAACCATGGGCGCCCTGCTCACTGCTTTCTCGTTGTTTGGAGCAAGTTTAACACTGGCGGTGTTGTGTGTCTTCTTTCGGTTTCGTCATACACCTCTTGTCAAGGCCAGTAACTCTGAGCTGAGCTTCCTGCTGCTCTTCTCCTTGACTCTGTGTTTCCTGTGTTCTCTAACCTTCATAGGCCAGCCCACAGAGTTGTCCTGCATGCTTCGACACACAGCATTTGGCATCACCTTTGCCTTGTGCATGTCTTGTATCTTGGCTAAAACCATTGCAGTGGTGATGGCTTTTAAGGCTAAAAGGCCGTCAAACACGGTTCCTCAGTGTTCTGCTCTGCTTCAGAGGACAAATGTTCTAAGTTCTACTTTACTGCAGGTGTTGGTCTGTGTGCTGTGGTTAACCCTTGCCCCGCCATTCCCCTACAAAAATTCCGCTCATACCACTGAAAGGATTATTTTAGAGTGTAATGTAGGTTCACCTATAGGCTTCTGGGCTGTGTTGGGGTATATAGGACTCCTGGCTTTGATGTGCTTCATTCTTGCTTTTTTGGCTCGAAAGCTGCCTGATAATTTTAATGAAGCTAAGTTCATCACCTTCAGTATGCTAATATTCTGTGCAGTATGGGCCACTTTTATCCCTGCATATGTGAGCTCTCCGGGGAAGTTCACTGTGGCTGTGGAGATATTTGCCATTTTGGCCTCTAGCTTTGGGTTGCTTTTCTGTATATTTGCTCCAAAATGTTATATTTTACTGTTAAGACCAGAGAGAAATACTAAAAAACATATGATGAGAAGAAACCAATCAAAATGACCTTAAATTAGTGCGCATGAAAGTGAAACCTAAATATCTGAGATGCTATTTTCTTTTTTCCCACAATATCTTTTATTTACATTTTTTACAACACAAAAACAAGAAAAAAAACATTAGACATAGAAACAAACATGCTTCACCTGTATAACATAAGGGAATCATATTGTAAACATTATGCATAAAAAGAAAATACACAATTACACTGTCTCAGGAAATGCATCTATTCATCCTCATGACCATTCAATAAATACAGATCCTTTACAGAATCAATGAAGGGCCTTCATCCGTTCTCAAACACATACTGTCTGGACCTTAAAATTTAAGATTTCTTCTCCATTGGGAGGCCTGTCAACATTTGTCGCAATCAATGAGTGATGCTTGGGCTGTGAGCCTTTTTCCAAAACAATGCAATACAGGTTTTGACGTAGAGCAAGCTGAGGTCTGTAAATATATAAACCCAACAAAAAGAACTTTGGATCCAGTAAAAGCCGCTTTGATATGATGTTCTATATTTTACCTCGTACCTCCTCCCAGAACACTTTCATCATCACGCACGGCCAAATACAGTGAAGCAATGTCGTCTTGATTCTGTGCATTTTGTAAATTTATATCTGGTATATTTGTGTTGTATCGGTTTAAATCAACCGGGGTTCCATGTGTTCGCATCAATCATTTATACTGTATTAGTTTAAGTCGTGTTTTAATAGACCTGGTATGAGCAGCAACACAAGCTTTTTTTCCAATCTTCATCACCCTGAAACATCACCCTGCAGTTTGTCCTTACATGCATTTAACCTACAATGTGAATTCTCAAATGAGAGCATAATGTAAAACTCTGGTATGATACCCTTTCTCATGCTGTACTTTATCATCGTTTTCTCAAAAGATTGGTGTTGGGGTCTCGAAAGTGCAACATTTTGATTAGCTTTAACAAAGCTTCCAAGATGGAGATATTTAGAGAAATGTTTTTTTTTAAGATTGAATTTAGACCTGATCTCATCAAAGGACATCATGGCATTCGAGTCTACCAAAAAAAGGTCTTGGATCATTTTTAGTCCCTTAGACTCCAATAATTTGGACACTGTAAACCCCCTCTATCACTTGGTAAATACAATGAAGACAAACGTAGTCTTGCACTCGTCTTATTCCATATGAATTAACCATTTTCTTTTACATTTTTGAGAACCAATCTAATGGAGGTGGATGGGGAATATATTGAAATAAATAAAGTAATTTTTGTAATACATTAATTTTTAAAGCATTGATTCTCCCAATGATAGATAATGGTAGTGACAATCAGTCAACCAATTCATTAATTTATTTCTATCATTAAAGGTTCATAAATAGCCTCAACAACATTGTGTAAACTAGGCAATATCTGTACTCCAAAATATTTAAATTGTTCTACAGCATTACATTAAGTTACTTCATCAATTGGCCAACCCCACAAAATGTTGTTGTATGCCGGGACAGGGCCAGAATTGTTTCATTTAATTTGGATATGAATACAATTAGGTCATCAGCATAAAGGGAAGTTCTGTGTTCTAGCGTGCCTAATGTTGTTCCAATAAATTGATGAGATGCTATATTTTAATTTTTTTTAATTGAAAACCATTGCAGGATGTTACCACAAGAACACATTTACTGTCCATATTTGCAGTTTTTTAAAAGCTGTTAATAATGTCAGTTCACGGCATCACTGAAGCTGAATTCTAAATCTGATATTCTCAGCTGTGATGTGAGCAGATGTGAGAGCCATCTGGGCATGCGAGAATATTTAAGTAAGTACATGTGTACTAATGAGTTTTTAGATCTATTTTGAAATGAATATCTTGATATATTGATTACTGAGTATATTAATCAGGAGATGAATAATTTTATGCTGTCACTGTGATGCAGGTTCCAAGGTCTGTTTGGAGTGAGAGCTGTTTGCCAGGGACGCGTCAGGCTTTTGTCAAAGGGAAGCCTATCTGCTGTTTTGATTGCATTGCCTGTGCTGACGGGGAGTTCAGCAACAGTACAAGTGAGACAGCAGGATTCCTAGCCTTTACTGTAGCACTATCAGCATTTCTATTGGGCAAAATCACTGCAAGCACTTTACTTATCTATCTAAAGATGTGTGTGCTGTACAGCCTAAACATGTTTATGCTTTCAGATGCAGTGAATAATGAGAAATGCCTTCCCAATATTTTTTTTATTTCAATTCATATTTCCAAAAAATACATACAAATGTATTGTCAATGTATTATAACGTCTCCCGCAAAGATAATGTTTGTTATTTAGAATGCGCCAACTGTATTAAACCTATTAAAATAAAACATCTTAACCTCACTTTATTCAGGGACGTTACTTTGCAAACCATGTTCCCTTTTTTGATCTCTAAATGCCTTGTTCACATTCAGCCATGTTACACACATTCACACCTTGAACCTGGCCATTTCATAGCTCCACTGAATCAGATAAGGAGTTAAATGCCTTGCTTAATTGCACATGAGTGGTTAATGTTTTTTTGTGACCAAAAATCACCAGCAATCATAAGATATTAAAAAAATACTTTTAAAATAAAAATATGTTTATTTATTTATTTTGTATTTTATCTGAAATTCTCGTTGTTTTCATATAATTACACATATGCCCAAAGCCACACTCCTAACACTTGCACACATTTTCAACACACAATGTATTTGGTTGATTACTAAATACATAATGTTGAATGATTTAAATGTTATATAAATGATATTCTGCAACAAACACTTTTAAAACGATAGTCTTCAACTTTTCAAATAGATTCATATCTTCATTTATGCACAACTGCATGTCACAGTAGTAAACTTGTCTTGGTAGAGGTGGGAGAAGTACTCTCATCTTGTACTTAAGTAAAAGTGTACCAGGGTGTAGGAATACTCGGTTACAAGTAAAAGTCCTGCATTCAAAATGTGACTCAAGTAAAAGTACAAAAGCATCATTATCAAAATATACTTAAAGTATCAAAAGAAAAAAATATGTATTATGCAAATTGGTCCATTTGAGAATAATGTATATCATGTCTATCCTTTCCGACAACCAGCACCATATCGTGGTGGAGAGGTTTGTGTGCCCCGATGAACCTGGGGGCTGTGTTGTCTGGAATCTTGTGTTCCTGGTAGAGTCTCCCATGGCAAATTGGTCTCAGGTAAGGGGCCAGACTAAGATTGGTTCAAAAGACCTCATGACAAACACACATGAAAGTGAGGATACCCGGCCCAGAGGAAGCCCGGGGTCCCTTTCTGGAGCCAGGCCCACAAGGAGGACTCACCAGCGAGTGTCTGGTGGCCGGACTTGCCATGGAGTCCAGCCGGGCACAGCTCGAAAAAGCAACGTGGGCAACACCTCCGCTTCTGCGTCCCGCGGGCCCACCACCTACGGGAAACAGCGATGGGGTCAGGTGCGCTGCCAGAAAGGTGGCAGTGAAAGCAGACGGATCAGACCCGGGCGGCATAAGCTGGCTTTGGGGACGTGGAACGTCACCTCTCTGGGGGGGAAGGAGCCGGAGCTTGTGCGGGAGGTGGACCGTTACCAGTTGGATCTGGTGGGGCTCACCTCTACGCACAGGGTCGGCTCTGGAACCTTACTTCTTGATAGGGGTTGGACTCTATTCTTCTCAGGAGTTGCCCAAGGTGTGAGGCGCTGAGCGGGTGTGGGGATACTCACAAGCCCCCGGTTGAGTGCCGCTTTTTTGGAGTTTACCCCAGTGGACGAGAGGGTCACCTCCCTACGCCTGCGGGTCATAGGGGGGAAAACTCCGACTGTTGTGTGTGCTTATGCACCAAACAGCAGTTCAGAGTATTCAGCCTTCTTGGAGACCCGTATAAGAGTCCTGTATGGGGCTCCCGAAGGGGACTCCTTAGTCTTGCTGGGAGACTTCAACGCACACTTGGGCAATGATGGAGACACTTGGAGGGGTGTGATAGGGAGGGACGGCCCCCCCTATCTGAAACGGAGTGCTGGTTTGTTACTGGACTTCTGTGCCAGTCATGGATTCGCCATAACAAACACCATGTACGAATATAAGGATGCTCATAAGTGTACGTGGTACCAGAGCAGTGGTCGAGTGGCAGGGGAAGCCTCTGGACAGGCCTTGTAAGCCCAAACATGTAGTGCGGGTGAACTGGGAACGTCTGGAGGAATCCCAAGTCCAGGACGCCCTCAACTCACACCTCCGGCGGAGCTTTTCAGGCATCCCTGTGGAGGCCGGGGACATTGAACCAGAGTGGGCGGTGTTCAAAGCCTCTATTGCTGAAGCTGCGGCGGGGAGCTGTGGTCTCAAGGTCTTAGGTGCCTCAAGGGGCGGTAACCCTCGAACCTCCTGGTGGACACCGATGGTCAGGGAAGTTGTCCGACTGAAGAAGGAGGCCTTCCGGAATATGTTATCCCTGGGTACTCCTTACGTAGATGCAAGGTATCGACAGGCCCGAAGGGCAGCAGCCTCAGCCGTGGCCGAGGCAAAGCAGCGGGTGTGGGAGAAGTTCGGAGAAGCCATGGAAACGGACTTTCGTTCGGCACCAAAGTTGTTCTGGAAAACCGTCCGACACCTCAGGAGGGGGAAGCAGGGAACCATCCAAGCTGTGTACAGTAAGGATGGGATGCTGTTGACCTCAACTGATAGGGTGTTAGGGCGGTGGAAGGAGCACTTTGAGGAACTCATGAACCCGACAACTCCACCCTCTATGTTAGAGGTGGAGCTGGAGTATGAAGGGGGATCAACTCCAATCTCATGGGGGGAAGTCACTGAGGTAGTCAAACAACTCCACAGTGGCAAAGCCCCGGGGATGGATGAGATCTGCCCAGAAATCCTGAAGGCTCTGGGTGTTGAGGGACTGTCATGGTTGACACGTCTCATCAACATTGCGTGGAAGTCGGAAACAGTACCGAAGGAGTGGCAGACCGGGGTGGTGGTTCCCCTTTTTAAAAAGGGGGATCAGAGGGTGTGTGCCAATTACAGAGGCATCACATTACACAGCCTCCCCGGGAAAGTTTACTCTAAGGTGCTGGAAAGGAGGGTCTGACCGATTGTCGAACCTCAGATTGAAGAGGAACAATGCGGATTTCGTCCTGGTCGTGGAACGACGGACCGGCTTTTCACTCTCGCAAGGATCCTGGAGGAGGGGTATGCTCATCCGGTCTATATGTGCTTTGTAGATTTGGAGAAGGCGTCTGACCGGGTTCCCAGGGAGATACTGTGGGAGTTGCTGCAGGAGTATGGGGTGAGGGGGTCTCTACTCAGGACCATCCAATCTCTGTACTCCCAAAGCGAGAGCTGTTTCCGGGTCCTCGGTAGTACGTCAGACTGATTTCCGGTGAGGGTTTGCCTCTGCCAGGGCTGCGCTTTGTCACCAATCCTGTTTGTGATATTCATGGACAGGATTTCAAGGCGTAGTCGTGGGGGACAGGTTATGCAGTTCGGTGGGCTAAGGATTGCACCACTGCTTTTTGCAGATGATGTGGTCCTAATGGCTTCATCAGTCTGTGACCTTCAGCGCTCACTGGATCGGTTCGCGGCCGAGTGTGAGGCAGCTGGGATGAGGATCAGCACCTCCAAATCTGAGGCCATGGTTCTCAGCAGGAAACCGATGGACTGTCCATATAGGGAATGAGGCCTTACCCCAAGTGAAGGAGTTCAAGTATCTCGGGGTCTTGTTCTCGAGTGAGGGAACAATAGAGCGTGAGATGGGCCAGAGAATCGGAGCAGCGGGAGCGGTACTGCAGTCACTTTACGTACCGTTTTGACGAAAAGAGTCTCTGTCTACCGGGCCATTTTCGTTCCTACCCTCACTTATGGTCATGAAGGATGGGTCATGACCGAAAGAATGAAATCGCGGATACAAGCGGCCAAAATGGGATTTCTCCGCAGGGTGGCTGGCATCTCCCTTAAGGATAAGGTGAGAAGTTCAGTCATCCGGGAGGGACTCGGAGTAGAACCGCTGCTCCTTGGCGTTGAAAGGAGCCAGTTGAGGTGGTTCGGGCACCTAGTGAGGATGCCACCTGGGTGCCTCCCTAGGGAGGTGTTCCAGGCACGTCCAGCTGGTAAAAGACCGAGGGGTAGACCTAGGACCAGGTGGAGCGATTATATCTCTTCGCTGGCCTGGGAGCACCTTGGAATCCCCTAGTTGGAGCTGGCTGATGTGGCCAGGGAAAGAGAAGTTTGGGGCTCTCTGCTGGAGCTGTTACCTCCGCGACCCTGACGGATAAGCGGGAGAAGATGGATGGATGGATGGTTGGATGGTATATCATGTGTTTTGATTACAATTATTGATGCATTACAGTGTTATCAAAGCTGGTAAAGGTGCAGTTTTAATGACTTTGTATACTGCAGGGCAGATAGTGAATTTCCTCCAGATGTAACTAAAGTCTTATGTGTTGATTATATTTCACATCAATAATCCAAATCTGCAAAGTAACTAAAAGTATTAAATAAATATAGTGAAGTACACCATTTACCTCTGAATTGTAGTAGATTAGAAGTACAAAGTGCATAAAATTAAAGTACTCAAGTAAAGTTATCATGTTATGTTATTATTTTTTTAACTATATAATTATTTTCTCATAAATGTATAATTTTATTAGTAACCAATGCAATACCTCTGCATGTTTTGGTTCTCATACTTCTGAGAATAAAACATTTTGTATGTAATGTTTCCTCATTTTGTTTTCTGTTTTTCCCTTTTTATTATTGTGCACTTTACAAAAAACACATTTTCAGCTAGAAACAAACTTATCAAGTTCTAATTTTGCATACATTTTAAAATCATATGAGTAGCCCTGTCATATGATGCATTTTAATTTGAAACTTTTTGACGTACTGTATTTGTGTTACAAACGAAAACCTTTGCACAACAAGAACAGCAAAGCGCTCTGACATCATTAAACAGTGAATCGATAGGAGGACCTCTATCATCATCATCATCATCATCTACAGAAGCTCTGCCCATGAGAGGAGATATATGTTCTGATCAGCAATAGCAATTGCTATAACAAAGGTGTGTGTGTATATGTTTGTGCCAGATTATTCAAGACGTTTGACCGTTTCTTTGCAATGTTACTGTTTGTACTTTTTGTGGGAGCCTTTGGAGTAGAGGAGAACACTGAACACTGTAAAATGCTTGGAAACCCAGAGTTTCCTCTGTTATCAAAGGATGGAGATATAACAATTGGAGGAGCTTTCTCCATCCATAGCCAAATATCAAAGCCTTCTCTCTCCTTTACAGATGTTCCAGAAGCTCTCACATGTTCCAGGTACAGTTTCATATCTTGTCTCTTTTCTTGTTTGTTGATTTCACAATCAACATAAACTACATAAATTGGAAAACTGTTAGATATAACAATTTCTTTTTCTTTTCAGAATACATTTAAGAGAATTTCGTTTTGCCCAAACAATGATTTTTGCCATCCAGGAGATCAACAATAGCAGCTCATTGCTACCTAATATCTCTATTGGTTATAAGATATTTGATAGCTGTGGTTCAACACTGCCTTCAACAAGAGCAGTGATGGGTCTAATCAATGGACAGGAAACAACTCTCGGGGAAACCTGCTCAAGTCAGTCATCTGTTCATGCCATCATCGGAGCCTCTGAGTCCTCCTCAACAATTGTGATGCTACAAAGTTCTGGGATATTCCAAATACCAGTGGTAAATATCTGTAATATTTAATGTTGTGACTGATTTCATATTGTTTGTTTTTGCAAAATGCTTACAATTTTGTAAATCTAGCATCAATCAAAAAAGACTGAATACCGGTGCTATTGTGGTTGTTTCAGGGCTATGCTTAGAATGGGATTAAAGGGTTGGCACATATGAACATTGAGGAAAAAGACTGACAATAATTCAACAATTATTTTGCTTACATTTTTCAATTAATACTTATCTAAAACTAAATAAATGTGTTTTGTTTCCCTTCCTTTTTCTGTTAGATCAGCCACTTTGCCACCTGCGCTTGTTTGAGTAACAGAAAGGAGTACCCCTCTTTCTTCAGAACCATCCCTAGCGACTATTATCAGAGCAGAGCCTTGGCCAAACTGGTAAAGCACTTTGGCTGGAAGTGGGTTGGGGCAGTTAGAAGTGACAATGATTATGGTAACAATGGCATGGCAACATTTATCAAAGCTGCACACCAGGAGGGGGTCTGTATTGAATACTCAGAAGCCATATCAAGCACTGACCAAAGTGGAAACATTGCAAAGGTGGTCAGAGTGATCCAAAGAGGCAGTGCAAGAGTTTTAGTTGCTTTCGTATCCCAGGGTGATATAGACATTCTGGTTGAGGAAGCCCTGAAGCAGAACCTGACTGGGCTCCAGTGGGTGGGCAGTGAGTCCTGGATTACGGCTGGTCATCTGGCAACTAAGAGGTACTCAAAAATCCTGACAGGGACTCTGGGCTTTGCCATCAGAAAAACAAAGATCACAGGTCTCAGAGAGTTTCTTCTGCAAGTAAAGCCAGGTCAAGACCCTCATAATAATCTGCTGAGAGAGTTCTGGGAAGCCACATTTGGTTGCAGTTTTCAGTCCGACCTCTATGGTCAGGCCCTGTGCTCAGGCTCTGAGATATTAGAGGAAATCAAAAATCCTTTTACAGACGTGTCAGAGCTAAGGATATCCAGCAATGTGTATAAGGCTGTGTATGCTGTGGCTCATGCCATGCATAACATGTTAAAATGTGGTGAAGTCTTGAACCGTCAATGTATCTGGAAAAAGGATTTTGAGCCAAAACAGGTAAGACGTTAATGAATTCATCAAATACTTTGAATAAAAAAGTAATACTCATACAATATCTCACTATTGCTCTCATTTGGTAGGTTGTGAAACACCTCCAAACTGTGAATTTCACGCTTCAGTCAGGAGAAAGGGTGTATTTTGATAGAAATGGAGACCCTGCTGCGACCTATGAGCTGGTGAACTGGCAGAGAAATCAAGCAGGAGATACTGTGTTTGTGGCTGTAGGGAGCTACGATGCATCACTACCAAATGAAAAGCAGTTTATAATGAATGGAATAAACACAACATGGGCTGGTGGTTCCCTAAAGGTAAAAAGAGTTTAGTATAAAATATTCATTGTGTGATTTCTTAAATACATAACTGTTACCTGAGCCATTTCCATAATTAATGACCAATTCAAAAAGGTATATTCTCCATTGTAAATAAAGTCAAAATGTACACATAAATACTAATATACTTATGTATACTCTATATATTTCAGACTGGGATTGGCACTTTCACGTTGTAGATTAACATCTAAGATCAATGAGTAAAACACATTTTTAGAGACACTAAGCAAGACCCCTTGAATTAAAAATAACATTCATAATTAACTGATGAGTTGAGTGGTGTTTTACAGAGGCCTGTGTCCGTCTGCAGTGAGAGTTGTCCGCCAGGTTTCCGGCAGGCTGTAATTAAAGGGAAACCCATCTGCTGTTTCTCCTGCATTGCCTGTGCTGCGGGAGAGATTACCAATTCCAGCAGTGAGTAAAATTTTTCCACAATCTAACTCATTATATATTAATGTAGAAAGTCTATGTTTTCCACTGTCAATCCAATAAGTCTCTAAACATTGGCAGGCCATTGTTTATTTTATACTGTATCAGTGTAGTGGTCTACCCATTAACTAATTTTAAGCCACTAAATGTGAACGGAAGAACTGGTTCTGACGCGTGTTCCATACTAACAAACAGTGTCCAATGAGCTGTATATTGTTAAATCTATAGATGCATTTTTTTTTTCAGTTTAATACATTCACCATTATGAAGGTATCAACATTGCCCGATCTGTTTACATTCAGCAAACAACATATGCCATGCCAGTCACACATTGACACAAACACGTTAACACACAGCTCGACTCCATGATGTTCAAAAAAAGTTTGCTTCCTGTCCCACACATCTAATCCAGATCACCAGGTGATAACCTATGTGCACTCTCAAATGAATGCTCCAACCTTTGTTTAATGTCAGAACTCCATTTTACATTGAATTTGTGCAAATACAATATACAAACAAAAAACATTGTGGCTCCAACGATTAGCTTTAGTGTCATAACATGCAGATAACAGCATGAACACATTTCATTGTTCATTGTTTCCATTCAGATTCTGCCGAGTGTTCACGGTGTCCACTGGAGTACTGGTCAAATGAAGATTACAGCCAGTGTGTTCCAAAGGTGATCGAGTTCCTATCTTATGGAGAAACCATGGGCGCCCTGCTCACTGCTTTCTCGTTGTTTGGAGCAAGTTTAACACTGGCGGTGTTGTGTGTCTTCTTTCGGTTTCGTCACACACCTCTTGTCAAGGCCAGTAACTCTGAGCTGAGCTTCCTGCTGCTCTTCTCCTTGACTCTGTGTTTCCTGTGTTCTTTAACCTTCATAGGCCAGCCCACAGAGTTGTCCTGCATGCTTCGACACACAGCATTCGGCATCACCTTTGCCTTGTGCATGTCTTGTATCTTGGCTAAAACCATAGCAGTGGTGATGGCTTTTAAGGCTAACAGGCCGTCAAACACGGTTCCTCAGTGTTCTGCTCTGCTTCAGAGGACAAATGTTCTAAGTTCTACTTTACTGCAGGTGTTGGTCTGTGTGCTGTGGTTAACCCTTGCCCCGCCATTCCCCTACAAAAATTCCGCTCATACCACTGAAAGGATTATTTTAGAGTGTAATGTAGGTTCACCTATAGGCTTCTGGGCTGTGTTGGGGTATATAGGACTCCTGGCTTTGATGTGCTTCATCCTTGCTTTTTTGGCTCGAAAGCTGCCTGATAATTTTAATGAAGCTAAGTTCATCACCTTCAGTATGCTAATATTCTGTGCAGTATGGGCCACTTTTATCCCTGCATATGTGAGCTCTCCGGGGAAGTTCACTGTGGCTGTGGAGATATTTGCCATTTTGGCCTCTAGCTTTGGGTTGCTTTTCTGTATATTTGCTCCAAAATGTTATATTTTACTGTTAAGACCAGAGAGAAATACTAAAAAACATATGATGAGAAGAAACCAATCAAAATGACCTTAAATTAGTGCGCATGAAAGTGAAACCTAAATATCTGAGATGCTATTTTACTTTTTTTTTTGTATTAGAAAACCATTGCACCGTTAACACAGCAGCACGTTTACTATCCATATTTACAGTTTAAAAAAAGCTATTGACAATATCAGTTCACGGAATCCCTGAACCTGAAGTCTAAAACTGATATTCTCAGCTCTACTGACTGAACACCTGAACATTTTAAAATAATTTCTATGTTACACATCTGATGTCTTAAATAAATGGGAGTTCCTTCTGGAATGTAACACGGTAGGATTTAGCTTCCTTGGAGTAATGGGATATTTTAGCATATTCGAAAGAGGTTAATAATCTTGGCCCAATGTCCAACAATGTAGGTATTTTCATCCTTAAACTTGTCATTAAAAGTAAAAATGAAATGTTTTATTACAAAACAGCTCAGATATCCCCATTGATGCATGCTCCTGAAATTATTATTGTAAGGATCTGGTTATTCTAAAAACAAAGATCACAAACAAATATAACAGGCCTTCTCATGAGTCCATATATCTGTCAGTCAGACCACAAGTTCTGTAATTGGTGGAAAGGAACACAATAATCACATGGTGCATTTAGGCCCCTGTGGCTTTGTGATAGTAGGAAGAAAAACACTATAAAACACAGTGAGTTGAGTGATTTTATCTTTGGGCCTTGGGTGGTACATAGCTACTATGCTGTTGATAGCAGATCTGCTCCTTGTGTCCCTCCTGGCCGTCAGAGGAGGTAAGCCTATGTGTCAAACATACGGGACAAAAGAATGGTCTCAGTTTCACAAGGAGGGAGACATCAACATTGGAGGCATTTTCTCCTTCCATCAGAACCCAGTCAGTGTCAATCCAACTCTCCAACTCAACCCAGGAACAATCCAGTGTGAAGGGTGAGAGACGGTCGGAAAAATTTAAATCTTTATACAATGTGTTGTTTATTAATGTAAAAGTGTGAATCCTTTTTTATGTATCATTTATGTAAGATTGGACCCAGGAGAGCTTCAGTACGCGTATACTATGATATTTGCCATAGGGGAAATCAACAACAGCTCAGAGCTGATGCCAGGAGTTACACTGGGTTACAGGATCTTTGACTCCTGCCCCAGTATCCCTCTCTCCATTAGGGCATCGCTAAACCTGATGAATAGGTATGACAATGGGGAAAGCAGCTGTAGCAAACTATCAAATGTCCATGCTGTCATAGGGGAAACAACATCTACCTCTACGATAGGTATTGCACGCACCATGGGACCTTTCCAAATACCTGTGGTGAGTGAATTGGTGTTGTTAAATAAGAAATATTATAACATCTGTGTGATTTGCATAAGGCATTGCAAATGAGTAATTTTCTGTTTTATCTGTGTTTCAGATCAGTCATTCAGCAACTTGTGCCTGTCTTAGCAACAGAAAAGACTATCCCTCTTTCTTCAGGACCATCCCCAGTGACCTTTATCAGAGTAAAGCCTTAGCAAAGCTTGTAAAACACTTTGGCTGGACCTGGGTGGGTGCTATCAGAACTAATAGTGACTATGGTAATGGTGGCATGGCCACTTTCCTGGAAGCAGCAGAAAGGGAAGGAGTTTGTGTTGACTACTCGGTGGCTATTTACAGAACTGATCCCAGAAAGTGGTTCTTAGAGGTAGTAAATATCATAAAAAAATCCACCTCTAAGGTCATAGTTGCATTTGCTGATGGTACAGATCTCGACATACTTATTAAGGAGCTTCATGCTCAGAATGTGACAGGCCTGCAGTGGGTGGGCAGTGAGGGCTGGATAACATATCGCTACATTGCCTCTCCAGTAAACTATGCTGTGGTGCAGGGTGCGGTGGGCTTTGCAGCACTAAATGCTCACATCCCTGGACTGCAGGAATTCCTGGCTAACAGCAGGCCCTCCACCACACAGGGAGACCAGGGACTGGTGGAGTTGTGGGAGACGGCGTTTGGCTGCACCCTGACTCCCCAAGCAGAAATTCACGCACAGAGTTCAGTTCAAGCCTGTTCAGGGAAGGAGTCTCTTTGGGACACAAAAACGCGCTTCACAGATGTTTCAGATGCCAGTTTGTTGAACAATGTTTATAAGGCCACATACGCTGTGGCTCATGCATTGCACATGTTATTTACCTGCAAAGATGGACAAGGGCCTTTTGAAAACAATACTTGTGCTGATAGGGAAAATCCCCAACCATGGCAGGTAAAAACACAATTCTGTGCCTAAATCCATTCTTCTGTGTATGTTACTAGCTATAGATCAATAACAACATCTGTGTTTCCCTTAAGGTGCTCCATTACCTAACACAGGTCAATTTCACTACCAAGATTGGTGATAATGTGTTCTTTGATGAGTTGGGTGACCCAGTGGCTCGTTATGCACTGGTAAACTGGCAGATGGATGAAACCGGTTACATAGTCTTTGAGACTATTGGCTTCTATGATGCCTCCAAGCCTGAGGGTCAGCAGTTTGAGATGAAGGCAGATGTGAGAGCCATTTGGGCAGGCGAGAATCTTGAAGTAAGTACATGTGTATTCATTTGTTTTTAGATCTATTTTGAAAGTAACATTGTTTTGTCATACACTATTATTTTTGATTACTGAGTATATTAATCAGGAGATGAATGATTTCATGCTGTCACTGTGATGCAGGTTCCAAGGTCTGTTTGCAGTGAGAGCTGTTTGCCAGGGACACGTCGGGCTTTTGTCAAAGGGAAGCCTATCTGCTGTTTTGATTGCATCGCCTGTGCTGAAGGGGAGTTCAGCAACAGTACAAGTGAGACCGCAGGATTCCTAGCCTTTACTGTAGCACTATCAGCATTTCTATTGGGCAAAATAACTGCAAGCACTTTACTTATCTATCTGAAGATGTGTGCCCTGTACAGCCTAAACATGTTTATGCTTTCAGATGCAGTGAAATGTGACAAATGCCTTCCCGAGCACAAGTCCAACGAAGAGAGGAATAACTGTGATTTGAAAGCTATTGAGTTCCTCACTTTCAGGGAATTGATGGGTATACTGTTGGTCTCCTTTTCTGTCGTTGGTGCCTGCCTGGCGATGACTGTAGCCATGATATTTTTCCACTACAGACAGACTCCCATTGTAAGGGCTAACAACTCTGAGCTGAGCTTCCTGCTGCTCTTCTCCTTGACTCTGTGTTTCCTGTGTTCTCTGACCTTCATCGGCCGGCCCTCTGAGTGGTCCTGCATGCTGCGACACACAGCATTCGGCATCACCTTTGTCCTCTGTATCTCTTGTGTTCTGGGGAAAACTGTAGTGGTGTTAATGGCCTTCAGGGCTACACTTCCAGGCAGTAATGTGATGAAGTGGTTCGGGCCTGCCCAGCAGAGACTCAGTGTTCTTGGTTTTACTATAATACAGGTTATAATTTGCATACTTTGGCTGACAATCAACCCTCCATTCCCCTTTAAAAATATGAACCATTACAAGGATAAAATTATTCTTGAGTGTGCCCTGGGATCACCTGTAGGGTTCTGGGCTGTATTAGGATACATAGGGCTCTTAGCGGTGTTGTGTTTTCTTCTCGCTTTTCTGGCTAGAAAGCTGCCTGATAATTTTAATGAAGCTAAATATATCACATTCAGCATGTTGATATTCTGTGCAGTTTGGATCACCTTTATCCCATCATATGCCAGCTCTCCTGGAAAGTTTTCTGTGGCTGTGGAGATATTTGCTATTCTGGCCTCCAGTTATGGAATGTTGTTTTGTATTTTTTTGCCTAAGTGCTACATTATTTTATTAAAGCCTGAAAATAATACAAAGAAACATTTGTTGGGTATAGGGACCCAAAGAGCCCTTTAATTCATATGTAAAATCACAACAGTAAACTCATTGTTATACGTATAAACAATATGTTTTCTATTATATATCGAATTACTTAGACATTTAAACTCAAAATGTAATCCTTCCTGAAGAAATATTAACATGTAACTGTATAGGAGAAACAATCGGCACAAATAAACCTATGTCTGAAATAGTTTTTAACATCTCAGAAAAATGTAACCGATTAAACATAGATGGATATAAACAACACCTGTTATGTAATAACGTTGAAAGCATTTTTCCCTCCTTTTCAAAATGTTTATCTCTGTACTTATGTTGTATAACCAAGGTCAAGAGGAAACGTCAGGGATTAAACATGGGCATGAATGATGTGAAATAATCATTTGTTGCAAAACCACAATGTCTCAACAAAGGGAAAATAAAAATACAAAACATTGCTTGAAATGTTCACTCCTTTTGCTATTCACAGTCATGAAAAAATATATTGACCTTATTGTTCACATGGAAAACATACATACAAGTAAATTAGATAACCCACAGTATGTTTTAGTATGCTTACACATTAAAGACTCTTTCTTTCGTCCAGCGGTGGCTCAGTAAGTAGGGGCTTGGACTGGGAATCGTAGGGTCGCCGGTTCAAGTCCCCGAACAGACTTGAAATATGGAAAGTGGACTGCTACTTGGAGAGGTGCCCACTGCTCCTAGGATGGGTTAAATGCAGAGGACTAATTTCACTGTGTGTGCGTGTATGTGACTAATAAAGAGGGTTTCATCCTCCGATTCTATCTAATTGATTCAGTGTCAATAAAAAACAAATACTTAAAAATAAAACACTTAGAGTCTGTACTTTAAATTATCTAGACCCTTACACTCTATCATAGATAATAACATCTGTTTATGATCATTAAACAAATGAGAGAAAATCATTGAGAGAATGTCAGTGAGATTCATACGTTTCTAAAGATGTTATGATCTTTTAACATTAGAAATGAACTCATATAGAGGATATCAGTAAAATTCCCAAGTTTGTAAATATTGTTGCCTGAAAAACAACAGTGTAAAACAAATAACTACATCTCTATAGGTTAACGTTTATGTTAAATAAGCAGTTTTATTTCAATGCACAATCACAATTACAATATATAAAAAAATCTAACAGGTGTTTCTAAAGAACAGCCTAAATATAAGCACTAACAACATGCTCAAAAGTACATCCAGGTCTATTATTACTCCTGATGCACATATACAGTACATACAGCTTAAACTGCTGTTATTTTGAGGCAGAAGTTTGACATTTTAAATAATGTTGACAAGCAGTGTTCAGACATCTTAAATCTGCTTTTGAAGGATGACGTTTCGTTTTTTCGGAGTAAATACATGTTCCAGCCAGTGAAATTTAATAGTTAAGTTAACAAAAAAGTTCATGAATCGGAATAACAATATATTTGTGCGTTTATACAATGATGTTCCTCATCAATATCACAGAAATTATTTTAGAACATTTAAATTTGATTTTCTATTAGTTTACCATAAATCAATTTTAAGGATTCTATATCTGGATTTAAGTTACACTTTTGACAACTAATCAAAATAAACAATTCAACACACGCATCGGAACATGTAATACTTAATTTGGTGTTATTTTGTTTTATTTTGTTTTTGTTTTTCAGCCAGAGAGATGTTAAATGTGCAGCTGATATCCCTCTTAGGGCCTTTTTAATTAAAAAAAATAACTTGTTGTTTATGTTTGTAGAGTTGCCTGTTAGTTTATGAAACACTTCAGACCTCTCCAGAGGATTTGTCTTCAGGGTCTCATTGAGTAGAAGCACATGCGGTAAAATGAAGGTGCCTCAGGCCTGACTATGACTCAAACCTCAGGCTCAACTAACAAACTTCCTCTGGAGTTCACAATGTCCCCAGTCTGCCTCACACCTATCCCCTCCAGCTTACACTGGAAACTTCCCTTTAGGCTTGTTGCATCATGATCCCCTTAAGAGCCTTAAGTTGAACTTGAACGCTCTGTTAGGGCTTTGCCCTGAAACACCACATCTGATCAACCATGATGTCCATTTTTAAACTCAATAAACTTAAATAATGAATAATAAAGAATACAATTCCTTAAGTGTTGATGCATTCCGAAAATTGACCGATTAAAATGACTGTTCAGTTTTGACAGAATTTGTTTGGGATGTTTAGTTCATAATGAATTACACATCAAAAATGTATGTTATAAAGACATATGATGAGAACCAAACAATCAAAATAGGTTATTATTAAGACTTGATCGACAATATTCAACAACATGATTAATTCCAAACATTTTTAAGCACAGAAAGTGTGCTAACAATCTATTACAAACCAACCATGTTGCCTTTGCTTGTTTCTTACTGTTTTCTGTAATGACATGACAAAAGGTATACAGTAACTTGAACATTACATCCGTGTATGTCTGTTGAACATTTCATTCCAACGTGGCCATAATATGCAGCTTCAAAACTCTCTCGTTAAACCCCAGTCTTTTCCCAAGATTTTTCTAACTTGGCAGCAGTGATTTTCTCCCATTTAGCCACATGTGAATATGTGAGAATATCAGTGACGTTGTGCGGTTAGTCTGTGTTCAAGTTAATCCTTTGTATTATGATAAAGTTGAGGCCAGAAATCTGTGCTGGCAGTAAAATGTTTCTATATAAAATGCAAATTTACATAGAGATGAATTTGTGTAAGTCAACATATATTATATTATATACACTTCTTTATTTATATTGTTCTATATTATTGTACGGTGTTGTTTAAATACATTTTTCATATGTAAGGTCCCTCAACTTGCAACAGGCCAACTGCACAGACTACAACTGAGTTACCTGTAACACCTTAACACAACATGACGATTGACAGAGCATGAAGTTAACCAAACATACTTAAAAATGTAAATATATCTTGTGTGCAATCTTGTTAAAACCCTCTAGATGTTCTTTTGTAAACTATGAAGCAAAGCCATTGCAAGGACAATGTTGCCATCTCCTGGCAATATTGTGCAACTGCAGCAATGGTGTAAAGAGATGATGATTATGCACCTATTAATGATGATGTAATAATAATAATAATAATAATAATAATAATAATAATAATAATAATGCATATTGTAATAAAAATAATACAATTCATATGTTACTATTATAAATGGATAACGGGGTTCATCTATAAAGAAAGCATGAAGACATATGTGAAAAGACATCGAGCAAAAATAGATTCATTACAAAAAAGAATATGATGACATTTAAAAATAAACAGAAATATTGACATGGAATATAAATATACAACAAACGTAGTACAATTAAGATATTACAAAATACAGTATAGTAAAGTCTAAAGTGGAGAGCTCTGAACCTTATAAAAGAGGTTGCGTTATATAGAAATGGGCCACATATTCAAATGGATGTGCAGGGTTCACAGTAATTCAATGAACAACATGTGCTGACTTATGTGTAGCGTTTATGGAGAGGGTCAAATCAATGTCATTGAAGGTCCTGGGCCTTGTTGATGAGATGTTTTTTTTTTTTTTCTCTACTTGCCATTTGTTTAATTAGTTTACCTGTTTCCTGTTTTATCTGAAAGGTATTCTCCCCCAGCATCATATCTGTTTTTACTTCCTTTCCCTGTGTGTTTTCCTGTCTGTTTTTATTGTCTGTACTAGTCTTATTAGTTTCATCTGTTCTCTATGAACCCTCCTACCCCCTGTCCTCTTGTATACTTTATACACTCATTAGTGCAGCGTGTATTAAGGTCCTGGTTTTCTGTTGAGTCAAGTTTAGGAAGTTATGTTCTGTTTTACCTTGCACTGTCTTGCCTAGGCAAAGCCCATTACTTATTACTTACTTGTTATACATTACACTCTGCTGCGATTGAGTCCACCCTGCTCTGCTACCCATGACACCAACTCGCCTCTTCCCAATGTTTAACAGTTTTTAATCGTAGAAGCTCTCTTAGGGCTAATATGATTTATGAATCACGTTATCCATATATCCATTCCTTACTGTTTAAGGAAATTATTAGAAAAAGTCATAATTCCAAGGATATTCATTCCAAAAATGACATCACCAGGAGCAACTCTTCGTGTAAGGAAGATTTATGAGTAAGATCAACAGCTATTTGGTCAGCCTAAATATACTGTAAACTCCCTTTAAATTATTTTTTTCCCAAACTGACATGAGGTACCAGTTAGTGAACAGAACTAAAAAGTACTTTGAATATTATGAAGGAAATAGTTAGAGAGCAGACTAAAAGGCACCTTTGAGTATTTGTCAATTGTAATTGGTATAATGTATATTCTGGATGTAGGCTTTTTCATTTGTGTTTTAACAACAAAAGTATCAAAATACTAATTCTAGTTTGAAAGTGTCAGATTTTTCACATTTAACATGAAGATGTTATTCCCTCTATTATCAAACTAGACTCTGATGTCTAATTAACGTAATCAGCTTGTTTTGAAAGAAGTGAGATCACCTTCCATTAAAACTCAAAGTTAATTAATTTCCAACACAACACCTGGTGACCTCCTGTCTCACAGCCCCAGGCCTTGATGTCATCAGCTTTGTAGGAAACACTTGCTTGTCTTTGCTTGCCTAGCTGGCCCCTTGTTCCTCCTAAACCCCCGGGGTAAAAGGTAAATTGGCAGGTTTATGGTGATGTCGTGATGCCGCAATATACACAATAACAATCTTCAGTGTTTTCCAAGTGTGTGTCACGCTTCAGTGCATGCTGTTAGTCTTGTAAAAATTCATCAACAAGTCAACCCCCCCAGGACACAACAAACTCAAACATTTAATCATTCTAGTCTTTTGTTGTTTTTGTGGCTGCTTCAATAACATATGTAAGATAAAAGTAGGCCTGCATTGTGACAAGCAGCTACTTTCTGGCAGATATATATTTTATAATACATAACAATTACTGATGTCTTAAAATACGAGCTGAATTCAGCATTTTCTATTCATACTGATATGGATCATCTGTAATAGTCCAGCAACAGCATGGGAAATAGTCTCAACATTCTCATAGAATAGTTAAAGTTGAGATGTCTGGGCACAAGAAAAACATATTTGGAAAAGTGAGGTAGAAGTTCATGATCATTATGAAGATGGGAACCACACGATGGTGAAAACCTGTGGAGATTTAATCAAATGTAATATTATTGTTTGCCCTTGATCCCACCTCATGACCGGCAGAATGGGTTAGCCAAGCATTTAGTAAATAATTTAATAGTAGTAAACGACAAGTAGCAATACTTGGGAACACAAAATGGAATTTGTATTTGCTGAAAGAAGACAAGGGAGGATTATCGATTTTTTTACCATAAAGTCAATAAGATTGTCTGGGATGTTGGGTATGATCATACCAAACTCAAGCAGTGTTGGGTGGGGACTTAAAGCAGATTATCGGTGCTACAATGGACAATGTATTCTAGTGAAGCTCCTCAGGATGGACTTGAAATATTTCAGCTTTTATAGGAAAATGGCCTGCTATGTTTGGGGACTCACAAATCCTAAGTTGGGAACTTAACAACCCTTCAAGACTCACCTTTTATTTGAGGAACTTTATCATTTCTTTTCAAATAAACGTAGGGTTTAATAAAAACATAACTACTCCCAAGAAGGTTTTTCAGGCATGCATTAGAGGCTGTCAAAATCTGACCTGCTCTGATTTACCTTCAATTGTTTCATTGTATTCTTGTTTTGTATTTCCTGTTTTATTTTTACTCACTTTTGTTCTCGTACAAGTATAATCACAACATTTACCGACTGTTTTGATTGTCCCAACTGCAGACACAAAACTCCTGCTCAGTTGTTCCCATTTCCCAATTAAAGTCACTTTATACCAGAGTGTTCTTCTGTTCTTTGTAGTTTTGTCTTAATTTCCGTTTTGAGGTCTGTTGACTGTGACTCCTTTGCCCTGCCTGCGGTTTCTTGCCGGCCTTTCCGGCAAAATATATTGTAAACCATTGCCAATAAATCATTGTATTGTTACTGCTGCCTCCTCATCTGTAGTTTGTGTTTTTCCACTTGCTTCCAGAGGTGGAAAAAGTACTCAGATCTTGAACTTAAGTAAAAGTCCCAGAATGTAGGAATACTCTTTTACAAGTAAAAGTCCTGCAATCTAAATGTTACTCAAGTAAAAGTAGAAAAGTATTAGCATCAACCTTTTTTGAAGCACCAAATGTCAAAGTATGTTTTATGCAAATTCGTCTTTTTGAGAATAATGTATATCATAAGTTTTGCATGTAATTATTGATGCATTAAAGTGTTATCAAAGCTGGTAAAGGTGCAGCTATTTTTAATGACTTATATTGATTATATGTCACATCATTAATCCAAGTCAGTTAAGTAAGTAAAGGTAACAAATTATGTACTTGAGAAAAAGTACATGTCTGAATTGCAGTGGGGTAGAAGTACAAAGTAGCATAAAATGGAAATACTCAAGTAAAGTACAAGTATGTCAAAATTGTACTTAAGTACAGTACTTGAGCAAATAAACTTCCCACCTTCTGTATACTTTGGACATCTTCCTTTGGCTGATATCAAATGAAATAGACATTTTGTGCTCTCCAATTAAAGATCTACATTGGTACCTTACACCTTTTTTAACTGAAGTATATTCTGAGGCTTTATTCGTAACCCAGTATATCCAATCAGGCAGCAATTTCAGTGATCTTTAACAAAGGAGAGGAAAAAAATGACATATACTTACCAAGGTATTTGATGTGCGGCTAAAGCATAAATTGACAGATATTATACAGCAAGATCATGTTAGATGCATGTTGATGACCTATGGAGATTATGTTACATGATGTGGCTAAGCTATGAGTAGGACACTCATTGTGGCCTCCTGCCTGAATGTAGTGAAGGCCTTCAACTTGTTGGATTTCTTGCCTTGCCCTATAAAAACGTTTGGTTTTATTATATGCATAAGGGCGGCAGTCTGTATGGACTTACCCATCCCGATCGGAGCAAAACAAATACGGAGCGTGGACTGGTAGCTGGAGAGGTGCCAGTTCACTTCCTGGGCACTGTGGAGGTGCCCTTGAGCAACGCACCGATCCCTGAACTTCTTCTCGCTCTGGACCTCTCCAAAATGCATGTGCATGTGTGCACACGTGTGTATTTGCACTGTGTCTCCATAACAAAGAATGCATGTGCATGTGCACCCATACGTACAGTATATACTTACAAGTGCTGTGTGTGAGTGTGTATAAAACAGAGTAGAAACTGAATTTCCTAGGGGGATCAATGAAGGTCCATCGTCTTCTATATGTTATATATACAGACCCAAAAGCATTATTATTCCAAAAAGGTTGATATTAACCCCCTTTAGACTGTCGGAGGAAGCATCAAAAAAGATTACGGGCTCTCTCCATTATTGTTTCTCTTCTTTTCGTGAACCACCTCTATCGGAACAGACTCAAAGATTGCTAGAGGTAGGGCTGGAGGAAAAGTCATTTTATTTTAAGTGGGCGATATTTTGAGCTATCCAAAATACCTTTCCTCTTCATCAACCTTTATTGTTAGGTTAACATCAGGATGCACATTTTATTAGTGCAAATCTGGGGAACTGGCACTTGGTATTTTAAGGCTTCGGCTTTATTTGATATTTACAATATAAAAATACAGACAGTAAAACATGGAGAGAGACTATATCATGCGCTGAACAACAAAAGTATAGTCAGAAAGAAATTGGGGTTCTTGCAATAACACACAATGTGGGCTTAATACAGCTATAAACCCTCCTGTTTGTACTCCTTTGGATATGCCTGGAATAGCTTTAGAGGGAGCGTGCATCAGGGATGGATGTCTAAACTGCCTCAGATAAGCAGTTAGTCTTTTTCAAGTTCCTTATGGATGAGAGAAAGTGCAGGTATATTCGCTTCAAGAAAGCCAAACTATTGTAAGTGCCGGTGCAATAGATTCAAATGAGCGACACTTTCTAAGTGCTGATTAAAGAAAATATATAAATATTTGATGTCCAAGGTACCAGTACCAGAGTCTTAAAAAGCAGAACCGGGCAGCCGTTGGCAGCCACTGAAGGGAGCAGAGGAGCAGTGGGGTGTGGGAGAACTTAAGTAGGTTGAAAACCAGTCGAGATGCTCCATTCTGAATGAGTTCCATACCATTCCAGACCATGCAGCTAGGAAGGAGTTGCAGTAGTCAAGGTGCAGTTAGAGCCAATCCCAAACCCAGGCTGTCAGTGCAAAAGGAATGTCCCTAGTCAATCCTGATGTGGCAAGTCAACCAAGACAGCCCTACAATATCCAACCCTTAAGCATGTCAAGTTGAATCTTAATTTGTGTGCACCCCAGTGACCTCTACTAGATACTCCCCAGACTTTTCCCATATCTACATTCATAAATGTTGCATTAGCAATCACATTAGCTGCAACCGTTCTGCCCTCCATACATGCCCATCTGCTGCCTTAGGAGTAACTTTGGCTCACCAAGTCTTAAAGGGTTTGACCACAGCTGTGCACTAGTGGGTTATCTGGTGGCCACCACAACAGACACAGAAGACCTTCTGGCCATAACAAATGCAGTCAACTTTGAACTTGGCTCATTTAGATTCCATTTATTCAGTCTCCCCATGCATGTGAGAGTGAATATGTCAGATTCAAAACAGCATCGCAAGTAATTCATTTATTTGGGAAATGTAAGAAGGAACATTTAAGTTTTGACAATGGATCGAGGCTGAAAGACTTGTCCTTTTTAGACAGAAACAAAAAAAAAACTTGAGATGGACTTTTTTTCATACCATTCAAATATTGTGATGCACAAAATGCTTCTGTCTTTCTGCTCTCACATGTCTATCTGACTGTCTTTCTTTATCTTCTCCAATTCATTGTCCATGTTGTTGTATATCTCATTACCATACTGTATTTTTTCATTTAAAGTATAGGTCTCATGTCTCTTGTTTACTGGCGCTGTGTGTATCTGTCTGATAGAATCTGTAGTTTCACAGCTCTATCCAAATGATTTTTTTTTTTCTATTGACAGACTGCACATTCAAGGGTTATATGATAGAAAACATTCTATACTCAGGGGCTTTAATTATCTTGATTTGCCCTCTGAGCAAAATTGTGATACAACTGCAGTCTCCTTTTTGTTGTATTCTATTTATGTTTTCGGGGAACAAAAAGTGTAATCCCTTTCCCCTGAGAGCTTGAAATTCCTCCTAATACTGAGTTTTTTGTCTTAGGGCATCTCTGTCCTTCCTCTTCTGAGGGTCTCACAGGGACGTATTAAATGAATAAGGAAACCTACAGCATTTGACCTGAGGCAGCACAACATGAAGCATGTAAATTATCTTTGCTTTAATCTCTGTGGTGCTCTGTTTAGTAGCCTGCAGGGTTTGTCCTGATAATGATTTGCACAACCCGCTAATGACTCATTGATTTCAACATCCAACCTGTTCTGTTTAAACCCTTAGAAATATATTTTACACAAGAGTAAGAAAAGTTGGAAAAAGGACATCATTTTTGTAAAAATGGTTAATTAATGATCAAGAAAATATTTTACCCAGGTTAGTTTTGAAAGCAACTTACTGCAGGTACCTAAACGTCAAATGTGCATTTTAGAATACAATAATGCATCTCACGTAGCTCTTCCTGTCTATAACAGCAAACAATGTTCTTAAGATATCCTCTAACTCAGTTTGCGATGTGTCACGTTTGTTTTTCCTTTGTGAGTGTCTGTGTGTGTGTTATGTTTAACAGCCTCTTGTGACATGGGTCTCCTGCCTGCCTCATCCCATCACTGAAGGATGAGTTAGGCCTAGTCAAGCATAATGTTGTGACATGACAAAGCTCAAGTCATTCTCCATTATGGTCAAGTACTCATTGCATTAAAAACTGGGCGCTCTTTTCCATTGATCAAAGGCCCAGGGGAAATAAGGTCAACTTGAGAGTTGTGATATGAGGCAGGAGGCCTATATAAGCTACATTGCAGCTTGTCCTGCTTACCACTTTGTCTGATGCACATCCATTTGTTTTTAAAGGTTCATGTTGACGAGGATTCTTCATTACATTTTTTGAATTTGAAGATGATTTTTTATATTGGCTTTACTATAAATGTTACGCTTATTTATTTCCTTTTGACAGTGTTTGTCAGAATGGGGTCATAATGTGTTTTTATTATGTCACTAGCTCTGACCACTGACTGTTTGGTGCTTTGTCAGCACACATGGTGCTTCTTTGGTTTGTCAGTTGCTGATTGTATGGGTTACCCAAGCGGATATTTATTATACTAAACAGTGACTTATTTTAAATTAAGGATGATTCATTTCTGGATGAGATTAGTAGAGCACAGTCTTTCCTGGAGAAGGACCAAGCTTGTGGTTTTGAGTCTGTTGTGGTGCATAATGTTTCCCTACAACTCCTGCCAAGACCAGAGCCAACAATGCAAATTAATCCCAGGGTCAATGTCCCTGCCTGTGCTGCAGAAAAATGGGGACCTCGTATTGGGGGGGCTCTTCTCCCTTCATGATATGGTGATGGAGCCCAATCTGTCCTTCACTTCTATGCCTCCTCCTGCACATTGCTCAAGGTAAGCTGTTTTTTAAATTGTCTGGATTTTTGATCAGTCAAATGTAAATTCTGCTTAGATAATAATAACAATAATAATAATAATAATAATAATAATAATAATAATAATAATAATAATAATAATAATAATAATAATAATAATAATAATAATAATAATAATGCATTTTATTTATGGAGCGCTTTTCTAAAAACGCAAAGAAACTTTACAGAAATACAGTTCATCAAAACATAATTCAAACAACACACTTAATATATTTAAAACACAACAATAATTTATAGATTAAAAGATTTAAACATTGTGAAGTTGGGGCAGTCACAGATGTGAGTTCCAGAGGGAGGGGGCACATGTAGAATGCTCACATATGGCATATATCTTTATTCCATAGTTCTGTGAAACAAAGTGTTGTGAACTATGTTAAGTGAAATACATGCTTCGACTTTGCCTGTAGACATCTTTTCTGTTCTTCCAGATTTAACTTTCGGACTTTCCGCTGGATGCAAACTATGATCTTTGCCATAGAGGAGATCAATAGAGATGGCAAGCTCCTTCCCAACATCACACTTGGCTACAAGATCTATGATTCATGCAGTACGCCCCATCAGGCTCTGAAGGCTGTCATGGAGTTAGTGGGGAATGAAAAGGTTTCAGGAGTTGAAGGAGAGACAGAGAGTGAAGGCACCTGTCATGGGACTATACCAGCCGTCATTGGAGATGGAGGCTCTACTCAGTCCCTTGTTGTTGCCCGTTTCCTTGGAGTCTTCCAAGTGCCACAGGTAAGTTATACAAAGCCACTCATAACTGTGTTGTCTGCCATATTGTTATTTTTTGTGTTTTAATACCACTGAAGAGGGCCAAAGACAAAGACTCAAACTTGAAGTTGTTGAGAATTTGAGTTTTATCCATATGACTGAATAAATAATGTCTTTTAATGTGGGACATTGGGAAATTAAGCAAACAACTGTGTTTTCTGTCATTCAGGTCAGTTATTTCTCCAGTTGTGCCTGTCTCAGTAACAAAAAGGAATTTCCTGCCTTCTTAAGGACCATGCCCAGTGACTTCTTTCAGGTGAGAGGAGGCTCAGACACTTGGACACTAAGATGACTCACAATGTCACACAAACAGAATCATATCCACATGTTTATTCCTGGAACAATATACCAAAACACCAAAGCCAATTCCTTGTAAGTGAAAACGTACTTTTGTTATACTGAATATAAATAATCTCTCTTTCTCTCTTTGGGTCTTTCTTCCCCTGTTCTTTCCAAATCTAGGTAGATGCAATGATACAACTTGTCAAGCATTTTGGCTGAACTTGGGTAGGTGTGATAGCAGGGGATGATGCCTATGGCCTTGGAGGGGCAAACATATTTGCGGATGAGGTAGGTCACACAACAATCAATAAACAATTTAATAAGAATAAATTGTCAATTTCAAATGTTCAACTAACCCTACACATTTGGAACATGTTGCAAACTTAAAATGAAAGAATTTCTTGTGTCTCTTGTGATGCTCACTTAGGTTAGAAAGTTAGGTACCTGTGTTGCTCTTCATGAGGTCATCCCGAGGAACAGAGCACAGATCACCATTTCATCCATCATTTCTAAGATCCGCTCTTCTGGGGCTCGGGTGATCTTAGTGTTTGCTGTGGAACAAGATGCAGCTGCTTTGTTTGATGGAGCTCTCAGGCATGACATTTTGTTTTTCTAACACTATAGTATTTATGTTTTGAAAAAACTCTCTTTTCACTATTGGTTTTGTTGATTTTATTACAGATACATGTTTACTGAGTTTGAATTCCTTTATGTTTATCAATGCAAAATAATGATCTTCATATCTCTTTAATTTAGAGAGGGGCTCTCTGGGATACAGTGGCTTGCCAGTGAGGCCTGGAGCACAACTGCTGTCCTCTCCACCCCAAAAAAATACCACCACATCCTCCAGGGTTCTATGGGTTTTGCAATTCGTCAAGCGCACATCCCTGGATTGCAAGACTTTCTGCTTAGCTTGCATCCCTCGAGGCCAGGTGCCCTTGAAAATCCTTTCTTGTTACCCTTCTGGGAAGAAGTGTTTCAATGCAGCCTGGGTCTTCAGACTGAAGGTCAGGAACATAATATTGAGGATAAACGTCCATGTTCTGGAGCAGAAGAGCTGAAGAGTGTGAAGAATATCTACTCAGATGTGTCACAACTAAGGATTTCCTACAATGTATATAAGGCTGTGTATGCTATTGTCCATGCACTGAAGGCTATGATAAGCTGTGTAAAAGGAAAAGGGCCATTTTCTCAGCAGGCCTGTCCAAATACAGACAATATACAGCCATGGCAGGTACCATCCTATATGCTCACTAATTCACTACACACAAGTTATAGCAATGCTTAACCATAATTTATGGATCTTGCACAAAATAATCAATTTCTTCCCTTAGCTACTTCATTACATAAAACAGGTGGAATACATAAACTCCTTTGGTGATGAAACCAAGTTTGATGAGAATGGGGACCCTGCAGCCATGTATGACCTTGTGAACTGGCAGATGGGACAAGATGGAGAAATGGAATTTGTCACTATTGGAAAATTTGACGAAACGACCACAGTTGGAAATCAAAAACTCCACATCGAGGAACCTATCATTGTTTGGAACGGTAACAAAACCACTGTAAGGGAATCAATAAAATCCAATTATATTTCGTAAATTGCATTTTCTGGAATTATATTATTTTATTATGTGACTGTTTTGTGTTGTATGCTTTCTCCTATTTGTTCAGATTCCCTTGTCCGTATGCAGCAGCATTTGTCCCCCAGGAACCCGGAAGTCTATCAGACCTAACTTCCCTGTCTGCTGCTATGATTGTGTGGTTTGCAGAGCTGGAGAAATAAGCAATCAGACTGGTGAGACAAAAATACATTCCTACATTTTGAAAATGTGATTAACAGTTGCAGTGTTAAAGCCACAGCTAAAGCCTTCTTGTCTGTGTGTTTTAGATGCCATAGAATGTGTGCGCTGTTTGCCAGAGTTCTGGTCCAATGATGAGAGAACAGCCTGTATCCCAAAACATGTGGATTTCCTTTCCTTCAGTGGAACCATGGGCATAATTTTGATGGCTATTTCCCTCATTGGCTCCTTCTGCACCTGTGTTGTGGCCTTTATATTTTCCTATCACAGAACCACACCCATTGTCAGGGCGAACAACTCTGAGCTGAGCTTCCTGCTGCTCTTCTCCTTGACTCTGTGTTTCCTGTGTTCTCTGACCTTCATCGGCCGGCCCTCTGAGTGGTCCTGCATGCTGCGACACACAGCATTCGGCATCACCTTTGTTCTTTGCATGTCTTGTATTCTGGGGAAAACTATAGTGGTGCTAATGGCCTTCAAGGCTACACTTCCAGGCAGCAATGTAATGAAATGGTTTGGGCCTGTGCAGCAGAAGGCAATCATTGCCATTTGTACACTGATCCAGGTAAGGACTTCTTACTCTTTATGTGTTTAAATAGTTAGAAAACAATTAATTTAAATGTTTGAATGAGACTGGTTTCTTTGTACGCAGGTAGTCATCTGTACAGTGTGGCTGGTCGTTGTTCCCCCTACTCCACGCAAACTGATACCACGTGAGAGTGTGATTGTCATTCTTTTGTGCGATGAAGGCTCACCCGTAGCCTTTTCTCTTGTCCTGGGCTACATTGGCCTGCTGGCCTGTGTCTGCCTACTCTTGGCTTTCCTGGGAAGGAAGCTACCGGACAACTTCAATGAGGCCAGACTCATTACATTCAGCATGCTCATTTTTTGTGCAGTGTGGATAGCCTTTGTTCCAGCCTACATTAGCTCTCCAGGAAAGTACTCAACGGCCACAGAGGTATTTGCTATCTTGGCTTCCAGTTATGGATTGCTCGGCTGCATCTTTGCACCCAAGTGCTATATAATTCTTCTAAGACCAGAAAAGAACACATGGAAACACCTGATGTCGAAACCTGTCAAATTTTAGGAGATCATCTATATTTCATGCATATTTTATGAGATTATTTTCATTGACCTTTCATACAGGTTAAGGAAATATAATCATGATATAACTTCATTTCAAAATGTATTATTTTTGCGGTGAATAAAAAGTGGCACCAATGGAAAAGTTTAAAAAGCCTCCTGTGTTTGATTATGAACATTTATTATTATTTTACCACTAGATGGTAGTAGCGTGTTGTTAATACTACTTTGTGTCTTTTATCAAGGCCCATCTGGAAATGCGCAACCATACACCTTTGTCATACAAATACATTTTCCCATGTCTTTACAACTGCTCCTGTATATCATTTCCAAGCTAATAATGTAAATAGTTACCACTGGTCTGGGTAAATATCAACCCTAACTATATAAATGATTGGATCAGTGGTGTAGTAAAAAACATAAAACGTTTCTCTATCATAAATTGGTCATTTTATCCAATGAATCCTTTAGTCTGTTTCATCCACTGATTCAAGAAAAACACACAGTCACAGTAAAAAATAAAAAAAAACGGAATAACCATGCTCTTGTTGGAACAAATGGTTTTATTTTTCCTGCTACATGACAATCATTTGACGTGCTCAGTAGAAATGTGAGGGACAGTTCATTGCTAGGTCTGAATGGGATTTGGCAGCAGTGTCCATGCTGATTTGACCTTAGATAGAATGATGAGGCCCAGGGTTTCTGAGGTATGCTCAGTGGAAATCCCAGCTGTCATTGGTTAATTAAACCCTCATACTCCAGAGGCCTTTACATATAAACATCACGCCTGGCTGTTCTCTACAAAAACAAACTAAAAGCGTCAAACGTTTTTCCGCCTCTCCACAGCTGCTCTCAGACTTACATTGAATATCCACCACTGATTGATCTGTTGTTCCTCCCAAGGCAGGGGAATATATTGGAAGATGGAGAGACGTTGTGTGTCTGACGTCCATCAGGGACAGAAAGGAGAAAAAGATTACAGAACAGGCAGATTGTATTCAGTGTTTAATTGGGACTGTATCACTTATTTACATTCACTTTAACCTAAACTCTTATTAGCCTTTGCATTTTAAACTTTTGTCATTCATCTCTGCTGCATCATCAATTAGAATGACATAATTTGTTTGTCCGCAGAGTGCACTGTCAGATCGTAGCACTATTTGCTGGCTTTAATTAAATTAATCAGAATTCAAAATCTCCATTAGAGGGTTTGACTGTGATGAAAAAACAGCGCAGTAAGTTCTTCAATAAAATGACTGGGCCATCAAATTACATGCAAAAGTAAAACGAAATGTGCATGGGTGTGAAAAAAATATATTAAAGAAATAGTTCATCCACAAAATGATCCTTTTTATAGGAAAATCGCTCACCTTCAATTATTGAGAAAACTTGATGAATTGGAGTATTGTAAATGTTGTTTAAAAACGGCAAAACTGTCACGACATCTTTTTTTAAACTCTCACAAAACATGTGCTGTACAGTGTAATCCAAGTTATATTCCAATCATATGCTCACTACTACTCAATCACATGAGTTTCAGCTATTACCTTTCTATTCAAAACACTTTAGACTCCGGACCAGCCTGGATGTAAAGAGCTGGACTATTTATGTGTAAGCTTTTACATAGTAAATAGTGTTAAGGGAGTAATGAGCATACTCTACACCTAAACAATTGTGATGGATTATACTGCGCAAAATTAAGACTGTGAAGAACTGTTTCAATATCGTGTTTATGTTGTTTCACACAGTCGCCATTGGCTTCAATTAATTACGTCTTTTCTCCATATTATATTCTTGGTGCACCATGAAATGATATAAGACACATGTTTTACCTCAAGAGTTAAAGTGAACACAAGTGAGTAAGTCATATACAAATGATCATTTTGTTGGAGGAGCATTCCTTTAAAGATTGAAGAGAATAAGATCAGAATTCATAGAAATCCATTCCTTGATATGGATAACTTGAGACGTGATGACATAGGTTGGCTTACAGCTTGGAGGTAAACACAGGAGGGAAACCTACATGCAGCTATGTTCTTAATCTTGCCATCAGTCAGTATCTGAAATGTGGCAAATGCTGAACAGATGTTTAGAGACATGGGGATTTACCTCACCAAAGACAGATTATAGAGAATTAGTTCAAAATGCTGTCACAAATATGATGTAAAGGGTTAAAGCAAGTGTAACTTAATGTATTATTCTGTTTCAAGTGAGGATGGGCAATCATTAGGAAAAGATTAAGTGAAGTGTCTTTCAGTTGAACATCTCGATTTCTACTTGACAAAAAAATATACTTCTTGTGGCTGTTTCCCTCCCCCTATGTTCAGGAGCGATTCACATTTCCAAAAGCAAACATTAACAGTATGTGTCATTTTGATTCTGACAAGCAACATTCTTTTCAGTTTTAAAGGCACTAAAGACACATTTTAAATATGACAAGGAACAAGGTCTCACAAATATGACAAGATGTGAAAAACATAGTGGAAACTGATTAGCCAAAAGTGAGGAATTCACTACTGGACCCATTCCTAAAAAACAGAAATGGATTTTATATAGAACCCTTCAAATTAGCTCAAATTGACTGTAATGTTTAATCGATAGCTCCCGACGTGGGAAAATAACTAACCATTTAGAGTCATTTAGTGCAGCTGTCAGGCTATTGTATATTTATGTTCTGTACAGTATTTCTCTTTTCTTGTACATCTCTTTCAGATATACCTGTGACAGAAAGTAGCTTGACAGAAATGGCTTTAGCTTAGTAAGGTAAGCCTATATAGATATTAATAACTTGCATAATTTTGAATGAATTAATCAGATCTGGCACATTTTACACCATGGCCTTACATCTTTTTTGAAAGTGGCAGGGTATCTTTCATATATATATATATATATATACTTGGGTAATGTTATCACCATTTCTTTCATTTTTTATTGAATTAGAGCGGACATCAGAGATGAGATGGGCACCATAGAAACTGCGTCACAAACTAATGGTCTCCGTGACAAAAGCACAAACATAATAAAGGGCAGCAAAATATCAGAAGGTTTCGAAAGTCTCTGAAAATTAAAGTACTGCACATTTTGGTCTGAAATAGTGTGAGTCACTATGCTGGTGTAATTACACTGTAGATCCATGTTCTATACTGGGAGAACAGATAAGGGATGTGTTGACAGAAGGCAATGAAGAGACAGTAATTCAGGGTTTCTCACATTAAAAATGATCTGCAAGACCAAAAAATTAGCACATGCACAGTGTGAAACACAAACACATACACATCATCTGTGTGAGGAGTTAATGTTAATGACTGGCTGTCAGCGTGGCATAACACCAACTCATGAGCTCATGGCATGTTGAAACGTGTATTTCAATTTCCCCCACTCAGCAGCAAACATTAATAGTTTTGATAAGTTATGTCCAGATAACATTAGCACAGAAAAGTGAAAATATTTAAATATAATTAACATTGAATATTATTAAATGCTTTTTTATTTTTTGTTTGTTGTTAGTTCCTTGTGTCTAGACAGCATACAGCTTTCACTTGAACTTTGTAATGCTTTCATAGTTGACCACTTGGTGTTGTTATTATCCATGCAAGATCTTTCCATTAGGTGTGTAACAAAATAATCTATAAAGGAATAATAAAGGAACAAAGATAGAGAACAGAAGATCTTAACTTGAGGCCAACTTCTTGCCAGAATTGCACAGTGGAACAGTGTAGTTCTCAGGAGGGCTAATATAGGTGGACACAAAGACCCCCTGGCAGTACAGAATATCAGCATGCTGAAGGTGATTAGTTTGGCTTAATTTAGGTTGTGAGTCCTGTGTTCTCAATGGTTCATGATGTCTTTTTCTGCAGGTTGAGGAGGAGCCAGGGTCAGCCACAGCACACAGATCAGCACCTGGGAAAATAAAGTTGAGTCAGGAAATGGAGAGGGAGATTTATTTAGAATACAAAGAAAATTAATCCTGGAATAAATTGCATTTCCGTATTAAGATGGCTTTGTGAAAGTACAACGCCATACTGTATTTGAACTCCTTGAATAGTTAATAACCTGCTATGGGTTAAACTCACAAAATAACCTGCACTATGGACCCACAAAGTTCAAACACAAAGCTGATTCCAAACAGTATACAGTATGTCTCAGCATGCAGGTCCCAAGCCCCTGACTTTCTAATGGTGCACATTGGAAGGCTACATTGAAGGATGGCAGGAGCATGAGGCTTACCTCTAAGTTGAAAGTTTGCACTTTAAAGCAGGGGAGATATATTGTAGCAAGGAAACACAGGGATAAATTAGAGCACAGCACTTTTTAATGTTGATGTTGAAAGATCAGGACACTGCAATATCATTACAGCATTATTCTATCAGCATGATGTAACTACAAGGTAATAGTCTCCAAAAATATAATTGGCATAATCTGGAACGCTGCTATAGTGCTGCCACAACAGCTGGGACAATGGACAGGATGTTTCCTATCGTGTCATTGTAATGTAACGGAAATCCTAGCTTGAAATCAACATTTTATTTTTACCTTAACCTCTGATTCCAGAGTGAAAAGAGTTAAAGATATAAATAAGCTTTGGTAAATGACAAGCTGTGCCATTGATTGCTTAAATACATGGCATAGGGCTATTTTCACAGAAATAAGGAAGGGTTATTAACATGTTTTTCAATAAAAAGTAACAACTAAACCTGTTTTGTTTCTAATTTCTTCCTCAGCCCCATGCAGATGACGCTCATGAGTCGTCCTTTTTTACCAATGTGTTCTTGCACCAGGAGGACAAGGACAGCTACCGACTGACACATGCACTCAGGATCATGTTGTCAAATTATAAACGTATTTCATCATATTTGGAGTATTCAAAGGCAGAGAGTTTCTAAATGATGACCTAATCGAGGGTAAGCTTTGGACAATTCTTGGAACGCTATAGAGAGACAAAAGATCAAAGTTAGAGCTGCAGATGATAAGAGAGACGGTATGGAAGTGAGGGGTAAAGAAAGATAGAGAGGGTGTACATAGTTACACTTTATTATTAGGCATTTAAAATCACTTCTTCATAAGCAACACACACTTCAGTTCTGCAGATAGATAGATTAGAAATAGATGAATATATAGATAGATAGATAGATAGATAGATAGATAGATAGATAGATAGATAGATAGATAGATAGATAGATAGATAGATAGATAGATAGATAGATAGATAGATAGATAGATAGATAGATAGATAGATAGATAGATAGATAGATAGATAGATAGATAGATAGATAGATAGATAGATAGATAGATAGATAGATAGATAGATAGATAGATAGATAGATAGATAGATAGATAGATAGATAGATAGATAGATAGATAGATAGATAGATAGATAGATAGATAGATAGATAGATAGATAGATAGATAGATAGATAGATAGATAGATAGATAGAAAGATAGATAAGATAAGATAACAAAAACTTGAATAATCATAATGATTGTCACACATCATCAAACCTCACCATGGCTCCACTGAACACCCCTTGGCTGTTTGCCACAACAATGGAGGCTGACCCTTACTAAGTCTGAGTCTTTTGAGTGGTCTCTGCTTGACAAGTATCATGTGCCTTATAGCTGAGGGTGAAGTTTGATAGGAGGACTGGGTTATTGGAAATTTCCTCCACTGCAAAGATCATGGCCTGAAGTCAGTGAGAAGCTTATTTGCTCCAACTGGAGCAGGTGCGACACAGAGGGAAAAGAAAGAAAGTTGATAATCTCAAATCAAGACATATGAAGACACAGTGTGTTATACAGACTTTGAAAATATTAAAAATATTTTCAAAGGAATCCCTAACTCAGGCTATGGTGCCTTCCCACGAACAGGAAACAGATCTCCTATCATCACCTACCTGGTAATTTCTACCTTGAATAGACTTTACCATCGACGGACAGAGGTTCTCTTTATTAACCCCCCTGGATAGTCCCAGGGAGGCAGCCGAGTGAAGTAGGCTTGAGATACGCATCACCTGGAAGATAGAAGGTCAGCAAGAGAAATCCAACTCAAGGACAAAATAGTTAACACAACATAGTATGCTACAGCCAGATAAAAAGGATGAATGTGACAAGAGCTAGAAAAAGTCAATATCCTGTGGAGAGAATATGTGACCTTTATATCAAATGCTCTATCTACCGTTAAGAGGAATTTAACAGCTGTACAACAAATAAGGAGATATATTCTATCTTCTGCTCAAAATACAATCCATGCCAGCCACAGTGAGGGTTGTTTCTAGTCACACGAAAAGAAAGAAGAGGAGGACTATGCATTTAATATAGCCCAGAGAAATCAATCCCACATGAGAAGAGAAACAGATTGGGTGGGAGAGAATTAAAAAAGAAAGTAATTTGGACTTAAAACAGTAATGGAGCAAAGCCCAGGTGTGCTTATTTAGATCATACAGCAGTTTCAAAATAGATGACATGAGATGAATTATTTAGATTTAAGGAACTGTAACTTTTGCAGAGACTACGGCTTTAACATTATAATTGAACTTTGAAAGATAGTACAACATATTTGGATAAATAGCAACAACTAAACTTTATAGTGATAGCAGGGATTGGGTAATTCCATGTAATCACGCAATCAACTTCATCCTACATCTCTTGAACTCTACCTGACTAATGATGGGTTACATGCGGGCATACTTCTGATACAATTAGCAGGAAATATAGATTTGAGTGGTCTATAAAAGATGAGAGGGGTTACAGGAAGAAAGAGAGAGCTGTCATTTTCAGGATCAGGCCCTGTCAGTGACAAGTATTCATCCAATTATACCATGAGTGCCCTCTCTTCTCCATTCTCTCATTCTTCCTGTGCTCTCCTCCTTCAGCCATTGTTGGTTCTTAGAGAGTCTCCAGTAATTACCTCTCCTCTCATCTCATTTTATCTCGTCTGGCCTCTTTTTCTCTGTTAAAGGAATAGTTTAATATGGGAAATATGAACCTGGAAACCATGTGCCTCATCTTATGTGTATTTTACCTGAACACAAAGACCGAAAACTGAAAAGCTGACCTATCTCGCACAAAATCCCTGTCCCAAAATCTCTCAATCGCACTCATATAGGCCATATCTCATTTGTTAAATCTGCGCAAAAATCAAAGTGTTAAAGCACCAAGTTGCAACTTGATTAAGTTTCCAACAACAGCCTGAGAATCCAGGAAGCCACAGGTCCGGGCCAAGAAAAAGGCCTTTGCATAACCCCTTGACATTAAAACGTTTATTGTGACATCCTGACTTGTTTGTACAGTATGTTATAACAAGATGTTTTCAAGCTTAAACAATATGTTTTTATATTATCACAACATTAAAACTACGTTGGCTATTATAAACAATTTGTTACAACACCAAACTTGTGTTTTAAAAATGGAAATGGTGTGCAGAGAACAGAGGAATATGGTTCGACTTTATGCTTTGGTTGAGACATGGCAAGATACTCATAATAAGCATGGTGGATGATTTAACAAATGCCTTACTGTATTGGGTCACAACATACCCAGCCTGAAAGCAGCTCAGATGGTGTACCTTGTATCCATGGAAGATCTGTGCTCCTGCTGCTGCTTTGATAGAAGCAATGGTCAGACTCATTATTCCTTCTGTATAGCCCCAAGCATTTTAAAAGCCTCCTGTTTGTGTGTCCAATTTATCAAAATATCATCCCCCATGATCAATAACAGCACATTTTGCCATTTCTCAACCCTTCAAGGCTCTTTGTTTCTGCCTCACTGTATTAAGCTAACTGATGAAGACCCAGTATACCCTTGGGAGACAGAATTGCCAGCCCCAGCTGCAGCAGCTCCTCCAGGGAAATACAGGAAGGAAGGCACAGGGCCTTGCACAGCTGGGACCAGGTCCACAGAGACAAGAATATGACGAGAATGGCATCCCCTCCAAAAGATACGGGAAAACAGTAAGTTTCTGGGAGTATCATAATGTGTTTTGTTAATGTTGAGAGGGGCATAGGCTAGAGTCAGATGTGACCGATAAAGGGCTAAGTATGGATTTAAATCCCCAAGATTTGTTCCACCCTACTCTGCCGGATGCCAAGCCTTCACAGCATGGAGCCTGGCGGTGCACCCATCACAACAAAAAGATTATAGCAGAGAGAGGTGCCATTTCCAAGACAGGTAAGTAACCCACATTCCGCCCACCAATTGAGGCAAAACATGTCCCTGAGTTGAATTCAACAAATCTTTCCACAACCTCCCAACACGTTTTTATTGTTTGTTTTATATTTGTGTCTCAGCTTCGTCCCACAAACTCTTCCCTGTTCTGCTGATTGTGGGATGGATTGTTGGCTGCACAGTCGTTGTCTACTTTGTCTTCATTTTTGCTTGGGTACGTGATTTCACCAATAAAGTATAATTTGCTTGTAAATACATTTTAAGGCTTTTGTACAAAACGCTTGGTGAGTCCTTTACATTTAGAGATGTTAATCTGCCAAAAGCATCACTTTGATCAAGAATAATTATTTAATTCTAACCCTTACCAACAATATTCTAACATAAGCATTTTAGCATATTTGAGCATGTTGGCATACTTAAACTGTTATTATTAAGATAGTATCTTGCCATGTTATTATTTAAAAACAGCTATAGCCCTGTTTGTTTGTTTGTTTGTGTGTTTGTTTGTTTGTGTGTTTGTTTGTTTGTTTGTTCTAATAATGGATTTTAATTTTCTTTCTTTGGCAGAAAACAGGTGTACGGGAAAGACATTAAAATCATCACAGAAACTCCTTTAAATCAGGGTCAAAAGTTGTTTCTATTATATACATTCTGTAAGCTTCCTGGAAGATGTAAACAAACTGGTATAAGAATGAATAATGCACTCTAACGGCAATAGTGTTTAGCTGTGCAAAGAAATGTCTTTTGACATGAAAAATTGCCTGTAATGTTATAAAGTAATCAAATAAAGATATTTATTGTGGTTTTATCCTCTTTGATTCAATTCATCACATAACCTTGTTTAACTCTTTTATGGATCACATGTTGAAATCCATTAACACTTACCTCAAATAGAAGTCCCAATGAGAACACACTTAATACATTACATTTTCATTCAGGCTGCTACACTTGATTAAGAAGAGCCTTTGAGAGATAAAGTAAAAATAAAAACTGACAGTGTTTTGTTACAAAGGAATGGTAAAATGAGTGATGGATATACCTGAGAGTTTCTGCATATTCCTATCCTCTGTGTTTTCAAGTCACTCTGCTGGCCATTAAACATACTAAATATTAGGACTGTCAATGTGGTTGCCATGGTCACAACAAGTCTTATCTTTTTTATTCTGATGCGTGCCGCACTCTCATAGGATGTGATGATTAAAACAATGGAAAGAAAATTGGGTGGGGAGCTACATTTTCTGAATCAATTTTAATTGTCATGAGCAGACACAGCCAAACGGGGACTTGTGGACATAATTCAATTTTTGTAGGGTAAACAATTGATTATTTTTTAAAGATTTGACACATTAGGGAATTCCAGATGAACCAGAATGAATTTCAACCTCAAAGATTTTAGCAATGGATTTCAGCTTTGAAAATCAAACTAATGTGACTGACTCGTCGGATCATAACTTGCCATTACCACTAAGCTTCCAAGTCATAGTAGCACGGTCAGCCTTAAAGAGCACTTTCAAGACTGCCTTTAATAACAGGGAATTATATTGTCTGGTCGTTAGTGCAGGTTGTGCCACTTCCACTTTCCAGTAAGCAGAATGTTTAAGCCTTACAACCCTGAACAGGCAAAATCATCTTGTATCCGTGGTCTCATGTGCTCCGGATGCCAACATCACTGTAATGAGGCTGAGATGGAAACTTTCTCTACCACAGCAGTGCAATATGGTTAGCAGAAACACATGTAACACAACAAACACATCCAACAAATGAAGGCAAACAATCTAACTCCAACAAATAAGTGAGAGTCAGGCACACTGTAGCTTGAATTTGACACTTTTTCATTATCATTTCTAAATGTCAGATTTTTAACTGGTAGGAAAGTATGTTTTTAGGCTATTCTATTATCCAATCCCTCTACCTTCAACTCGTCGAGACACACACCCCTCCGATCTATTGCCCGCTCAGTCTATATTTAGAATTATCTCTGTATAGAAAATTATGCAGGTACACCACAGAGTGCTGACTAATAACATGTCTTCCAGGTGTAGAACATTAACTCTGTGGGTTTACAGTGCTATTAAGATTTTATGTTAATTGCTAGACTGCTTGCATAACATAATGATTGAATGGAAAACATGTGGTTATGGCCCAAAAGTTACAAATGTTTCATCCTAGGGTGAGGCTTTAATCCATACTAAATAAATGCATTCTAAAGTTGTGTGTGCATAACACATGGCATTTGAAAACCTGAATTAAGATGGGTTGATTCAAAGACCAGGGTTGTTTAGGGCAAAGCCAGGTCTCCCTTGGTCTTAAATAAGTTAGGACCACAAGAAAACATTCATGTGATAGGGAAATCATAGGGATTTCTTAAATGTGTTATAACTGTAGCTCCAAGACCAGATCCAACTCTAGTTAACAATTAAAAATAAAACCCTAAAATAAATACAAATATCAAAAGTCAGAAATTGAGTAATGTGATTTGTTGTGTAAGTGTCTACAATTTGATGGAAGCATTTCAAGTAGTCCAGATGTCAGTAAGCACAAAAGACATTACAAGCTAAAAAGACCAAAAGCCCTGTCTAATATTCTGTTTAAACCTGAATGAAATGATTGCACTGCCTTTCAACCAGCATGCAATCTGCCCATTGCTTATCGCCGGAGTCTTCTATAAGCTGCTAGCTTGACAGCTGTGAGTACTAACTCAAATTTAAATTCATAAATAGTTTGTATTTATAATGATAGTTTTGGGTTACGTTTGGATGGAGGCCTGAAGGAACTTTGTTGCTAGATTTAGCAACTTTTTAATCCAGAGTTATTGGATACTTTAAATGAGTAGCCCACAATTGTCTCGTTTTACAATTGGATAATTATTCAAATGAAGCATAATTTGCTGACTTCTCTAATGTTAAAGCTGCCTTCAAATGATCAAAAGTAAAACCACTCTGTGCTTGTTACGCAGTTGGTTCCACCCAAGGGCGTAGCCAGGTTTTCAAGTTTGGCTGGGTTTAGCCCAGAGGTGAGGTGGAGCTGTGTGCGTGCTCATGCGAGCACAAAAACATTTTTGGGGCCTCTTTTTTTAAGGTGTGTTAGGGGCATGGTAGTACCATAACCATTAAAGGAGCTCAGCTGGCATGATGGTTGATAAGTAAGTCCGGGAGTTTTGCACTGAGCAAAGCCACTACAACCCCATAGTGTGTCAATGTTACCTGGCCTTAGTCATGTTGACACGTCTTAGGCGTGGGTAGACTTCACATCCTCCAGGGGAGTCCGGGGGCATGCTCCCCCAGGCAAATTTTTAAAAAACATTTTAAAGTGAATTGCATGCATCCGGTGCACTTTGAGAGCAATATTAAGATGATATATCTAACAGAACTTTCTGGTCTTGGTAAGGGGAGGGGGCACAACTCTAAACAATACTATGAAAAATATATCAATCAATTAAAGTATAAAAAATACCATAACCAATGGTGAACTATTTTAATTTTTAAAACTTTTTTCTTCAAAAAGCAGCACGAGACTAGAATGCCCTTTTTCAAAATGTTATGTTCATTTGGGTGGCCTGAAGCCCACCTAAAAAATAGGCCTAGCTACACCACTGGTCCCGCCTAGTCCGTGATGCTCAGCTAGGGTTAAGCTCTACCCTTGGCATTTTTCACCGCTCAAAAAATAGCCAGAGAGCTCCCCAACAAACTTCAAACTATTTCTACTTTTACCTTGTTGGCCCCTTCCCTTCAAAGCGCAATCATTTAGATAACAGCTGTACGAAGTTGCACAAGCAAGGGATGTAACCATGGAAAAAAAACAAAATAGCTGTCTTTAGCCAAAAATTAGCACCTTGATGTGAGTGCAGCTTAAGAGACAAATTGAAACCTACACTATACATTAACTACCACCTTTACCACCAACTTCACTGATAATTGCCTCTCTGCTCTGAGTGCAGAGAGCACTGAGCTGTTCCCTAACGGAGCTGTGGTATATCATTACATGGAGGTAGACTGCCAGATTCTCCTGTAATTGGTCTGAAAGTGTAAAGGAACCCAAAATATATTTCAAACTAGAAATAAACCAGATGATGGTTCAGTTAATCCGTATTGAGACCAGGGTTAGGGTTTGGGTTAGGGGAGTGCTGTGTTTATGGACTAACAATGCATAACGATGGAAAGCAATATGCAGACGGTAGCCTAAAATGGCTAAATAGTACCGCCTCTTAAATAACCAGTATTTTTCCCCCCTTGTGACAGAAAGTGTGTTATATCAGCTGAACCAATTAAGTTTGGTGACCTTCAAGACAGTCCTGAATTTGAAGCAGTTAATTAGAATTGCATAGACTACAGTGTCACTGACTTCACTACGATGTGAAAATAATGAAACCGATATTTCACCTGTCTGCGGCTATCGGATGATCAATGGTTACTTTAAGGGTGGCAGTCTCTGTACAATAACCTCAATAAAGGTTGCATTTCTTGAAAACATTTTTGATTCATTAAAGCTATTTGCCCGTAAAACATCTACTACATTTTTTTGATAAAAGCTCACTTTAAGGCTTTGAAGCGATTAATGCTGCTTTATGTGATCAGATGCAAAAGGGAAAGGTAAGTGCATTGCTGTAGCCTGGTCAAAACGTGAGGAGAGCATGAATTAGAACAAATCATGAATGGCTTTCTCCGGATTGTTAAATTATATATGTGGTCAGTGAGCTGTCAGTACGTGTCTTAATGGGTGTGAGAGAAAGCCATCATGCAGCTTAACCTAAAGAAGAAATTATATTCAATGGAGAAATGTATAGATGTTTTGTATTTGCTACAAACATATAGAATATTGTATGCATTAAAAGCTTTATTTTTGATGTAACTAAACCTTTGAAGTTAGCTGAACAGTATAGGTATTTTTAGCAACCACAGGATGTCACTGTTTGACATTAACTATGCAGTGAGCACATATACCTTTGGATCTACTCAAAAAGGGAATGTGTATTTTTGGATACATTTTGTGAAACTTGGAGTTTCTACATTTTCAAGGCTTCATCAATAGTCATGACTCAACTATTACATTATTTTAAAGAGAAAAAACTCTTAACACAAGTAAAAAAAGATGAATTAAAAGATGAACTGTTTTATGTTTCTGCTAATTAAGTAAAAGCAATATGTTTTAAAATGACATAAGTCAGTTAATGTATGCATTAAATGCAGAGCTATAAAACTAGTGACACTTTCAAATAGAAATTAGAGAACTATGCTTTTTCCATGCCACTTCCTGAAAGAGCATTTGCATGTGCACGTGTATTTAAATGGTACCCACATTGGTACTTTTGTGCATGAGTTCTTTAAGGTGTGCGTGTAGTGCATTGTACACATACAGTATCTTGTAATTGCAGTGTGCTTCCCTTCAGACACATCAGAGACCACATACTGCCCCTAGCTCAAGCACACACACTGACAAGAATTCCAGAGGCTGCCTGCCCCCACACACACACACATACCACTGGACCTACTGTTGGGTCGCCCAAAGGGCAAATGTAGGAAAGCTGAGTCGTTTTATGACCAGAGTGCAGGAGGAGAGCAGACCTAGTTTATTGAGAGCAAAAACAAAAAGTAAATCTAACATCGGTGACATTCTGAAAACAATCTTCAAGATCAAAGGTTTGCAAATGTTTTTTATTCAAATGACAGATATCTTATCTATCCAGTCATTAGCTTATTCTTTTTTTCTTTAAAGTTTCAAAATCACTTTTGCTGTGTTACTCCGTGATAAAATCTCAGACATATATGGTGAGCAACGTGGAAAACACTCTGCTTAGCCTCCCAGGAACATGCTGAGATGTCGTAATGTTAGCTGTGAGCTTAGCTGCTAATGACAGGGAGGGTGAGAACACGTTGAAAGTGGGTGGTGTGAGCCTTTAGTCTTCTAAGTGCTACCAGCCCCTGAGAGCAAAAGGCAAAGCCAGGAAGTAAATATGGTATAACTAATATTCAGCTGACATTAATACTCCAATGAGTTTGAAAGAGTCACCTCACCAAACAGCCTTCTTTCTATATGTATTGTGCATGATGCAGTATGAACAATAAGTTACCATATTAACATTTTTGGTTGAAGAAAGTCATTGATTAAAGCCATCATATTTGAGTCTGCCATATTGGTCACTAGGGTCAACATGACATATTTTGGGAGTAAATCCCACACAGTGATGTTGGTCTGCTCCACTAATCAGGGATAGTGCATTCTTATTGGAGTTGTTTTTTTTTTTTTTATGAAGAATTCCACAAAATTAAGTTCACTTCCCAACTGTACTCATGTGTATTTGCACAAAAGTAAATAAATGCTTTGTTTCTGGCTCTTGTTGCACTTCACCATTCCTCTAGATATTTCTAACACTTGATTCCAAAGTTTGGATAATTTCTGGGGGTCTTACTTTACATCCCTGCCCTGTACATCTTGTGTGTTAGAATCCTCTTTGGCTCTCTCTTTTACATCTGAACTTTTTGAAATGTTTTGTTCTTATTCCCTGTTCATCTTTGACAGCCTCTCCAGTTTCAGCGTGGTTACGAGCCTTCCCTGTGCCAGGAAATGTGCTTGTTGGTTCATTGCAACATGGGGTATATTTAACAAAGGCAGCATGGGAGCAGTTATAAAGAATTTCAACATTAATTGTTTGTATCTAGCCTTTAACTTACAGCAGTCACACAATGGCTACAATGCTTATAGGTGAAATTAGTGGAAAGATTGTTAAGGCTAATGCTGTTGCCTTTTTTCACGTCTCTGTGGAAATAATAAAATAAGACTGTACCTCTATGCTCTTAATGCTACAATTAAAACATTTAACACTGTATGAATTAAATAAAATATCTCACTGTATAGACAGCACTCTAGGCTGCATAATTTTGTTCTTCAGTATATAGAGGAATAAAACAAGATTTATAAATGTAAAATCTCTAAAGTCCAGAAAAAATAGGTCAAGCCAGCAGCACAAAACATACATGCTCTCATTGTTGTGCTATGCATAATTTAAGTCCTAAAAAAGGTTTCTCATTTTTTGTCTTCCTGACAAAAATAGGTAACAACACTTAAGGTGTAATGTAAAAATGTCTTTATATAAGATTTAAGAGCTTGCTTCTACATAGAAGCCTGATTTAGAAGGTAAAACAGTACATACACAAATACATAAACAAACGTTCACCTGCAGGCTCAGCAAGTCATGTATAGATTTATTCTGAAAGAAAAAAATGCTCCGTAAGATGATTATCATTCATTATTATAAAGTATCTAAATACAGGCAACTGAGGTATATCTGTCTTTCTACATGTGGAGTGTGATAGAGAGGGGGATAAGAACGAAAGAAACCATTAGGGTCTGAGAGACACACACAGAGAGCTTGCACAATCAATGAAGAGGATGAAACACAGGAAAACAACACGTATAAAGGCTGGACAGGGACTGTTACATACTCTATAAAGAAATGGCCTACATGATCATGGCACATCATTCACTTCTATAAAAAAGGGTCAATTAAGAACCTTGGTTACACTTCAATGTAGAAATAAAGCCTTACAAAACCATGAATACTATTCAATCCACTGATACAACCTTCTGCATTCAAAAAAACATTGACTGTTGAAGAGCTCATTAGGTTTCAGCTAAGATTTGGCTGACTGTTTAAATTAGGTAATTCCTCAGATAGCTGTTTTATATCATCGTCTTTAAATTGACTCTTCAATGTTTACAACTGGGTGCACATTATGTAATGAACCACGCTCAAATATAAACATTTCTACACGTTTTATAAATAGTTGAGTTTTTTGTCAAATTAACTACTCAAATTTTATCAAAAGTTACATGAAAGTATTGATATCAATTTGTTATAATTGAAGCTACAACCAGGAAGTGGTAAGCTTAGCTTAGCCTAAAGACTGGAAATAGCTAGTCTGACTCCAGTCAAAACAAAAAATCTGCTTACTAGCACAATTTAACCAATTCAAATTGAATATATATATTTGTTTTCAATCAATAGCAAAGGGGAAGCATAAACAAGTCGTGGAGTCTTGTTATCACCATTAGGTTGCCAGGCAGCTGGATTAAACTCTGAGAAATGCTATTTCCAGCCAAGAAACAGTTTGGTACATACTGCCCTACAAAATGACAACTTAATGTTTTTCATAATACTAACATAGTTATTAATGAACTTTAATGATATTGCAGGTCAGCCTGGCGGTTTGCGGTTGTTATGCTCCGCTAAATTAATCAGCTGCTGGCTGTAGCAAAGTCACGCAACAATAGTAAGTGACTTTCAAGTAGCAATAAAAAGTGTATTTGTGGAAAGGTCAAGCAAATGTTTCATGTAAAATGTTCTAAAATGTATTTGTGTTTTTCTGCAAATACACATACACACTCAAACACAGCAGCAAAACAGATAATGTAAGACATACCAATTGGCTTGACAAACAGTAAGCAGTAATCGTAATGACTTTTAAAAAACATAGAGACATTAATCCACGCAGAAACACACAGGAGGATCAGTGAGTGTATAAAAGGGTCTGCTGACAGTCATTTGTCTGCCTAATGATTCATGAGCAGCTGTCATCTTAAAGGCAATCATTTAATTTGGGTTTATTTGACATACTGCTAATGAACAGCAGCCAGCTGTCAACCACAGTTAAGTCATTATCCTCAAATATATAACTGTTGTGTAATATGTGATTACAATGAAATAGGTATTGGTCTATTCAGCAAAATAAACTCCGATTTAATAATTTACCTTATCTAGTTGTACTTATTAGCAAAGTGTACATAACAAATACATTGTATAGTGTGTCAGCATGTAGATGAAGGCTGAAACCAGCTGAGGTTTCATGAGAGGCATACTGCTCAGTCCCACAAAGTGCAAAGAGGTTCAGCCCTGTTACATGTGTATGGGTGAGTGGGTGGCTGATGTATTCATATGCAAGTGGATTTGAGCAGATTTGTCAGCCTACCCCTCTCTTTACAACTACTTGTATAGTATTTTGACTGAAACACACACACACACACACACACACACACACACACACACACACACACACACACACACACACACACACACACACACACGCACACACACACACACACACACACACACACACACACACACACACACACACACTGTTTGGCAGACTCGAAAACAATGAGTAAAAGAAGATGAAAATCCAGAGAAAGAACCAAAAAAAAAAACACAATGAGTGATTGTATCCAGTGAGTAGCAGAATAATCAGGCTGATTGAATGAACTACAGTATCAGAGTCGGAGAGACAGTGCTCCGTCTGTCCGTGAAGGTACAGTCCACTGCTTTCTTCAGAGGAAGTGCATACTGCAGTGTCAGTCTACCAGCCCTGGTCCATCCAGTAAAGAGCTAAGGGGAGCTTTCACTTCCCTGTAGCCCCCCACAAATCCCACTGTCAGAGGGGAGAGGTACTGCAGCGGGACAGGATTTACCCACGTCAGAACAGTCCCCATCCTAGAGGTTTAGGGATCACCACACACGGCAGATGTTGTCCGGGACCATGTAGCTGTTCTTGTTGCAGTTGAATGCTTTGGCAAATTCTGGGAAATTTTGAAGGGAGCCCAGTACCCTGTAGAGAAAAAGTTGCTGTATTTCACTTGATGTTTAAATGCACACTGCATGCATATTTATCAAGGTTTTAAAATTGTACCACTGTAATTTATTGAATGCCCTTGATCACACATGACTGATTGATGTAAAAGAGAAACACAAAAGTTTACCTGAACTTCCCTGGACTGTGTACATCTACTTTAATGGAATTAACAGCTTGCTCCGGTCGGTGTGTTCCACACCACACCTGAAAAGATAGAGATTACGAAGCAATGTATTTGACCATTATCATTTCCTATCAATGTATGTATTTATCCACATCACCTCAATAATGCATTTCATCATTCACCAAGTCTTTCATTCATCAATAACTGTATACCAGCAATTTCATATATCCATAAGCCTATCAATCAAACCATATATCGATCCCTCATCCATCCATCCATCCATCCATCCATCCATCCATCCATCCATCCATCCATCCATCCATCCATCCATCCATCCATCCATCCATCCATCCATCCATCCATCCATCCATCCATCCATCCATCCATCCATCCATCCATCCATCCATCCATCCATCCATCCATCCATCCATCCATCCATCCATCCATCCATCCATCCATCCATCCATCCATCCACCCATCCATCCATCCATCCATGATAAAAATCCATCCATTTAACATGTATTTAATGTAATCAATCATCCAAAGATCCATCAATCGATAATCAGGATTACCTGAGCAAAGTTCAAGAAGAAGAGTTGATCATGGGAAAGGCCAATGCCAGGCAGTGATGGCTCCTCTCCATGCTCCTTCACATAGTTCTTGTAGGCCTGCAGTATTGAAACACATTTTCTTATCTAATCTCACCAACAGTTGCTTGAAAGAATAGTACAACTTCTTTAAATGAATTGTAAAAACCTAGACAAAGAGTTTTCCATCCTGTTGTTTAGTTGTAAATATGTTGTAAATGATGACAGATTGTTGTTATTCTCATCATTAAAAAGTCTAATTACACAGCAGTTTCACATACTGGGCTAATTCATGTAACCATAAATACATGTACAGTATATTGTCAAGTATCCTGCAGAGCATGAAACATCAATAATTATACAGGCATGTTGTTTGTTTGACACCGGTTTGATAATCAATAAAATAAAATCTATACTTTGCCTCAAAAGAGCAACGCATGGATAGAGTTCATGCAATTATAAAAGAAACAACGTGACATTGCGGTTGACCTGAAGTAAGAATAATTATTATCTCTTGAATTCAAATCTGTGAATATCCTTTTTCTATTGACCTCTGGTAAAACTGAGAACATCAGCAGCTACATCATATCCTTCATTGTTGTATTTACATTAGCTAATGAGCCTATCAGTGACTCGGCAGAATGACACAGCTAATAATGCTAGCAAGCAGACAACATAAAAAGATGCATACTGAATCCAATCCTCTGTCATCTTTAAACTAGGGCTATTAAACTGAGTATCTTCATTTGTTTTCAAGCTCATTACCTGATATGCCTGCCGTATCCCTCCATTGTCAGCAATGTTCTCCCCGAGGGTGTTGTTACCATTTAACTGGAGAGGGGTTATAAGGAGAGAAAACAAAAGGATGGAAGGGAGAAGGACAGAGGGAGATGATGATTTTTTCAGCAAATCACAGCTATCACTCTTTTAAGATACAAGAAATCTTTGTCCCAGGGGATAAAAGAAGCATTGTGCAAAGCAAGCAGACAAAGGGCAGGGGATGGATATGTCAACACAAAATGTGTTAAAGGCACCTGAAGGAGAAAGGACTATAGCTTTCAAAACTGCAGAAAAGATGAACATGGATAATCTGACAAATGCATTAGGAAAGCAAATAAATAAGACAAAGATTGAGGTTTGGGATAATACTTAATAAAATGTTACTGATATAAAAACCTGAGGAGAGAGCCAAGAGAGAGATAGAGTCTACCAGGACATACATGAAGTCCATTGGCCAGGTCCCAGGAGAAGTTGCCATACTGATTGACAATGCACTTCGACAGGTCTAGGAACCTCTGAGTGGAGTCAGGTGTCCACCAGTCCTTCAGGTCACCATCCTTATCATAATTACGGCCTAAAAAAAGAAGCCAAATGCATAAATCGTTGACTTTCTGGTTTTGAAAAATAAGAAACAATCAGCGAAAATTCTTTATGCCCAAACTTCAATTTTCTCATTAGCTGAGATAGGACTGAAGTGGTCCAAATAATGTCAAAAACATTTTCCATTGCATTTCATGGAATGTTTATGTGTGGGTTTGTTGCAATTGTGGTTATCAGTATAAAACAATACTGACATCTCATAACTTCAGATTACCCAATGGATATGAACTCAAAGAAAAATGATCTGTTGCACAAAGGAATGACATTTCTGAATTGGTACTAGTTACAAAAGGGGAAATATTTCTATCAGAATATTAATGTCTGCCAAAACTGCCTTTGGGAGAAATAGAGAGCAACAGTGTGGAAACGCATACCATTGTCATCAAAGCCATGAGTGATCTCGTGACCAATCACCATGCCAATGCCACCATAGTTGAGAGATTTAGCCTGGCCTTTGCTGAAGAAAGGCGGCTGGAGGATGCCTGCGGGGAAAACTAACAAAAGAGAATAGCAAAATAATGATGTTTCTAAAACTTAACAAAATGTCATATGTTGAATGATTACACACATGAAAATGTGCATGTGCATATACCTATTTGGTTTTTGCTTGATGAATAGAAGGCGTTGACAACAGCAGCTCCAGTTACCCACCTGCAGATGGAAAGGAGGGTAAAATTAAGGAATGATAAAGTGTTGAGCCCAGCAGTGCAGCAAGATTCCGACTTGATGACAGGTAGTCAAATTAACCTAACAGAGAGCTAATATTAGCATTCCTGTTGTGCGTAGTGGAATGCTGAACTGTATGTATGAGTAGGAGTTTGTGTGGGAGAATGTGAATGCACTGTGCTAAATGCATGATGGTGTGTCTTACCACACTCAAACAAGTAATTTACGTTTAGTGATGTTAACACTTAACATTGTCACTTTCATTTACTATGCAATTGGAATTATCCTGTTAGCAGAGCAATGCTCTAATAAACCCCCAAAAATTACATCAGTTAAATCTTACTCCTCTTTGTTGACTTTGACTCTGAGTTTCCGCAGGCGTTTCTTCTGCACATACTCCAGGTTCTGCAGGATGTTTTCAAAGTACTCCTCTGCACTGTAGTTCAGCTTACACCAACACACAGCCATAGAAACAGGAGGATTAGCCATGATGAGAGCTATCAACACTTGGTCATACTGTATATTCTCCAGAAAATCTCAGAAGAGCCAGGAATTTACAGAGATGTTTTCATAGCACTGATATGTATGTATTCGGTTACACTTATTACAAGAAAGAAGAAAAACATTCAAAATACTTACATCTTTGTACTCATTGTTAAGATATCCATCATCCCTGATGTTGTCAGAATAGCCAATCCGTTCCCGAATAGCACGAGCCTATGGAAAAACAGACGAGGAAAAGTTGAAAAACCAAGTCTAAGTCATCTGTCACCAAAGCCCTGCTACTTTGGGCCACATGTTATGGGTATATTATAAATTGTGAATAATTTATTAAACCCTCTTTAGCAAGCAGAAGAGAATTTAGTCTTAACTATGTGTCTGAGAAATTATGACCTCATGTGCAATCTATTTAGGTATTTTAGTCTCTTCTGTTTATTATTGATATTATCTCAGATAATATGTATGTGTGTGTGTGTGTGTGTGTGTGTGTGTGTGTGTGTGTGTGTGTGTGTGTGTGTGTGTGTGTGTGTGTGTGTGTGTGTGTGTGTGTGTGTTTGTGTTAATCAAGCGTTCTGTGATTCCAACAATCAGCCTTGTGTTTCCTGTGCTCATTATGACTGTAAAGTATGTTTAATAAGTTCTCTTGGAGTTATTCACATTTGTATTTGCACACATAGACTTGAATCCAGTAGTTATTACTAATACCTTTTCCTCAGCTGCTTTCTTGGTCTCCGCATCCATCCATGTCAGGTCATAGAGGTTACTAATGAACACTTCCCGAATGTCTTTAATCATCTCCTCCATCTGATGTACCCACACACACAAATACACACACACACACACACACACACACACACACACACACACACACACACACACACACACACACACACACACACACACACACAAATACATCACTGATATTTGACAAACGTATAAGGTATTGGACATGTTTACAACTACATTTTGTACTACTTGTTGTCTTGTTCTACAGTCTACCTCTACTGACTGATAGATTTGAGCATGTATCATTATTATTCTCACCAACTGATGCTACCGAGTCACTTTCAGCACTTCACAATGTTAAAATAATTAAATGTACTTATAGAAGCATCGAGTAGTTTGGGGTTGATTTGAGTGTTACTGAAAAAATCCAAACTCTAAATTAAAGAAGAGGTTCTTGATCTTAAAGTTTGCAATATGTAACACAAATGATTTGTTATTTTCTTATTAACCTAATTAATGTGTGAAAACATAACAAATATTTCAAGTACTTATACACATATAATATTAGCACTGTAGAGGTCTCAAGATGGAGGTCTCAAAATAATCAGATTATATGTTTTTATATGACAAGTCCACAATGAGGTGCTCCAAAATCAACATCCAAATCTCCAATTTCAGTGGGAACCTGTGGTGCAAGTTCAACTCCATACAGTATTGCTCTTGAGTTACAGTATTTAAAAGTATGCGCCGGCATACTGTACATAGAGACAGACTGACTGACGCCACCATGCATAATGCTGTGCAAACCATGTACTGTACCATCATCAGATTGTAATAAGCCACATTTTTAGGCAAACAAAAGAAAACACAATAAGAATGAAATCTGAAAGAGAAGAAAAATAGGAAAGGAGGAAACTCAAAAACTGCAGTGACAGCTAAGGTCATGCTCACAGATCTCTATAACCACAGTTATGCTCTGACCACAGAGCGCTGACAGAGGCATTCCAGTGTCTCATCACATCAGCTGATCCTTCACTAATACAGTCCATGACCACTCGGACAGCATGCTGTTACCAAAAACAAAACACCAGGGAGCATACTGATGAAGCTCTCTGGAAACCTTGAAACAAACATGTGTGCATGTGTGTGTGTGTGTGTGTGTGTGTGTGTGTGTGTGTGTGTGTGTGTGTGTGTGTGTGTGTGTGTGTGTGTGTGTGTGTGTGTGTGTGTGTGTTTGTGAGTGTGTGTGTGTGTGTGTGTGTGTGTGTGTGTGTGTGTGTGTGTGTGTGTGTGTGTGTGTGTGTGTGTGTGTGTGTGTGTGTGTGTGTGTGTGTGTGCACATGATTTTGTCTTGTGTCAATCGATTAAAGATTGTGATTGCAAGCATGCATGTCTGTTTAAACGCGCAATTCTAAGATATACTGTATTTACAATTGGTAGATGCTGGGTTTCTATCGAATCGAACGTCTATTTAAGCTTTGTGTGTCATAACAATAATTTGAAGAGTATTGATTTCCATTTATGGGCAACAATGAACCGTTCTTCAACTTGATTTATTTACTCGCTCTCAAAATTATGAGGTTTTGCATACAGTGCTTAGTGGGTGTAGAGACGAGCATAATCATAAAATAATCATCAAGTTTTTCATTATGAGGAAACAAGATTTGTATATTATTGATGCGTTATATTATGGATTAGAAACATATTTGTTAAACTGTGTAAATTTAAGCAAAAATCATGCTGTAAAAGATTATCACAAAACTTAATAGATAAAGGCAAAGAAATTCAATAATTTCAGTCATAGGTATACGTGCTAAGTATGTGTGGAGAAGTACTTCATTACACTGATGTTGATATCTGAAATACATCTCTGTGGCTGTGAGAAGGTTGGTATGTGAGGAGTGCAGTATGTGTGCCAGCTGCAGAGCAACTCTCAGCACACTTACACATATTATATGTATGGTTGTGAATTCGGAGAAAGGGGTGTTGATACCTACTTGGAATTGTGTGTCAGTTTTCACACACACACACACACACACACACACACACACACACACACACACACACACACACACACACACACACACACACACACACACACACACACACACACACACACACACACACACACACATACACACATTTGCTCAGGGTGCAATTTGAAATCCAAGAGAAGGTAAGGTTCCAGGAGATGACCAAGATTTAAGGCATGTGAGGCACTCAGCGTTGCGACTGATGGTTGCGCACACAATCTGACTTGCAATCTGACACACATACACACATGTGCACCCAGAGTTGAAGTTCACAGTGTGGTTGGTGGGGGCATGATAATCACGACACCTAGTTCAGCTCCTTTGAATGGGTGCAAGCGTATAATATATTACAGTGGCGGGGACAGAAGACGCAAAGGTGACAAAACATGAAAACACGAAAACACACTTAGCGGGAGGAGCCGGAAACATAAATGCTGTCAAACTGTCTGCATGAATGTTTAAACCCTCCAGTATAAGTATTATCAACTGTCTACTGACCAGTTCTTTGCTCTTTTCAGAGAAGGCCTCTGCCACATATAGTCTTCCCACAGCATTGTCCATGTTGTTGTTGACGTAAAGTGCACACTGTCGCCACACTGCTGCCTCTGACGTTGTACCAGACAAAGCCTGTAGGAAAAGTAACAAGGCACCGATCAATTAGAGATGCAGGATAAACCACTCAGCATGTTGTTTAAAGAGTCTCATGGTGATACGTTATTTGCACCTCCATTATGCATCACTTATGCACTTGCCTGTAGGAAAAAGGACAGAAGGGAATTGATCTGTTTACAAAGAGGATATTAGCACGGTGTGGACAAGAACTGTTTATTTTAGCCCATCAAGCACAAGTTTAATATTTTAGTATTTGCATCTAGGTAAGTTGACGCTAAGAATCAAGTTCAAAATCTTCTTGAGAACCAAATGGATTTCTATAAAGTTCTGTTCACAGATTCATGGTCCCCAGAAGGTAAATCCTACAAATGTTGCTGCTGCTTTGATCATCTATCAAGACCCAAAGCGAGGTTCACATTTTTGCTTACGAGTGAAATGTCTGGACAAATATTGAAAACCAAAAGGTCAGAATCTGGTTACCCTACAAGTATTCATGTTAATAACCTAGGGTTCCACCAGCAGTGGAATAACATTGCCCACTTCTTTTGTTTATGACAAAATAAATGCCAACCTAATTATGTTTCCATCAGCCTTAGCTGTCTCTTTGGTTTGATGCTAATTAGCAAATGTTACCATGCCTAACATGTTACATCAAGATGGTACAATACATACCTGCCAAACATCAGGAATGTTTTATTGGATGTGTTATATAGTTCTAACAATAACAATTATCATTTAGCAAGTACATTCAGTTTTTCAGATTCAGAATCATCAGAACTAGGAATATTATATTGATCCCAGGGAGAAATTCCCATCCTTTAATAAAGTATAAGGTATAAGTATAGACCGTAGCAACCCTGACAGGGTTGAGCATAGACTTAGAGATATTATAAGAAATGGAAATACAAAGATATGTGCCTTGCTTACTACAACATATAACACAAGTTTAAATGCAGACAATATATAAGCACTGGATCTATGCTTGAGTATGGAAACATTTCAGGGAACTCAAACAATTAATAATGTAAAAAATAAATGTAGCATTTATGAGTAAACTGAAGGAGTGTAGGGTTGCTTTATTGCACACAAGTTCATGCATAGTTCAATATATAGATAAATATAGCCACTGACAGGGTTGAAATAAGTCCCAGAGCAAGTCTATTGATGCTATTTAATGCTAGGTGTATTGATATCCAACTGTAAAATGTAGTATCAGTTGTACCAAGGTCTTTGAGGGTTTACCTTGCGGAAGGCTTTCCTGGTGTCCCTGTAGGTTCTGCTCAGGCCCACCACCATGTTCATAGCAAAACGCCACACCATGTAGTTCTGCAGATCCCTGTTAGCAATGGAAGGATGTTCAAAGAAAATATCTTAATCACACAAAGCTACATTGTGTCAGTTCTGGGTTATCAGCTGGTTTCATAGCAGCACCCAAATGCACCCACAAACACATCAGTCTAAAAAAAAAACATACACACACCTCTTGTTGTATTTGGCCAAGATAACGTTGAGTCTTCTGTAATAGTTGGGGGAGTAGTTGATGACCTTCTCAGTGTCAGGAACACTGATATTGACTGTATCCATTATCTTAGCTGTGAAGTAACTCCAGTCAAATACCTTCAAATCCAAAAGCACAGAGAAAAAGGCATTGGAAAGAGGAAGGAAGGTGAAACAAAACAGCAAATTCTGACAGAAAAGGAGTCTAATTTTACCTGGGATTCAACCTCAAGGGTAAAGTTGGTGTTCAGATCACCCAGTTCCATCTTGTTGTAAAGCAACACAGGGTTGTTACGGTCCTCTGGAGTATCAGTAGCCTTGGAGTGAATAAGACAGGGAGAGGGAGAAAATCAGGAATGCTGTCAGAACAAAACTCTCCTGTTTCCTGACACATGTGAACAATTCCCTGGCAGGTCCAGCAGCAACAAACATATTTGGTGTCCTGTGAGGCTTCAGGTCTGTAAATGTCAGAGCTTGAACAGTGTGACTGTCTTGTAAAAGCCAGCAGCCGTGTGGAGGGGAAGTGAAGCGTGGCAGTGAGCAGAGCACAGAACCAGCGCAGAATGACAAACATGGACTGTTGAAACCTGTTGATGTCAGAGAAAAGTTGTTGTGTAGGGATAAGGCTGGTTAACAGCTTGTTCTACACAGCAGCTGCTCCAGATTTAACCCAAAAACACACACAGAGGAGAGCAGTTTGGGCTACAAATGGAGGGGTGGACAGTCATTCTGCTAAGAAGTTGTTTGCTCATAGACAGACTATAAGGTATGCGTTTCTAAAAGAAGAAAAAGGGATATTTTCTGAAGCATCAAGTCTTCACTGGAGGAAAAGTGTGAGTGCTTACATTGGCGATGTCTCTCTCCAGGTCCATGACTCGCTCCACCTGCTGTCTGATGGTGGTTTCATTGATGTCCAGATTCCGGTCGGTGCGAATCAGCTTAGCCAGGTCAAACATGAACCGCTCATAAGCCCGACAGGCCTGTCAAATACACACACATTCATGATATTTGTATCTTGTTTTTACTTTTAAAGGAAGTTATTTTACAAATATATTTCCATAGAAGATTATTCATTTCTTTTAATAGCTTTAAAAAATATATATATTTTAGAACTTCTTCTCTTTTATAGAAATAAGGGTGCTTAAATGTATATTTTTATGTAAATGTTATGTTTATGTAGCTTTGTATAACTAATAAGGACATTTCATTTAAAAATCTTGGATTTTTTAATGGCTTCAAAATCCGTTGTACCATGGAGCTGTTTACATCATGTATTGATTGAAAGCCTCAAATAATTCAAAAGTGCGTGGTTCCACCTCCATCCTACCTCTGCGTATGGTCCAGTGCAAGCATAGTAATCTCTGGACAAGAGTCCAAGGTTTGTCTGCTGGTCAAACTGGCAGAGAGGAAAACAAGATCATATACATCCTTATTTATACAAGCCAAGAAATAAGACTTGAAGGAACTGGTGGGTAGTTATTTTTTAGGTACATGCGTACAGTATGATGTGTGAGTGTCTGTTTGTGATTTAATGCCACAAAGAGAGAGACGTGGGCTTTCTGCCAACAGTTGCACACCTACATGAATGATGTGAGAGTTAGAATCCCTGTCATCGGTGCCAACAAAATAGTTAACCAAGAGTTGTGTTCCATATTTCTCATTCAGCTTGGCAATTACATTCTCCAACCTCCATGTTTTACCTGAATAACGCAGAAAAAGGGAAAGGTTAGAATAAATGCTGGTATATGACATCGTTTTTATGACAGTGGAAAATAATACTCTACCATAGTTGGTCTCCCAGTTATCCACAGCTATGGGCCACTCAAACACATCAGACAGCATGTCAAGCAAAGGAGACCCTCCTCTGAGCTCAATTAAACCTTAAATGAAGCGTAGATAGAAACAAACAAATGTCTCATCATAAGAAAGGTTATACGTTTTTTATATATTCCAATTGAAAGATAAATAATTTAAAAAGCGTCATTATTATTTATACAAAAAATATCAACCACAATAATAATAATAGATGAATTAAGCAATGCAAGTTTCAGGGAATTTAAGAAATTCAAAGATGTTACATCTGAGCCAAATTGCTTATGAAGAAAGCATTAATTTGCATTACAAAAGCCCTAAAGCTAAAAGACAGTAATTCTTATTATTGAATCTTACAACTAATAATTCATAACAATTGTTATCACAGTTTTTTTATTGATAGTTTGGCAATGGAAAATACTGAATGAGAGACACATGACCTTCGATGACTGTAAGTAAAATGTTCATTTTAGGAAATAAGAAGATTTAAAAATGAATTGTCTGCTCACTCACTCTCATTAGTACAGGACTTGTAAAGGGTCTTAGCTTTGGTGAGCGCAGCGGCCTCCCCCTCCACTGTTTTTTCAAGGACACCTACAAATAGAGCAGAAAAACAGAGCAAGCATGAAAGAAAACAATAAAGACAAAGACAGATTGGTGAAGCAGGAATGAGCCTACATGTGACAGAAGGAAAAGTAGTGAGGTAGTGTTTTCTCATTTTTTTGGATGCAAAGTCAAATCTAGCTTTCGTCCAGATGCATTAAATCATTTTAATTAAGGCATATTGTCTGTCCCTGTGTCAAAAGTGCCAACCAAAATAAAGTGATGACTTCCATTTGTGGCAGTGCATCACAACCAGGGACAAAAAAAAAGAAGAACAGATGTTTCACGATGAAAGAAAAAAAAACAATCAACTTCAAAGCTTTCATGCTTTGCAATGCCACAAAATGAGGAAACATTACAGTTGAACATATATTTTTTATTTTAAGTATTTTTACATAGTGTAAAATCCCTGAAAAGCAAATTCAATGTTATGATGTTGTATGTAATAACAAAACTAATCAATATTTGAATAGAATATTGTTATGAGGGTATAGGAGAAGTAAATTCCTAATGTTAAGTTTCCTTAACAAAACAGACATTATACAGTTTACATTTTAGTATGCATATGACAATAAAACATGTTTAAAGCACTAGAACGTTGTATTAATGAATTTTCTAGACCAGGAACTATGAACTACGAACACATATCAATGACTAGTACACCAGTGTAAGATCATAAAATGTTCCCTCGGCTGTGCATGGCCAATCTTTAATTCAAATGACTGAAAAATGATTCAACACAAATAATTTATTGAGGTGCAATTAATCTTTACGTTCAAGTGGATAAGATTATTTGGGCCATTTGCTGTAGAGGTCAACGCTGTCATATAGATCACAATTGAAAAATGCAATGCATATTTTAATTTCTGCTTGCTATAATCTGAATTGTAATGATGGCAGTTTTAAGGCGACCCTAGTGACCTCAAAAAAGATAATTCATATACTTTCTAATAATTAAAGAAGCAACTAAGGTGAAGATATGGCAGTAACAGTTCATTTTAAGAGAGGAGTGTACACCATTGCTTGTTTTATTCCCTGTATTCATTGCCTCTTCAACACCTGTTGTTGGCATATGGACGCCAGTTAGCTCAGCCTCAGGCTAGATAGTGTTTCTAGGTAGACAGCTAATCAAAATGAGTAATAAGTGTTGGAGATAATTGTAAACTTGCTCCAGTGAGGGGGAGGAGAATGACATAACCAATATACTTTTTTCTGTGCTGCCTCAAGGCCCAAAGTTGCATATTTTAGCTTTAGTGTAACCGTTCCTTCAGGATGCACGCTGTTTTTTCAGCAGCCTACTCAACTAGTTTCAAACTGTTGCTCAACTTTAGCTCAACTTACTTAAAATGTATTATTTGATTAGGATTTGTCATTGGGTACTATTAAACAACTTTTGATAGTTTCATTCTAGTTTGTGGGGGCTCATGGGAAGCATGGGCATGACAATTTTAGAAAGGGATTGCACTGTCAGGGATTAGGAGCTCAAATCCTGACTGAGTCTCTTCAACAAGTTAGTTCTACCTATTATTATTTATAATTTAAAGAGCACAGTTGTTTAAGTACGGAGGGATAAAGAAGGTTTTTGGCGTGATCTCTTAATCCATAACACCTGGTCATAACTCTGTGACAATGCTGCTTGGCAACATATATTAAAGGTTCATTTAAGGTTATGGTTCAGTATAGGTACATTTAAGGTTCAACATTTTCTTCATGTGAAAATAAATGGTATGTAGCTGTTAATTTGCAAAAGTCTTTGCAATATTATGCAGAGTATGTTGGATTTATGGGGTGTCTATTTGGTTTATCGGGGACAGCATCATGAATAAGGGAGCTTGTAAATCTCTTAAATCTAAGTGCATGTGATTAACTTCCTTTAAATGCAAAAGGTATGTAAATTGAAGTCTTTGTGATTAGAGGCATACATGGGCGGTGGAAATGTTATTAAAGCTGTGTTAATGTGAATTTTAAATGTAAATATGCGATTCATATTTAAATCTATTCATATTTACATTTGTATCACGTATTAGTGCATTTCATTGCATGTGCAAAGTGTGTCATTGTTATTGTTTGTTTAATATATTCAAAGTTGATGGTTGACGATTGAGAGCTCTGACATTGCTAAACATGTGCAGTGTCATTAGTCCATCCCCCAGATGTATCCTTTTTTGAACCATAGACAAATCATAGACCCATAGCTAAGCATCAAATCAAGTCTCTTAGGTGCAATCACAAAGCTTCTAGTTGTTGAAGCTCTCCGAGTAAAGCTGTGTAAACAAAGGGTGCTTCAGTACAATGACTGTATTAGTCATCATCAGTCTATCAATTGCCTTAGAACCCTTATTCTTTACAGAATACAAACCTAAAGTTGAGGATTAAGGTAAATCTGCATGTGGCTTTCAGCTTGCCACACAAGCCATGAAGCAAACAAAGTCGGCTATGTCCAACCCAACTCTGAAGCTAATCCTGCCACTTTCGCAATACAGTGTGCTACAAAAACTATGCTACAGTTCACATCATTTAATACTATATTTTATAAATTAAGGTAATCCAACTAGGAATGATGGTTAGGCTCAGTTTTAGGAAATATGCGCATTGGATTGATGAATAAACCATCACACAGCTCGTGGCTTCAGTACTGCCTGTCACTTATAAGGCAATCTCTTGTAAATGTTGCACAGGGATCAAACACCATCATACTGTTCATACTGCACATCTAAATGCAATGCAAAGAAAGATCAATAAAGGAAAGAGGATGGATCTTGAAATACAAAGTCAACTGACTGCTCGTCTCCCCTGAGTCCATCACTCATGTCACTGTAGCAAGGATCAAAAGATAAGGATGAATGAAATTACTTTCTTTTTTATTTCTTTGTAATTTTCAGGACTTACTGATAGAACTAATCACAATAAAGAAAGTTAAATAAAGCATATTTTAGACAAGGTTTATCCCTTTCTTTAATCATTAATTTCATTGAATGTCACATAAGTCCATCTTGTCTTGAAAACCTGCTCTGTTATGCATGATTTAAGGAAAGTCCCGTCTCGTTTAACTCGGCAGCCCCAACATAATGCATTTAATTCATAATTATCTTTGTTAATTATTTGTATTTAGTCAACGAATTGAGACAATTCATTGTGCATGCGTTTCAGCCTCTTTTTTACCCTTTCATTTTTGTAATCCCCCTGTTTTCTCATTATCATTTGTGCACAATTTATGTGCTCATTTAATCTTAATGAAGTCCCGAGATAGGGACCCTTCATGGGGTGCTTCCTGCAAAAGGGCACAGATTATGTGTTTATGATTGGATTACTGACTACCTGGTGCTAATGTTGAACCACAGCAAAGGCTTACCCCCTCTCTTTTATACACACTTTCTCTCTCTCACCCCATATTTGTGTATGTTTAGATTTATTTGAGAATGGATTTTCTGCCACCTGATGTTTGTTTGAAACATCATGTCAATTTCAGCCGAACCACTCAGCATGATAAAGAATTCAAATGTTGTTTCTTCTCTTTACATTGCCATTTTATCCTTGACTGACTATCGTTCCAAACGGCATACCCATGCAGTGTTTTGAGTGAGAAAGCTGCTTCCAATTTATCATTATGAAACACTTATTCAGGGTATTATTACCATGCTCGCAGAAGCTGTGAACAAAGTTGAAACTAAAATGAGCTGACACTTTATGAGAGTGAGTCTCAATCAGTACCAAAAGACTTGTTTGTTCTGTGTGTGGTATTAGAAGATAAAATACTTCTGTTACAGTCATTGCTTTAAATTGTCACAGAGGAAATTCCCCCCTGTACAGAAACACATCTGCAAAAAGAAAATGGAAGTTTAAGAAGTCATCCAAAGCAGTACAACAGCACATAAACCCACTTAACTGCTTCAGTGAAGCTCTTAAAAATGCAAAGGTTTGTTAAAGTACTTGGATTAAAGGTTTATGGAATTATAGGTTGTGTTTGCAACACAGGTTTGTTGGTATTCGTGTTGTTTCGGAGTTGTGCAATGAAAGAAATGGTCTAGATTGTCAATGGTTCCAGAAGTATTATAAGTTATAATTAGGCTATTTTTTTTTTATAAAAAGGATGATCTGTGTACATAAAAATGTAGGCAAGAAGTTAGTTACACTTTCAAAGGTTCATTTAGATAAAAACATCCAGTCCTTGCATTTACTTTACTTACTCCTTGTAGTGTTTATGCTCAATCATATGGATACCTTTGAATTTGGTGAATTCCTGATTTCTCCCCACAGTAACATGTTGTCAGTAAAATGAATGCCCCTTGGCTTGTCGTACTTCAAAAAAAAGTTATGTCACATACCCAGTACAGAGTTGGCTGAGAAACAGCTCACAGTGCAGATTTTTACCTTAGTGGAGGTCTAAACTCTTTCCTGTTATTCATATCCTTGCTGGCAAAAACATATTCAATTCAGGATTTTTTTGTCACAATATTTTTGTTGGCCAAGAATAATTGCATTAGTATTCATATTGCTTTATTTAGCCACACACATCTGGTCTGCTATCTTTATTTGATATGTTTATGAGAAATACAGAATTAATGGTGGTGTGCAATGGTCCTGACTAGAGTTTTAAAATCACAAAGGTCACATAAACAAACCGTTCATTTCAAATGTCTTATTGCAGTTGATATTGTTTGACATAAGTTATGTTTTGGTAATTGTTATCACATGAACAACACAGACATCCAGTCTCTGGCTGTTAGCAGCATGTTTGACGAACAACTGACATCTGAAATCACAGCTACTTCACAGACATGCTTTGATACTTGGTGATGTCAAATTTCATAACAAACATAAGCTGATTTCTGTGTTGTAGGCTTCCAGTCATATCTTCTCTGTACGATTTAGACCTGGAGTCATGCAAGTATAGCACTTTGTGTAATACAGAAATGCAGCATAGCACTCACGCAGATGCTCGAGCCCAGATGGATGTACGCATCATAGAGCTTAGCCTGGAGATGATTACCACATACTGTTTCACATTTCCTGACCAATCCTCAAAGCTTTTTCTGAATATAGCATCATCCTCTGGCTACAAAGTTCTTCTCTACGTTATCCCAATCCCTGTGGCTCATGTGTATCTCATCCGACTTTTCTTCTACCACCCTACTACAGCAATGTCATTCATTGTATTTCCACCAGATCTATTCCGCCATTTTTGTTAGTTTGGATGATAATGATTGCTTCTGTTTGTTGTCCCTTTCCCTTTCCTCTTCCTGAAACAAGCTCATCAGTAATTAAAACACTCATGGTCAATTAGGCATATTATTGCACAGTATGCCACACCTGACTAGGGGGAGGTGAAAAAACTAACTCAGACAGGCGCACTCACACTCGTACACACTGAGTTGTGGCCACAATCACAGTGCAGATTGTCATTATGAATCATTTATGGCCTTTTATAGCAGCAGTCAACAATCCAAGGTATTTACAAGCAGCCACAAATCTACACAGCTATTCCCACACATACACACTCACGCAGCCTTTTTTATTGCTGTCATGCAGCCTCAAGCGCTGCAGTGTCCAGGTGTTTTCATGTCCCCTGCAGCTGTTGACAGGAAAAAGGATTCGTCCATCAGCAAGCGGTGGTATCCAAGCAGGAGACAGCAGCCGTTCCCGGGATCAGAGGTCACTCCACAGTGTAGGTCACAACTCTGCTAAGGCCTATGACTGCCAAGGCATAAGTCATTAAAAAAATATAAATTCTGACAGCTAGGAGGTTTTAATTTCCACTGCAAGTGTTCAAGAAAACAGGATGCACACATTCTTTGGTTTGGAATAGTGGGATCTTAAATACACAGCGCTCTCTTTTTTTATTCCTCTCAAACACACACACAGAGTAAAACTTAACATGTGTATACAGTAGAGACGAAGACATTCCATCTCCGACTGGTAAGCCAGACAGCATGAAGTAACGAGCACAGCACTGACGGTTAGTGGAGATTTAAGCTGTTGAATGATTAAGACCAGTTCTGGGCGGCTCCATTCTTTTATGCTGTAAATGCAGCATTTACAGCACTTCAAATGTCAGCGATTCTAAAACCTCAACCTTTGCACTTTTGCCAATACCTCATCATTAGTTGCAAAAGTGCATTTTTCCATCAGGCAAATATCACAGTGGGAACTCTGATGAATATGCTCAGAGGCAGTAAAAATGTAACAAAGGTTGAAATGACGCCACACACTTACACAAATACATACTATGTACGTAAATTCACATACAGTGACAAAATGTAAAAAATGAGCCCTTGTTGAGCAATGTTTGTTTTCCTTTTCCCCCCCTGTGTGTGACTTTTATGGGTGTTAAGCCATGGAGAAGAGGAGAAGATAATGGAAGGTTGTTAGCCATGTAAACTATTAACAATTACTGAAAAAAATAATTTCTGACAATTCCCAAAGTTTCCTAAATGCTTTTTCTATAAATCTATGATAATATGCCCTGCTTGTTAGATATTTATTAATTCATTTCTAAAACAAGATGCACATTTGCCACCACAAACACCCTTGAGGTAAACGATATAAAAAGGACTACATTACAAGCAATCTTTAATCCCTAATAAATGTTATATTGAGCTGTAAAATTATATCAGGAAGTTGAATTAAAGTGAGGACAGTGAGATCTAACAGTAAGATCTGTCTTAACGTGAACACAAGTTAAAGGTTTGAGAAAAAAGCTAGAATTATTTTGGATTAAAACACATAATAGACTTATTTCCTCAATGAAAGGCTACAAATCATGCCCTTTTTATTTTGGATTGAATGAATCAATCTGGCCTTTTCCAACCTGTAGGTTTATCTTTATGAATGAAAATGTGCACATTATCGCAGAGTCAATACCAAGAAAGGGAAACAGGCTGTGTGTTTTCCCATCAAGACAGGACAAAGTGCTCGACATTTGTGCAAATTATCTGAGTCCACAAGACAAGCAGCCATTTAAACACTAGTTTTGCTGCCCCACTAAGGATCAGTCTTTCTTGCCGCTTTGAATCATTTAGTTTTTCTGCAGTCAATCTGTTCTGTCGTTGTCATATTGAATTTAATTGGCTTATAAATTGAAGATTTATGGTAGATGAAGAGAGTTCATAAAACCATGGAAAGTGTGTGCACCTTGAACATTTAGCAACCTCTGTTCAGGATACAAATGGCCTTCTCTGATCGAGGTAGGATAGACCCTAACACACATATCCACAAGCGCTCACACACACGTGGTGTAACTTGACCCTCTCTGTATGAACTGTACCACAAGGACTCTGTAAACCTTGCTAAAAGCTGGTAAAATACCAGAGACACGCACACTTGCAATTAAGATTTTCTCACTACCTTGTGTTGACGTCTTCAGAAAACAGTCTGATGCAACGTCCCAACACACAAGCACACACACACACACACACACACACACACACACACACACACACACACAAACACACACACACACACACAAACACACACACACACACACACACTAATAATACCAGCTCATTTTGACAAACTCCCCTCACAAAGTACGACTGAAATCAAACTCCCATGGCATCTGTGATATCTATAGAGCTGTTTCCCTGAAGTACAGTCCTCTTTAGCTCGTATTCTCAAGCAACACAATCGAGCTGTTCTCTGTCCTCTTATGAAGCAAGTGGACTGAAAATGAATTCTAGTTTGCTTAACAACCCTTAATCATAGACTAAAAACAGTATCATTGCTCTACTGAAAACAGACACAATAGGTGTCCATCTGTTTCTCTTTCTGACTGTTGGTCATTGTTGGATGTGTGTAGGTGTCTGACCTTTGAGAATGACCTCCAGTTCGTCTCGTAGGATGTCAAAGGTACTGTATCTAGAGCTGGTCTCAGGGATGATGTTCTTTTTCAGCCAGCCTCCACAGGCATACTCATAGAAGTTGTCACAAGGGTTCATGTTAGCATCCATATTCTCAATTAGGCGAGACGCTGCATGGACAGAGTGAAAAAAAAATAAGGAACTGGAGAAAATACTTACTTCTGACAGAAAATATATTATACTGCAGGTTATTAGTACAGTGTGAATTAATATAACACAATTAACATCAAAGTGCTTGGATGGATAAGAGAGTTGAACCATGTCTAAAAATGAGCATATAGTTAACAAGCAGTTTAGATTATGGACCACCTCAAAATATTTGTTATTCTTCAAGAAGCAAGGAAGAACATAATGCACTCTAAAAGCCCATTTAAAAAATTGAATGTCTTAAGAATAGCGTGTACTAAGGCCTGTGAATACACATTTGTAACAAAATTAAAACAGTATAATGGCACATATGGCAGACTTTGACATGTGTGAACTTTTTTCAGCTGCTATTAAATTACATTAGGCAGCTGAGAGATCTCTTGTGAAGTCTGTCAAATTTGACTAAATGGGGACTTTGGTTCATCAAGAACACAAGAAATTGCCATATGTTGCTGGAGACTACAGAAAGAGTTATACATCTTTTATTTACTAATTCATTGTTGCTTATGGGAATTTTTTCTCATATCAGCACGGTTCACTATAGGGAGAAAATAAAGTGTTTTGGACACACGTTGCACAGAAATACACTGATGCATTTGATTAGGTTGTACAGTTTCTCCACTTCTCTCCTGCAGTTAATCAGAGGTAATCTAAAACCAATAAACCCTTGCAACATGTTTTTGCTGATGAGAACATTTTTTGATTGTTTGATCACTTTTTTGAATACCTGGACTCTGCATCACTCGCTAAATGTTTACCATTTGGTTTCCCCTCAGCGAAGAATGTTTAGCCTTCAGAATGACACAAAAAAGACAATGCGAAAAACACACAATGCTTACCCGATTGCGTGCAGTCAGATGTGGTGCAGATTTCATCTAGAGAAAAATGAAAAGAAAATTATTATGTGGCATTTTTGAAGTCATCAGTAAATACATTGTATTATAACACTTAGCCTTCCCTTTTAATGTTTCACTTTATATACAAGCCATATGTCACTGAACTACTCAGAAGTGTTGCTTCCATTCTGTCAGGAAAAAGGTTAGTGCTAAACTGTTTCAGGGTGACACATACTGCCACACAACCTGTAAGCTTTCATGTCTTTATATTAACACTGCTTCATTTTAGCAATTAACATCATGCAAACACATGTTCACACACAGGTACAAACATAGACAAAGTCATTAAACTCTCTAATTTTCCTGACAAGGAAGTTTACACCTTTATCAAAGATGAGATTGCAGACGATAATAATAGCACACATACACACACACACACACACACACACACACACACACACACACACACACACACACACACACACACACACACACACACACACACACACACACACACACTCAACCAGTTTTGCAAGTATTGTTGTAATTCATTATATTGGTTTTCATGACATGTCTAACATATGTATATATTACTTTTCTCTATACCCCCCCCCTTTTTTTTCTACGCTCTGAAACGGTATTTCAATTTTCTGTATGTATAACACATGTGGAAACTTTGACGACAATAAAGTGGACTTTGACTTTGTTTTATTCTCTTGACTTGCTTCCAAGTGCTAACTTTTTCAATAATTAATCTGTAAATTGTTGACTAAGCTGTTTTTTATGTAGGAGATAGCTTTTTTTTGTGGTGTAACAGTGATCTGTAGTCTGTGGACCTATTCTGTATGTGAATAACAAATCATAATGTTATGGAAGAGTGAATTTGTGCTATTTGTTAAATACATTTGATACCCAAGTCAGTATATTAATGAATAAAAATACATGTGGTACTCATATTGTGGGCTTGATCTGAATGAAGCAGGTTTGATAATAAATAAATAACGATGTATGGAAGTTTCTGTTCGATTTCACTGTGTCCTTTTTCCTTTTTCATACTGGGAATTGATGTATGGCAAGATATAAGGTAACCCAATTAGTAATCAACACAAAAGTCTGAATTGTAAAATGTAACAATGTGTTTTGTAGGTGGTTATTGTTGTGTAAAAAGTGCTGAGACCACAAAGAAAACTCTAAAAAGGACCTTTGCACGCTGCATTCATCTTTCTGGCCCAGTGGTTGTACTTTTGCACTTTGCTTTAAAAGCACACAACTCGAGCATCTTCTATCCACCTGAACAAAGTACTGCTCTTAAATCATGCTCCTTCATGCTTCACATTGAACTTCAGCTGGAAGTGACAGTCAGTGTGTGTGCACAGCTTCAGAAGTCCTGAACCATGCACTTAATATTGGGTTGAAAACAACTATATAAACAAAGAATGTCCTATAGGCTGAAAATCTCATCAATGAGTCTGTTATCCCCACTAATGTTTTCATATAAGTATTTTCACTCTCACTCTTTACTCTTTCCTTTTTCAGCACTCACCAGTTTTCTGTGTTGCAAAAAGGATAATGAGGGCGACGATGACGATGAAGAACAAGGAGACAATAGTAATCAGGCCGACCTCCAGGGAGGTCCAGCGTGGCTTCGTAGCCAACTTGGGGGGGTTTGTCTCTGTCATTCTCAGGTCTCCTCCTTCAGCTGCCGGCTGTATCAACTCACCTGAGAAGAAAGGGAGACACATAAAGCAAAATAAATTAGTCAACAATGAATTCCTTTTTCAATAAACAATGGCAAACATTTGCTGGTTGCAGTTTCCTTAATAAAAGAATGTGATGCTTCTCTGTTTTTGTCCTTGTAAACTGAGTAGCTTTCTGTTGGTTTTGTTTGTACAGTAGGAAATACAAATTAAACCATTTTAAGATGTCATCTTGGGCTATGTGAAATGTTTTATTATTTTGCCATTTTACAATTTGATTAATGAACTAAAAATGTAACTCCAAAAAACAATTAATGATTGTAGCCAACAAGCAAAAAATTCCAAACATTTGCTGGTTGCAAATTCTCAATATTCAAGATGTTGTTAGTTGGGCAACTTATTATTTTCAATCAAAATATCAAAACAATGCAAACAGAATATCTTCAGAATGTTTAAGCACAAGCTAAAGAGGAACAAGACAATGATTGAGAGAAAGATAAAATACACCTGACAGTCAAAAGAAAACTTAAGAAAAACACAAACCATAATATTTTATTTTTGACCAATCTCAAAGAAAAAGGTAAGAGTTCTTACCCTCTGGTGGCAGTTTGCTCCATGCAAAAAACAACAACAGAAAAAGAAGAAACACACTTCTGAAGAGTAGAAAAAAAGAGAGACCGTTCCTCTGCTACTCACTGTTGTTTTTCCCTCTGGGGCCAAGTGAGAACTTTACAAAGCTTGTGTAATGACCAGTTAAGTCTATCTCTGAAGGCAATTAATCCTTAATCCCTTACTGAACGTGCACATGCATGGACACACACTCACACAGTCACATCACACACACAGACACACACACATCCACAGTCATGCTCTCACACACACTTTTACAAGCTTGTGTCATGAGGCATCTGTGCAGATGGGTGGGTCTCTCGTTGGGCGTGCTGAGATGAGAGCGACACCCGACGAAAGGACAAAGTCTCTTAGCTTCCTTTGAGCAAGTAGAAAGCCACAGCCACACCGACTATGAATATAATAACAACAGTTCTGCTGAACGTCAAATCCCCTATCATTCTGTTTCACGACTAAACAGTAGCCCAAAGTAAAGTAAAGTAAACTCCCCTAGTTACAGTCATTATCTGGGCTGGTAATGCTGCATTACACCAACCACAGCTCCCAACAGGCTGCTTTCCCAACTCCGCACTTACCCTACAGCATGCATGACTTCACTCTGGGTCAAAAGATTTACTTTAGGACATGGAGGCCCTGCATGTAATAGATATTTTTTTCTTTTTGAAGTGTTCGGGTTTGAAGCATGTGAATTAACAACAGGGATAAAGACAACTGACAATATGGGCAGAAAATGAGTGATTGAAAGCTGAAAACAGGAGAGGAGACAGTAGAAGGACACAAGTTGAAGTGTTAATCAGAACTTCCTGTCAACCTGCCTCTGACTGGCTGTAGGAGGGGGCAGGAACTTTGCGTCAACTTTTCTTCTTTTCTTTGTTTTCTGAGCAAACACATCACAGTGACAGCCATCCCACAGCTCTAATAAAACCATGCATGCGTGTCAGCGTTTGAGAAGTTGTATTTTAATTTGCTCAAATCCTGACAGGTGGCATGCCAGCAAAAGAAAATGCCTGTCAAATGTCTTTGAAAAAGGGACATAATGTCAAATGTCTTTGAAAAAGGGACATAAAGCAGGAGTGAAGGAATGTAAAAAAAATTGCAAGCGAAAGGGAGGGGGCGTAAAAACAGAGAGGGACACTGAGAAGTCCTAAATCATGTTTGAGTGAGCTGAGGCACGTTAGGTATGAATCTTAAGGAGCACGTACCTGCACTTATGTATCACTCACACATAATGATAACTGTTGTGCTTCTTTATATGACTTGGGAAGATATAGGAATTGCAAGTGTTTAAAGTCAGGTAATTCTCATTCAACACAAATTGCTTCTGGGTGGATAAAGCAGTGTCTTAGTGTATGGCAATGATGCCATTTAAGGATGTTTGCTCTGTGAGGGAGAAAGGCCTAATACTATATGTGTGTGAGTTATGTGTAAGGTGAGCTGTCATTTCTGCTGCTTTAGTTGCTGTTCCTGCTGCAGGATGCAGTCACTTATTTTACTTTACACAATGTGTCTCTCTATTTTTCCTGAATGGTTTAAAAGCTCTTTATCGTTTGTCTGTCATGATTGATTTGAAACATAAACAGTCCCGAGTGAGACCATACAAACCTCTTCAAAATGAAACCCATCATTCACTGACATGCCCTGCGCGTCAGCACACACACAAGTTAACCAAGACCCCTTGCACAAAGTCATTTTTGTACAACCTACATTTGTGAAAGCAATGAACATGTCATGTACCTAATTTGAGTTTGAATAGGTACAGGAGTGTGGCCTACTTTAACTTAAAATAACACCTTCGTTGGGATATATTTTGGCTCTGGGTTTGTAGCTTCATACAGGACGCCAAAAGGTGATTTGAATTTGCTGGAATAAAGTTCTTAGTGGTTTTTCTGGAATCAAAGTTTTTTAAGGAATAGTAAGGAATATAACACCACACTTAAAACTCCACTGGTACACTTACAGCCCATATGCAATGAACCAAAACCACAAAGTAGGCTTAGGATTCTCAGCAGTTTAAGACGTTAATTAAAGTCGGTTCTCTGATAGGACCTCATGCAACTGAAACACATATTCACCACACACATTGAGCAGGACGCAGTTAAATCCGTGCCAGGTCCTCGTCTCCTGTTGCACGTCGGGAATTCTGAGGGGGGTGGCATGATCAACTGGTGCTGCCCCGTGTCACCCAGCCGGCACGCGTGCACATGCAAATATAATGCAATCACGCGCACACATGCACGCAGAGGGAGACGCACACAGATGGCACCGCGTTATAATACGCGCTCTGGGTGCGTGAGCGACTTACCAGATGTGTCGGGAAATTTTCGGTCGATGATATATATTGGCATCACATCCACTGATCCATTAAATCCACAAAGGGTGCGCGAAGAGCTGATCGATCTGTTACACACTACCTATTTGCTTCACCCTGGATTTCAACAAGGCACACACCGATCCCGCCTCTCTCTTCTTCTTCCTTTGGATTTCTATTCTAGGAGTGCACACAAACACACACGCGCTCAAGCAAAGACACTTCACTATACAACTACCTACTACTGTACCTCATCTACCCAGAGAGGATCGCTGTATTCAAATGACCCATCAGATTCTTGCGCGGGCGCAATTGGTCAAGTGTGTGATCCAAAGGGGGGAGATCCCATATTTATACAGCCTAGGACATACAGTATAGTGAGGCAGTGAAGCAGCCCTCTGAAGTTCCTCCGAGTCGTTTCCGTCAGGGCGGACCCTTTCAGAGGAACTTGCTGCCAGTGGCACCTAAATAGCTCTAGTGCAGGTTCAGGTGAATACAGTAAGTAAGAAGTGATGTGTTGTAGGGTTTATTTTATTGCATTTACTAGAAGAGCTTTTAATCAAAAGCGCTTTGTAAGCAGGTGCATACAGCCAAAAAACTGGTTCTACTGAATGCTTCACTTGTTTAGGTTCAGAATGGCTAAATGGTTAGTTTCAGACAATCAATAAATTGTTTTTTAAGAGGGCTTCTGCATAAAACATTAAAACATCTTTAATTTACCATTGTTTTAAACTGCAGTCAGACCACTTCAATGTTTGCTAAATATTGTCACATACCACAGGGGTTGAACCAACAATGTCTTCAGGCCTTTCATGCTAAAAGATAAGAGGTTGTCTCCAGTACCTTTGATTGTACACTAAAAACCTTCGTGCTCTGTGATTTTCATTACCACAAGTAGTTTGTGAGCAGAGTATACATTTCTACGATTTATTGTGACACGGTTTTCTATCTAGCCCTATAAAAAAAAGCTTTTACTTCAAAACGTCTACTGTGTTTTGGTGCTGTTAAGTAACATATGGCCTTTTGATCTGATGTAGAACAGCAAAGTTCATGAAAGGTTTACAGCAATTAACTATACAAACACATTAGGATGTTAGGTTTAAAAGTGAGAAGGAAGCTAAGACTACATCACTGCAGAGAAAAAAACATGTAATTTCAGTGGAAGCAAGAGAATTTACTGGAAGAAAACGTGTCAGTGTTTTCAGTGGCTTGTCAGAGTCATGAGGTCTGTCAATCAGGGTTTATTGATGGTAATTCAAACATTTAGGTGTAGAACATTCCCCATTGGGCTTTTTCGCCTTAAGTAGCTAGTACAGCTTAATATAGACAGGAAAGAGGGCAAAGACAACACTACACACAGGTACAATATAGACTTTTTTAATGTCTCCATAATGATTTTCTTAACTTATCTTTGACTGCATCCAAGCCATTTCATGAGGCCTTTAGACGTTATCTCTGCATGTGCTTTCCTTACTGCCTATGTGAATGTACTCTGAATTTAAAGATAAATGCTTATACTGTATATCCCTGTTTTAGTGTCATCTCATCATATCACCCATATTTCATTGCTTCTGATGAAGCAAAGCCAGATTTTCTTACAAGGACTGTCTAACTGTATCTATAACTGTGAGGCTGAAGCAACAGCAATTTTCACAGCAGCTGCCTGTCGATTCATTGAAAAGATGTTCACATTTGCCCGACAGTACAACCTCTGTGATCATATTTTCCATCATTTTGTTGTTCTGCTCTCCAAATAAAACCCCTCGCCTCTTCTCTGTTGGCCATTTCAGCTCTTTTCGCTGTCAGTAAACCCAGCATGTAATGGACTCCTGGAGAGGATTGGATTTTAATTGCACTGTGCCCGGGGGACACAGATATTAAACTGACTTTTGTTGCAAATAAATACAGCACAAACACAGATACACAGAGACACATGCAGTCTGCATTACTATTTAGGTATTGTATTTCTCAATGAAACCGATTGCCAAACACACAGAGTACACATTAAGCAGCAGCAAGCACTTTGCGTCTCCTTTCACATGAATAACATTTACCAGGGAACTGTTTCTGCACGGAAGCAGCGCTATAACTAATAAGCAGTTCTGCAATTGGTCCACATATGCTGGTGAATCATACAGACCAGTAGGTTCTTCAAATTCCAAGAAGTTGTTTTTCATCTGGTTCTTTGGTTGAATGAAGGTCACTCAGACAGCTTGTTCTATCAGCACCGTCCTTTAGGAACTGTCAGGGGAGTAACTCTCATATCAGCAACAGTCTGGCTGTCCAGTACTGTTCAAATACTGCTGTCAACGCACATAACACACACATACACACAGACACAGACACACAGATGTACACACACACACACACACACACACACACACACACACACACACACACACACACACACACACACACACACACACACACACACACACACACACACACACACACACACACACACACACACACACACACACACACACACACACACAATCTTACCACAAAGTACAGAAACACAACAACACAAGCAAGTACTCACACTTCACACACATTAATAGGCTCACTGCTGTCAGTCGGAAAGAGGGGCTTAACGTCAGAGGTTTGGCGGGTCATGAGGCAGCAAAAAGGGGAACAGAAAAGACAGACATAGAGATAAGAAGAGGAAAATTGTTAAAAGTACCAACTTACCAAACATTTCCAGAGTGGCACAGACAGTTTAGGATTTATTTTTTTCTTTTGTTACCTATGGACAATTGGATGGAGCAGAATATCGCTTAAAACTTGTCCAAGAGAACCATTTCACTTGAATAGCAATGGTATTTTTTTTGTTCTTCGCAACTCAAAGACACTTGCATTCCAGGCACTTAAGTGACTTATGGGACTTAGTCAATAACCATTGTCTGATAAAACACTAGCTAATTGTACTCATGGGAAAGTGTTACAACATTAAAGGGTGGATGATCAAATGTTGTCTTTCCAGAAACAAATACACACTTGTCTTTGGGAGGATTATGTATTTACCTCATTTTCTGGACATATATAATCACAAGTTTAAGTCTGATCAGAACCATTATCCGACAAAAAAAAAAAAAAAAAGCTTTAACCATTATACTATGGTTTACCTTGTGGTGACCCACAGTGCCTATATATATATTGACTTTATAGCTTTTTGTCCCCACAATGTACACACACACACACACACACATATATTTCTTTTTTTCTGATATACATTATTTCTGCACGGATTGTCTTTACGAAGACGTTCTCAAGGTTTTTCCACTTACATTCAAAAAGCATAAGTGGGAGCTGGAAAATTCCATATTTTATTGTGTTATACTGCGTCATTGTTTTTATTTTATCCGTTTGGTAGTTGCCAAGAAAAAAACCCAACTGTAAATTGATTTCCTCTCATTGGTTACTATCCTCGTTACCTGCCTGTACTTGCTTTACCACATTCAGTTGGTATTCATAGGAATCTGCTGGTGTGGAAATGAATGTCAAGTGACTTAGATAGCCTGTTTCAAGACGCTCCAATGAATTTTAGGAAAATGTCATAAAATACCCCTAGTTTTACTTGAGAAAAATGTCTACAGAATGTATTGAAACTAACTAAACAGGTAAATGATGGGTACAATGCCGCTACCCTGCTCATGCTGTGCCACACGTTGCTCTTGAAATGTCTCTGTGTCTTTTTACAATCCACCAAATGCCCTCTGCTTTTATCTTGTGCATGTCTGTTCATGTAGATCTCATTCAGTTGCCGAGGACAATAGTAAAGCATAACGTTTTCATGTCATGTCTGTACACCCAGATGTCGCACACTGCATGTATTGCAGAATATGAATATTTTATATTTTATTTAAAACCAACCTCATGATGTTTTTCACATGGATCAGAGGACTATGAGCAATGTGAAAGGGGTTCACTTGTAGTAATAAAAACACGCAGGATTATCACCCAATCAACTCTACAGAGTTTATTAGCATTTTTCAGTTTACTCTATCAGATCTACGGCCATCTTTTAGTTCACTCTTAGACTTCAAAAAAACCTTTTCTAGCATCAGCAGGTTAAGCTAAAAGCTCAGATAAATCCACTGTTGGCTACATGGCCAGCACCAAACAGCAGAGATACGGATTGCGACTTAGCAACTAAAAGCCAAATAAATACTGTAGAGGTTGCTACGAACCAAAGAAGAGCACATGTTGAGCTTCAGGTGGCCAGAAACATGATTTAAAAATGAATGCTAAGTTGCTCTTGGCTGAATTTGGGAATAGGCAAATATTTGTCAACTTAATATCCATAACAAGTTTAAAGGTGATAATATCTAAAAATGTCCTGCTTTGGTGCCCCTCTGTGGTGATATCAAAGCAATGCATGCCCTTGACATTCTGCCCCTCCCTCACCATGGATCCAACCAAAGAAGGTTCAGAGGAATGTGGTTAAAGTTACACACATAACATTCATTTTCACCAGGATTATCTTATTTGTCTACAATATGTCCAACAATCAATATTTTCCAAGATACATTAATCACATAAAAATTCTACAAATAAAAAGTAATTACTTGTTTATCAGGCTGCACACTCTTTACGGGGAGAGCTGACCAGGTGCACACATGTTGGCCTATCGCTGCTGCAGTTCTGCTGCTTTTATTTATTTATTTATTTTTGCAGATAGTTGGCACAGGCTTGTCTCGGTCTCAGATTATGAAACTGCAGCTTTGAAATTGTTGCTCTGTAGATGGATTATATCAGAGGAGCAGGTGCTTCACATCAATGACAGTGTGTGTCCTTGTTTACTAAATTTCTCCACACAAACTCACACTCACACACACACACAACTTTTTGTTTCTTTTCTCTTTTACACTTCCCTCCAAAGACCCTCACATGGTGACAGCTGGTGTATGGCTTAAGGAGGTCAAGCTGATATTTCATGTCTTTGATCTCAGACTTAGAGTAATAATTTAACCTTGAAACAGTTCCACTTGTTTTCACAATCTGGTACAGTATGTGCCATTCTCTGTACTTTGGGTTCCACATTGTGCCAGGGACAAGACTGCTCTGGGAAGAAGAATTCATTTTTAACCTTTCCCAAGTCTGCTATGCAATATTCTTGAGAAGCCTGAAACAGCTCCCTTGTTCTTAATTGTTGACCAGTGGATTTTTTTTTTTTAATGAAGAAGCATGTGGGTTATTTCACAAAGTGTTATTTTATTCCTTGTTCATCATACATGTTCTTATGTTGTCATGTTCATGCATGTGTACACCACAGTAACGGTCTGAACCAGGAATGGCTATCTCCGATAGCGCTCATCTGTCAAGGTCACTTAGCATGCCTTCTCCCGAGTGTGTTTTCTTACCCCCCAACGTCTTTGTGCCAGGCTCTCAAGGTCTGATAAGTCACTACACTGTGTGCCAATTATGTATTATGTTTCTCAGTACACAAATGAAAAACTTTGGTGAAACTTTTCCGTCATCTCACTGTCATGTTCACATTTGAATAATGTTTTTTTATTAATGGTCAATAAACGTTTTCAAATCAGCAATCTTTGAAAAGGCTTGCTAGGTTTAACTATATGTGTACTTCTTGTCCAAGTATTACGTAATTAAAGATGAGCTCAGAGTCAAGGTTTGTGAAAAATCTGTAATCACGAGAACACTTTAGTGTTAACCTGTCGCTTAACTGCATGAACAGGAATTTCTGTTCAAGGTTTCAATTCATTGATTTCAACACGCTTTTTTTGTTTAGTATTTTTCTGTCATTACCCCACATGTTCCTGCAGGAATCTTGGCACAGCATTATGTGGGAACATAATAATGCAGATGGAACAGTGAGAGTCATCCTAATCCTGACACTAAGGATGGATTTTACTGAAAGCAGCAACTGATCAGGCATGTCTAGACAGATTCCCCCCAAAATATTTTTTGTTTATCCACAGTGACAGAGATGATGTGAGTGAATGCTGTTATTTTGGTTAAGACTGTGTGACTATTCTGTACTTTGTGAAAACGTCAACTTTGGTCGCCTCTGCTTGGTGTAGTGTTGCTTGTGAACTGACATTGAACTGTTTCAAGCAACATTTGTCTTAACACTCTCACCTAATTTATAGTCCAACACCGACATTCTCAGTCCTACACCAGTAATTGGGTTTACATGCGCCCCTTCTTTCATCTTCCCCTCTGTCTTAACTTATCTGACAGTAAATGTTTTTAACAACTTAACTGTGAGCAGTGAGCACAGACATAGAACATTTGTCCATCTCTCTCTTTTTTTCAGTCTCAAAGCACCAGAAGACTACTGCAATTTATGTTTTCATGTAAAAAGAGCATATGTTTAGTTGAGAATAATAAGCACTAATAAGTTGACATGAGCGAAACACACAGTAGGCTGCACAGAAAGACTTGTTACCACTAACTACTGAGTGATCTCTACCACTTCCACATTTTTATAAGGGGTTCTGGTTGATCTTGAAGGTTTGTGGAGCTTTATGCAAAACCAGTGCCCTCTAATGTTGTGTTTTGAAAGCACATCAACATTTACTTCAAGCTCTTAACCCCTGTGGTGAAACACGCTTGTTATTTTTTGTGATGTTCAAAAGAAATATTTTTTAAGACCAGCCAAATATTTTAAATTGCTCATCACTGAGATATGCATTGAATTGCAATATTGAAATCATAGTCCCCCAAGATAAATCTGCTACCAGGTGACTTGTTGGGGATTTGCAATATTTTCACAGTGTTTGTAAGAGGGCTCTTGTTTAATGGCATGCCAGCATGAAAGCTTTCTTAAAGTTTGCCCACCCATGCTTGTCAGCAGGATAATAGCCAAGATGCACAGATGTTAGTTAAGAAACTATTGGACCTTAATCCTGTATCTGTTTGTTATAGATAATTGAAACATTTGTATGTTAACTTAAAAGAGCAAAGCTTAAATGTTTAACGAAAGAACAATTATATGTTCTAAATAACTTTTCATCACATTGGCTTTCTGACACATTTTCCTTTTCTGAAAATCCCATTTCATGTTTGCTTTCAGAATATTTTTTTCTCAAAGCAATGCCAGATAAATTGCAGTATACTATATTTTTGTGACAGTCTGCCTCTTGATGGTTATTGCATCAGAGAAATGAATGAGAGCACAGTATGCTGCCCAGAGGGGAAAAGAGGTACTAATGGGACCTTAATGACGATCTCCTGTCTGCTCAATACTGTAGAAATATACACACATCATGCACCTGTCAGGGAAGTGAAACAGGACTCAACGCTTGCACATCAACACACACACATACACAAACACACACACATACACACACAAAAAAACACATGGGTTTGTCACATCACCACCTTTTTTGCTATCTTTTTATCTCCTCTCTCTCCTCTCGCTAATAATACAGACAACAAATGCTAGTTTATCATCATCAGTTTACCTGCATACAATCTCAAACAAGGTACGTACCTTTTCCTAAATGTCCACTCTGTTACCATCCAGGTAAATTGCTCTTGGCTGGTTGTGTTCTTGTTTCTCTTCGGAGAGTAATTGATTCCATTAAGCCAGGCATGCTGGAAGAATTCATTATGCTGATTAGTGTGGCGCAGGTTGTTTGGATAGAGGTTTGGAGATCGTAGAGAGACACGGTGATAAAACATAGAGCTAATTTGTCACATTTCTTCACAGCCAGATGCCTTGATCATTTTTGCTCCTGAAGGACTATAGCTATGATCCAGATATAAACTACTTTTCAGTCAGGACGTACAAAGTTGCACCATAGTCCTCAGAAAACCAGATATACGTTAAAAGACAAATAGTTGTCAGGCGCTGGTTTGGTTCAGTTTAAGATGGATTAAGGCTTTTTCACACCTGCTAACTCCTCAGTAACCCCTTATCCAGGGTCGTGTGGTCCATACACAGACCAGCTTTTTTTTTAAGTGCAACAGCTCTATCTGGTGGACAAATCAGAAACTATTTGTGACCGAGGATAGGTTCAGAATTGTTCAAATCTTGGGAATGCTGTTAAATTGTATAGGAACTTCAATTTCAAAATGTTTTGCTCAATGTAATCCTTAATCTAATTGATACACGCCCTAGTATGATGTGAGTCATCGGGGACAAAATAAAGTCTGTTTCAAAAAATAAAAATAAAAATAAAAATCTGGAAAAGGTTTATAATGAATTGAAGTTGCAAGCAACAATTAATTGGTCCCCGCATGTCAATGTGGGGTACTGGTCAGAGGCTGGTTGATGCTGCAGTGGATTGCTGTGACCATTGCAGACTGAAAAGCACTTGGACATTACTTCTTGAAGGTAATATTCCTTTGTCAACTATGTTTTATATTGCTCTACACAAAGTGTATAGAGAATGTTATTTTCAAGTAAACCAGATGTTTGTCACAAAAGGCTGATTTCCTGTGGCCACTTGCCAAACATGATTTTTATGGTACAATGGAATGACTTAATGTAAAATGCCATTCAAATGACTCTCTCCCATTGTCCAATCAAATGACTCCATCCAATGGGCCAATCAAATGGCTCGATTTAATGGTCCAATCAAATGGACCGACTTGCTTCAATGGTCCATTTAGTGGCTCAGGCCAATGGACCTATTGAAAAAAAAGGTTCCAATGGGCCAATCTAATCACCATATTCAATGGGCAAGATCAAATGGTTAGCCAATCAAATGACTTAATCCAATTAAATTAGTCGATCAAATTAGTTGCTAAAGTAAATGAATCCAATATGTCTATCAAATGACAGGATTGCAATGGGCCAACCAATTGCCTTTTTAAGTGAAATAGAGAGAGATGAAGAGCAGAAAGTAAAAGGTATTTGACCTTACTCAGTGTCTCCATGGAAACATGTGCTGTGCGGTTTATCATAACGTTCTGACGGTGGCTTTGCTTGGAATTGCACACACATACACAAACAAAAAACGAATACATTTGTTAATTTTGCATTGTTTCTACTATGGATCAACAATAAACAAATCAACAATAATGGGAAATATGCTCAAGGTTGTCACAGGATATTTGGGTCCACCAATGAGCAGGGTGGACCCAAATGCAGACAGCAGAATGAAACAGAAAATTACCTTTATTTTAAGTCAAACCCAGGCATGACAGGGCAATACCTGCTATATATATATATATATATATATATATATATATATATATATATATATACACATAATTTTGTTGAGTTGCAAATGCAAACGAAATAGCACTTTAAAGCCACTAGGGGGCAGAACATATCTAAACAAACTCTCAGACACAGCCAACATATCCCGGATTTAAAGGCCCATTAGCAAACCATTGATACGTTTCACATCCAGCACACCCAGAGGAATTCTCTTTAAATCAAGCACCAGAGATACCTCTGTCACATCACAGTCATTTCAGCGCTATTTCTTTTTTAGCTACTTGATCATTATTTCCTAACCACATTGTTGGTTGTAAAAGTAAATTCATTAAGAATTAGCCCTTAAATAACCCCAGTGACGATTTATTTTTTTAATCCATGGCACTAACTATTCGTGCATCTGTCCTCATTCAGTTTGAGTTCTCTCTTTATGCAATGCTATAATCTTCCATTTTGTTTCAGTCTCTGTTCAGTTGGACATGATGCACTTTTGTGTGTGGTGGGGCAGTACATTCACTTTGATGTTTTGAGGGAGGGAGGGGAAGAAAATCGCCCAGCAACAATTTAAAGATGCACCACCAGAGGACAGCAGGCCACAGTTATGACTGTGAAGGTGATTTGTGCCAACAGATATATGAGCACATGTATAACAGAGTACATAATTCAATCACATAAAAGGTACTTATTCAACATATCCCAGTCATCTATCATTGATCAGCTGCTTCCATTTCATGTTGCAGAAGAACTGAGGCGGTAGGACAATGAGGTTTTACATCATAGCCTTCTCATGGTTTCAATGTAATTTCCAAGCAAATTGTGTGGATGAATCATTTATTAGATGTTGTAAGATGGTAGTTCTCAAATCCAAATCGCACTTCATTAGCTTTAATGTAATTTAGTTTGACTTTATGAGAATCCTGTCAAATGTTTATTGAACTGGGTACAGCAATAAAAGTAGATACTGTAATGCAAATGTCAGGTTTCTAAAAAAAACTAAAATGATAGGCCTCATTTTACGAGATCTTTTACCAAAATTCCCTAGAAAGTATTCCACAATCAGAAAGCAGTTATCATTGACTTTTCCAAACAGGTTGGACAGACTCTGTTTATCCTGAGATCATCAAATACAGCAGACAGGAACATCTGGATGTGTGTCACTCTTAAGATTTATAATTTTGTTTTGTGACCTTAATATTATTTGTTTCTGCTGATGATGACTGAGGACTTTGATCATGATTTTTTGAATGAATCAAACATCTATGGAAATTGGCCCATAACAAATAAAATGCACACGTTGGGTAATCATTTTGTCTATGAATTTGTATAACAGGTGTCGCCAATTCTAGCACCATCTGATTCACCCTGTGAGGCACGTACAGTATTGCATACAGTATAAACAAACAAACACAATAAGGAGGTCACCTTGAGGTATGACTGAGCCAAGCTGGGGTATATATATGTGTGCGTGTGCGGGTGCGTGTGTGTGTGTGTGTGTGTGTGTGTGTGTGTGTGTGTGTGTGTGTGTGTGTGTGTGTGTGTGTGTGTGTGTGTGTGTGTGTGTGTGTGTGTGTGTGTGTGTGTGTGTGTGTGTGTGTGCGTGCGTGCGTGCGTGTGTGTGTATGCACCCTTGTGGATTGTTCTCTTGTTTTCCTTTCTGTGTCCTCATGGCCCCTAAGTGACTAATCGTTAGGCTGGCTGTAAGTCACTGCAATCATGGAGATCCATGTTCACATTTCCATAAGGGGCACACGTCCAACAATCTATCACTAGTGATAATCAGAGCACAACACATGGAGTATTACCTCAGGCAATGTACCCCTGTGAGGATAAATAAACTCCCATGAACCATATAAACAAACGGAGGAGTCCTTCAACCTGAACATCCTTGAACACTAAAGGAAGGATGAAACAAGGCCATCAAACCAGGGTATAGTATGTGCACATGCATAAGGACATGGACACACATACACAAAGGCTACACCTGCAAGTATTCTGCCACCGTCCAGCCAAAGAGTCACAGTCAGAGTTTAATTTGAGTTTGAAATATTGCTTTGCAGCAATGTGAATCTTCCAAGGTTGTCTCTCTAATCTGTGTGTTATACAACTTCATTTTCAACACGCCTCTGATGAAGACACCAAGTTACATATTTTGTTCTATGTTCATCTCAAGCAAGAATAATCTGTTTATAAATTGACCTTTGGCCTCTAGCTGCACCAGTGTAACAGTTGTATAACGAACAAGATTATATACAAACAGTCACACATGTGTTTATACTAGCCGCACTCTGTTTTCAGTCTGGCTCAGAAAGCATCCAACCTACATGGTCAACTCTTTGGAATCACATTTTTATCTATGTATTTTTTGCCTTGTTATTTTAGCCCTGGCATTCAATTCCCTGGCTCAATTAAGTCGAAGATAAGGTGTGGAAAATGGAACAATGAAAGCCAATCTGCTGTAACTGGCTTACAGACCAGCCTGTCTGTGTAGAGGGTCAGGTCCAAATGAAATTAGCCACAAAGTGATGGGCCCCTTACAAACACAAATCTGCGTAAGGAAAATCCTGTAAAGGTTCGTTTTTTCTCTCATTTGTATTTGGTTGTCCCTCACTCAAAGGGCGAGATCGAGAGGGGGAGGGGGCCGTGGGAAAGGATGGTTGGGTAATGTAGTATTTGGCATGACCTAAGGAGAGGGTCGTTCCGAATGAAAACAGACTGATGCGTCGGACCAATCCCACAGAGGTAGTATGCAGCGTTTGGTCCAACCCCAAATATGAACCGTGAGAGGAAGCGATGATGACTACAGCGCGTAGATCGGCAGCTGGAAACGAGAGGTGCCCTGGTTGCTCGGTTTGAACCGTGAACACACATGCCTGCCAGTACCCGTAGGCTCAACATCCAAGGCACCGGAGAGCTTTGACTCGTACATTCACAGTTGGATTGGAGAGGGATATTGTCCAATATTTTTCTCTCTCATCTTCTCCAGTGAGTGATTTTGGTTTTGAGATGCAGTTCATGTTCTGCCCTCCTGTCAGCGCGGTAAACTTTACGGGATATGAGTCAAATTTAACTTACTAAAAGTGCAAAAGAAAGAGACAAGTTAATTCGCTAAAAAATGTCTACTACGTACCTACGTACCTCTCCAGCGCCCAACCAGAGCTACCTATCAACGGCTACCTACGAGAAGACAGACCCCTCGGAGATGAAGAGGCAAATTCGCCTTCTGCTTTTCGGCTTGTGCGTTATCATCGCTGCTTCTACCTTGGTCGGAGGTGTGTATTCGCTGCTCTCACTCCTCCGGTTGAGGAGAAAAAGCTCCCTGTGTCTTATCGTGGCTTCTATGTCAGTGGACGACCTCCTCAGTGTGGTCCCTCTCTCCTTGTTCATGCTCCTGCAGTGGGAGAGAGATGGAGGTGGATGGTCGGGCAGCCTGTGCACTTTATCTGGACTTCTGTACGTGTTCCAGGGTGTTTCTAGCAATATGAAGGCATGCCTAATAGTAGTTTACACTTTTTATGTCACCAAGAGATTTGGAGTGCTCCAATCTGTCCGCCGGCCACGAAGAATGATGTGGGCCATTGCCGGTGTGTGGGCGGTCAGCCTCGCCGTAAGTGTGTTACCTTTGTGCGGTTGGGGAAGCTTTTCGCTGGCCTCTCTCGGGTGTTTCCCAGAGAGCGATAGTTTTTACACCCTGGTGTTGTTCTCTTTATATTTTATGTGTTTTTGCGGCTTGTTATTTTTCTTTACCCCCCTCACCTATCAGCTGCTGTGCTCCAGGGAGCCCCAGAGGACTTTACTGTACCCCAGTTATTCGGAGATGGCGAGGGGTCTGGGTGGCTCTGCCCCCCTTTGTGACCTTCCTTCTTTTTCTCGGGACAGCCTAAACAAAAGTTTCGGGGCCTACAACGAGCTGAGCCCGAGTTCATGCGGGACGAAGATCGGGGACAAAGAAGACAGTGGTTTGTCCCCAGTGTCTGTCAGCGGGCAGAGGACAGCTGCTATCGGGGATACACCAGTGGTGTTTGCACAAAAGCGCTTCTCCATGATCCTTGCGGTTGTCCGAGTTATTTTATGGATGCCAATGATGGTAAGTAGCTTGATAAAACCAACATCATACATTTGGAGTATTTTCTTTTTTTTGGGAACATCAATGTATCAAAGGAGTAGCTGCCTACAGCTAAATAGCATTTAAAAGCAAGTTAGAAGTATTAACTCGCTTTTAAATGCTATGTAGCTGCCAAACAGTATAATGCCATACAAAATATTCCAAATTCAAGTGTAACAACCTCACCTGTAATGGAAAAAAAGACATTAAGCTATCCCTTCTTGTTGAAAACCCATTGCAAAACCTTTAATGTCCCTTTAAGAAACACTAAACTACAGTATTGCATTACATTAATTTACAGTTTTGAAAGCATTTAGACATCTTACCATGGTTTGTGGTCTCATAACGAATGTTAAACTGCGACATTTAAAAAACAAGACTTTTTTTGTTGCAGCCAATCTCCCATTAAATAAGCATCCCTTAAAGGCCTTGAGAAAAAGATTTGCCAAGTTTTAGTCAACACTTATTGGGTTGCATTTTGTAATACCTTACAAGAGCTTTTGTTCTTGCGAAAACAAAAACCTGATTTTATGTAACAAAATCTGCAGTGGAGCCAGCAGACAATGATGGGCAAATCGATTTGGCAACATGCAACACTGAAAAATGAGCAAAAGCCAAAGATTTGATTTACACAGAAGCTGTCATAATGTTTCTGATCAGAATAAAAACCTGTAAATGCAACAGGTTTTATTGGTGTCGTTGAAATTTAAAGTTTAGTTTGTTTGGTTTTCTTAGAAACAAACATGTCTTGCCAAAGATTATTTGTCTCTTGGTATCTTTTTTATGCCTCTGTTTGTAGTTACAGATCTATCATTAAAAAAAAAAAAATATTCGGTCTTTTTTTTGTGTGTGTATTTTATATTTAGTAAAGTCATACACAGTTCAATGGGATGCCTCTCAAGAAAATGAAAAACAAAAAGCCCATTTCCATCCATGTGTCGCCCTCCCAATATATTCCTCATGCATATTGAATTACGGGCTGCTCAGTGCATTTATCTTCTCTTTCCCTTCATTCACAGACTTTGGTGCTTGTGCGCCACGCAGTAAATTCACGCAGCTCTTCCCTGGAGACTCTGAGCTTCTTTCTTACTCTGCTTGCCCCTGTGGTCACTCCATTATTCGTGCTGTCTGAGCGCTGGATCCACATGCCATGTGGGTGCTTCATTAACTGCAAACAGGATCAAAAGCAGGAACCCTCAGGTAAAAAAAATGTTTTATTACTACATAATAAACCATTTCTTTCCCATTTTGCTACCATTTAAAGGAAAGGGAATTAAAGTTATTACACAATTATCCTCAATTTCTTTTTTCACAGTGATGAAAAGAAGATTTGAGTTCAACCTTTCCTTCCGACAAGGCTATGGAGTCTACAGGTTGTCACATGCCACTATGCCTCGTAACAGTCCACCTCTTGAGAAGCCTGACTTTCACAGCTTTTTTAACTCTGACTTCCCTAATACCCGCCTTGAGACACTAGAAAGCGGCGGGCTCCTCAGCCTCGGGCCTGATTTTGATTTCAGCACCACATTCCCTGTGGACAGCTCCTCTCAAGCAGACCTTCCATTGAGAGCGGTGGCCGGAGGAGGAGCGGCGCTGACTGATTGTCTTTCACTTCCTCATGAAAACCACGGAGATGATGACGACCGCTGTGTCCCTTCGCATCACAAGGAGCAGGATCACAATCTCACTGATACGTCATCTGTATTCGAGGGCCCAGAGAGGAGGCTGTCGCATGAGGAGTGTCGGAAAATCGAGCTGACAGACTGGGAGTGGTGCAGGAGTAAATCAGAGAGAACACCAAGACAGGTACTCCTCTGTCTTCAGTTTATTAATCTGATGTTGAACCATTAAATTAAGTCATTTGTATCTGTCATTCTGTGGTTTATGGCTGCCAATGATTGCTTTTCCAACCTCACTCTTGATTGTTTCCCTAAACTAGTCAAACAACAGATGCATTAGCAGTCAACATGTGGTGATGATCTCTAGAGATTATCGTTTAGGTGTGATTAGCATCTAAGGACCATAATGGTTGGATTCAATCTAACCGTCTGTGTTTACATTTTGTTTATGATGCAGTCTTACTGCAGTTCTACATACTGAGAAACAGACACAAGGCTATGGGATGTATTCTTTACATGACGAGGCTTTAGAGAATAGCGTTTTTATCTGTTTTACTTTTTTGTATTGGTCTGTAGCTCAGTGAGGTTGTTTTTTTCCCGCATCTGTGAATATGCCTCTTTATAATCAAGCTGACAGACTGGGAGCTAGGCATGTGATTTAGATAAAATGTTAAAAATCCCCTCTCCCTTAGTCTCTCTTCTCTCTGCACAGATCTTGTTTGTGCTAAGCATCGATGGATTCCAACTAATAGACCAATTGATCAAGATACTATCAGCAGCATACCACTTAGTAACAAATGCCAGGCTGTCTATCAAAACAATATATCCATTCATTGCTTTCACTCTAAAATACAAACAACTCTCAAGGCACAGTTTAGTTCATTAAATGAGTCTTGTGGGTTTTCTTTTTTTTCGTAGGCAGTGTTTACTTTTTCAAAATCAGTATTAATGAGATTTATCAACTTAAGATTAGCTCCCTTATGTGTGTTGGTGAATGTTTTTGTGCAAAGCTGTAATGTAGTATGAAGTCAAATGAAAAAGAAAAACTAAAACATGAAGCCAACACTTGCTGTATATCCATATACTGTATCTATAGAGCAGAGTTGCTTGTTTAGCCAACACAGTGCTCATAACAGGCATTATTTTCTTAGTCACTGAATAGATACACTATCAAGTAGAAGTCTATTAACACTAAATGTAAACCATCAACAGCTCAAGACACTTTGCTACAGGCACAAAACAATCTCTCTCCACTATTGTATTTGACACCCTGTGTTCTTGTGATACCATATGCTTATTTATGTCCTTGAGTTTCTGGACCTAATTAAATCGTTGAATAAGGTCAAAATAGTAAAGCCTTAATTATTTACCCTTTAAGACCTACAGGATTGCCAGCTCACCTGGCTGGCTTTACTTTCTTTAACAAGCTGTAGCAGGTTTTGGAGGCTAAATAATGCTAAACAAGTTAGGATATATTTTGCTGAGGGAAACATTGGCATGGCTTTATTCACAGGGGTCCCTTGACTTCTCCCCTTAAGGTATCTGAATGAAATAGGTTATATGTGTACCCATGAGTCTCCCCTTTATAAACATTACCACTTTATGCTATCACCATGCAGTTTAAAGATAAAATCCTGCTGTTTTTTTGGTCAAACTTTATAAATGTCTCTCTTCCTCTCTGTCTCTTTTTTACTTACAATTCTTTAAATGTTTTGGATTAAAATCACCAGAGGTTGGAAAATGCTAATTTACAAGTACAGTATACAGACAAACAGCATATACAAGAAATAATTTTAATTGCTAAAAGCTGCACTGATCTAGCAAACACTCCCTTTCCAAACACAGTCACGAAAGACAAAGTTTGTGATTCAAATCGCTTTCTGCCTAGGTTTAGTTCCTTGTTAGCAGGATAGATGTCATTACCCAGCGGCTGTTCTCCTTACTGTCAGCCCTTCTGGCCTTCAGTATCCTAAGGGAGAGGTGGAATTAAAGCTTAAAGACATATTTACCCTCTCTGTGACTTTAAGCTCTCTCCTTGAAAACAAAGGGCTTGGGGCGCACTCAAAAGCCCACTCCCAGAGGAAAAACAAGATCTAATGTGCAATCATGCAGGGAACTGAAACCTGTTTACTTTGAGAACACATCCCAATCTGTAAATAAGTGTTGTTCTCTCTAATAGGTTGCAAAGTGGATAATGAGAAAAACTATTGGATCGGAACGGACTGGAAGTAGAAAGATAACGCAACATAAATCAATAACATGTCAGGATCTGCAGGCATCATTAACAAATATTGAACATTACCTAACATTAAAAGCAGTGATTTGAACTCAATGCTAAACTTTAGCATGCTAAAATGTTCCTAATCTAATCTAATCAATGTTCCACAATGCTATCACACATATGTTTTGCAGATATGTTTACTATGTTTATCATCTTTATTGTGTTGGGTTTGCCTATTAGTTGTTTGAATTGTTTCTGAGAGGGAATTGGACTTGATAGTTATATCATCATAGTGGCATTAACTGAAAAGTCATAAAAAGGTCATTCATTTGTTTGCAGACGTTTATGAATGTTAATTGTATGACAATCAATTCAAAAGTTTTAGAGATAATCCTGCCACGTGGATGTGCCAGCTGGTCATCGTTGCCATCTATGCATAATGTAAATATTTGCCCTCATGTATTAAGATTACATTTAGAAATATAATTACAAAATTAGAGAATGGCCACATTGCATGTCATAAAAACAAGTAGGCCTTAATTGTGTCAATATACCCAGAGCACACATACACACACGCCCATGAATACATTTCCAACCTTTTTGGCGTTTGAACATTGTTTATTTAGTTGACAATGTGTTTTCAGCTTAACATTGTAGTCTTTCTCTCTCCCTCCATGTCTCTCTCATTGCACAATGATGCAAAAGAAATTGACAGGAAAACAGACAGAGTCAGGGAGGAAAAGAGATTGACATCCTTTTTGTTTCTGCTGTGCGTCATAATCACAATCAGATCATTACATTGAACTAATCTAAATAATTTAGTGGGCTTAATGAGACCTGCCAGTCTCCCCACTGTGGCAGCATACTTCTTCTTCCCCCTGCCAGCAAGATGAATTTACTCAAATAATCATGGTGACAGAGGCTCACTTATATATATATATATATATATATATATATATATATATATATAGTGAAATAATCTCTATGAAAACAATATGAAAATATAACTAGAAAACCTGAAATGTTATTTGAAATGAGAATGATGTGCCCTATAGTTAAAAAATAAATCCTCAATGATAAGAAACCCAGAGGAAATTTGATTATGCTTTATACACCAACATGGTGTTATTAAAATTCAATTAGTTAGTATAACATTTCTGATAATCGCTAAAAAGCTCATGAATCGTATACAGCTTTCTGATGTGAGCCTAAAAAATCTTTATTCTACGTTATTCTTTTGTAACCAAGCAGTAATGACAAGGCTAACCATAATTAGGTTAGGTTGATCAACACATAAATCTCCCTGCCATTGGCATCAAGGACACGATCAAATCTCAATTAGTTTGAACAAAGGCAAAAATTATTCTTTGTTCTTCTTGTCAATTACATGATAAGCAGCCACGATGCAAAATAGTATTCTCAAGTACCGGGACCAAGTTAACGCATAAATAAAAATGTTGTGCTGGATATTCACTCAACTTTACTTTGCTTTTCCATTTTGATTTTATGCAGCGGTCATCAGGTGGTCTATCAATACCCCTGTGTGCCTTTCAGGGCACTGTATCTCTGCAAGCACCCACTGGGAAGACCCTCTCTCTTTCAACCTATGAAGTCAGCAGTGACGGACTCAAAATCTTCCCCGACAATGCCAGGAAGGTAATAACCCTCAAAATGGTCAAAATCTATTAATATGTATACAAATACAATATGTGTATTGCTTTCTTGCTGTCAGATAAAAGGATTGATATCACTCTTATGTCAGTGCAAGTACAGTAGTTGTATATATCTGACGCTCAGATTTTTTTTTTTTTTTAATAAGTGTAATTCCCCAAATGCCAAACTATTCCTACAACAATTGTCTACTATTTTAACAATTACTGTCACAAACAACTAGTTCACATAGGTTTTTTTTAATGTCCCATTGGTATCTGGAAAAAAAATATGTAAGCAAAAGCATGAACTGCATTGTGACCCCATGCTTTTTATAAATAACTTTTGCTTGCGTCAAAGGTGGAGGTGTATCGCTCCAAATCAGTTGGCCACGAGCCCAGTGCAGACGACTCATCATCAGGAGGCAAGGCTGGAGACGTGAATGTCAGCAGTGTAGGAATGGGCATGGAGATCGGACTGGGGATGGGCATCGGATCTGGTGTGGGGGACACCAACGTGAAGATCCACCTTGAGGTGCTAGAGATTTGTGACAATGAGGAGGCCATGGACAGTGTCTCCATCATCTCCAACATCAGCCAGTCCTCTACCCACACCCGCTCGCCGTCACTGCGCTACTCACGAAGGGAGAACCGCTTTGTGTCTTGCGACCTTGGTGAGACGGCTTCTTACTCTCTGCTCATTCCCAGCAGTGGGAACCCGGAGGCAGAAACCATCAATATCAACATACCTGACACTGTAGAGGCTCACCGGCAGAACAGCCGGCGGCAGACACAGGAGTGCTCAGGGTACCATGAGGAGATACAGCTGCTCAATGAGGCCTACAGGAAGCAAGATGGGGAGAGGGAAGAGTGACGGAGATATCCAGGATAACAAGAAGCATCTCCTAGGAGCAGGTTGAAAGAGCACCTCTGACAGCAAAAAAATGAAAGACTAATTTCCTTATCATTCCACATTTATGTCATTATATATAAACCTGAGAGGTGACAAAGATAGACTTTATCCGTTTTTCTCATAAAATGTGCATATTGTCAGGAGTTTCCCTTTCACACATGTAACACTCAACAGGAGATTATCCATATCAGGACTGTGTCACTGAAAGAAGTACGTTGGCCTGGGTAGAGTGTGCAGGAGGCCAGAGAAATAACAGACAGATTACACCTCGTTCAAAAAGATGATTTGTAATTTGTCGCAATTTGTCAGAAACTTCCTGCAACACAGAGCTCCCTGAATCTCCTTGTATTTCCAGTTCCTCCAATTTAAAGCCAGCCACGAAAAGAAACACTCCGCCTTGCTGTCCGTGAATGGTACAATGAGCAGCTCTAATAACACATGGACTCAAAGCAGACAATACACAGGGTCTGCTCTTGGGAGCTGGCAGGTTAAAGTCTGTGTAATGTGTGATCCAAGCAATTTGGCTTTTGTATTCTCACATACAGCTCCTCTGGGTAGGGTCTAGATAATTTCAGGGTTGCAGCGCATGTGTGAAAGGGACTTTAGCTAAAGGCTTGTATTACAGTCAGCTTGCTTATTCTTGTACTTTAGCTTTAGATAACATCACAAGAGCTAATGCATCACCTGTCTGTAGAGTAAATAAAAACAGATAATTCTTCAAAGGAAGATTAAAAAAAATAAGGTAGGAGATATCAACAGTGTTTCAGCAGAGCATTTCTTGTTTCACCATATAGCAGCCTGCATCTCACCTAAAATGGATACAGGAAGAGAGAAATTCAATTCAGACGAGAAAAAGGCGGTGCCACGGTCTAGTAACAAGTCTGATATGAAGCCACTCTTGCAGGTGACGTCATTGGTGATTCAGCCATGAGGGGAAGGGTCACCTGACCCATGTGTCTGACTCATCTCAGTGTGTGTTGTTGTGCATTGTTGTGTGTAAGAAGTAGCCTTGCCCATAACAATGAGGCTGTTAGAATATGGTTTGGGATGTCATCTAAAAGTATCCACATGTTTTTTTCTTACAAATGTTTTTATTCTGCATCATTTGATCTGATCTATGGTGTGTTTTCCTTTGAGTCCAAGTGAATGTCCATGCATTTAGAAAAATAATGCTGCTAATGTTGCTACTATCAAATGGGAGGGACTACTATACCTCTTAAGTTGAAAAAGTATAGTACAGGCCAAGTATTTGAGTGAAAATGCAAGTGATTATTGGAGAAGCGGCCAAGAGGATACTCATGCAGTTTTTTGCCTAATGCACGTTTGGTGAGATTTAAATGTGTCACAGTGTGTATTTTCTTACTACAGTAGGCACTAGGCAGCATATGAATGTATAATTTGAGAGCCACTTTGGGGACAATTTCCCTACAACTGCTCGGTTCACTGCCTATCCAATCAGTGAGAAAACATGGTCTATACATTTCTACATGCATACATTCTGGACTAAAAGACAATTTCTATATATATTATATATTTCAGTACTGTTTTTGGTAACCTTGAATTTAAACATCACAAGCATAAACAGTTTAATGTTAATCCACAGCTTTAATATCAGTATATCCATTACTTAAAGGCACATTTACATGTACAGGTGTGTAAGCAGTAACATGGTACACAAGTATTTCACTGAAAAGTACATATTTATTTTATTCTGTTTTCATTTATATGTAAGCCGTTTGGTTGCTTGCCTTTTGAAACATTGGCACTTTGTGCTTCATTTGTAGGCTTTTGAACTGTCCTTTTGCAAATCCACTTCATCAGCTGCAGCATTTCCAGCCTCCTGAAGAATGTTTTCATTAAAGATTCATACCAGAAAATTGCCTTCAACTGGATTGCAATGCATTTCTATTTTGAGCGCTAGCCGGCAAAATGTAGAAAGAAAATAACGTACGAATCATAATGAAAGTAAAGTTGTATTTAATGTCAACAATTTGAGCTGTTAATGGTAGCTTCATCTCCACAGCCTAACCAAGAGGAAATCATGTTATCATCTTCTTATCCTCACTTTTAAACAGGACAACAGTTCAGCTTCTGGTCAAGCATTCCCATAAATCCTTGTGATCAATAAACTGCTGTTTGCTTTGTTTGTGAGAAATTGGAAGTTGAACATTAGCTGTCCAATTGCATGTCTACCGAGTCTTGTCGACCGTCTCACTGATATAGAACAGACAAACTACTCAACGGTATTCTTAAGGACTTACTAAAAGGACACAGTGCAGTAATGAACTACTTAAAAGAGACTGACCTAGATACGTACTGTTGCTGCCATCATTGGTTGTTTTGCCCCTGGGATGACTAATACACAGATTTTTTTGATTTTTTTATTCCCTTTTGTGTTAGAGAATTTGCTGACAAAATGAGCAGTAAAGACATTTAGGAGGGTTGAAATGATATATTGTCTTTGTGCCGGTATTTGGTAATGGGCCTTTCTGAAATGAAAATTAAAGGGAGACAACCATAAAGCAAATAGTAGCAAATCAGGTGAAAAAACAGCATATGGTAGCAAACTAAAAAGTAAATAATATTATAAAAAACTTCACGCCCTGGCCAGAAGCCAGTCCCAATGTTTTACCATGTCTCTCTGATCCAAGAACTTACACCTCCCACTCACAACCTCTGATTGTGCTGAAGCAAGAAGGTGGAGGTAAGCCTGCCTTGGAATGTAACATAAGACCTCTACTTCAACACATGCAGGCCTATGCCAGGAGAAGAGAAAACACAACTTGTCAAAATATGATCTTCATATTGGTTAAATAATTTATTATGGTCAGATACCATGTGTTTGCAACAGCCCTGAGGGTATATGAAAACAAGGTGTGCAGGAGAACCGTGCATCCTCGGAGTCGGCTAGCATGTGAAAGAGTCCTTTATTCACTCACAGCTTCATGTTTTCACAAGCTCACTACTACTCAAAAGGTTTCCTCATATTTCTCCACCTCCTCACATATCACTGTTATATTCCTAGCTCATACTTTTTTCCTGAATTGCTTACACTCTGAATCCAGTACATTTTCAATTATTTAACTGCTGCCAGCAGTTGACACATTGATTGTGCTAACATATTTAAAAAATAATGACAGTAAAACATATCAGCATCATTTATAATAGAAATATACGTTTAGCTGAAAAATAAAGAATATTTATTAAAAACCAAAACAGATAAGGGTTAATGTTAGACCGCTGTTGAAAGAAACACTTATTACAAAGGCTTATCTGTCACACAATGTGACAATTTAATCCAGAAAATGTATTTTTTCACTGAAACTGTGCAGTTGTCTGTAGCTGCATTTCTTTAATCACAAAATGGTTGATAACACTATGCATGTGGAGACGCTGAAGACCTTTTCATTTCACATCCTTGATAATGACAGAACAGGGGAGTGTGTGAAGAGAAGTACATTTAAAAGTGGTGCTGCATGATATTTCATGACAGCAACACTGAGCATGAGGGTGCGATAAAGCCACCAGAAATGACACTTACCTTTAATTCCTCTTTTCTCTGCAATCATGGAACTAATTGGATGTATATTGCTTTTATAAAAAGCAAAACATTAAACACATAATTATAAACACATCTTTCTTACCAATTTCATATTTGAGCAAGATTTTTCTACCAATTAGATATGCTCCTGGTGTGGGGATTCATAAACAAACAAGGTTAGTGAAGGGTGAAGTGTAAAGGAAATGGAAAAAACAAAAAACATTATATAGCCATGTTTGTTTTCAGACTTATGACTTCAGACACATGATGATTTAAGATCAAGCTTCACATGCCAAGTCATGTAGTGTCAAGGTAATAATAAATTGCTAGAGAAAATTTGTGTTTTAATCATTTGTAGCATAATTAGTCCAGTGGAAAGCTGCAAATGTTTTTCAAACATATATGCTTAGAAATCTGCAGGTAGATGATACTTACCAGAAAAGAGCAGAGCCAGGACCCTAGGTGAGCAGTCATTGTAGATCTTTTTCAATTCATGGTAACCTTTAAGGCCCGGATAAAGTCTTCCCTGATGTTTCGTTAGCCTGGGAGCAGCATGAGCTGATTACAGCAGTTAGCTGTTTTTAGAGCATCAATATTATTTTTCTTCAATCTGTGCTTATTCAGGGTCTCAAAATGCATATATGACTACCTCACTTTTGCTATGAGGAAGATTAGGTTCTTTGGGTAAACAGAAAATCAGGGGTTATGGTTTAGTGACTGAATAAACAAAGGTTTCTTTTCCCAGTTAGATGATGCATGTATAAACAGTACTCAGACAGGGATTACAATGCAGTGAAATAATACTTTAAATTTTTTTTATTTTTTTTAAAGCACCTGTTAAACAAGCCTGATAGAAGATCTAATGAGGGGTAAATAAAATAGCAGAAGACAGTTTACTGACCAATGACTTAAAATGCAGGAGATTACCAACATTTTTTAAATCAAGCATATGAGGAGACACAAATACAGACAACACCAATGTAGGTGTGGTGTGTTTAATTGTAGCCTATATTAAACTAAGGGAGGTTTTAAAAAAGGGGATACATGACAGACAACGCCACCTGGGGACTTGCACCCCAGGAATAGACACAAGGAGAGAAAGTAACCAGGACACAGGTTTGATAACTGAGGAGCAGGGACGCATTTCAAAATAGTCATTTTTGCTAAATGTAATCAAAAGAAAAGGAAACCTTGCTGTAAGAAAAGAATGAATCCGTTTAAAATGATTTTTATAGAATGCATTTAAAATCTTTATCTAAAATGTAACATAAAGCTAGAAGTAAAATGCAAAACAAGCTAAACTAATCAAAAGTAAGCAAACAAACCGCAATAAGCAAAACTGTCCAGCAGCGGCTCAGTCAGTAGGGGCTTGGACTGGGAATCGTAGGGTCGCCGGTTCAAGTCCCCGAACAGACTTGAAAAAACATGGAAGGTGGACTGCTGCTTGGAGAGGTCCCAGTTCACCTCCTAGGCCCTGCTGTGGTGCCCTTGAGCAAGGCACCGGACACCTCCAATCCCCCCTCCCCATTGCTCCCCGGGCGCTGCACAATAGCTGCCCACTGCTCCTAGTACTAGGATGGGTTAAATGCAGAGGACCAATTTCACTGTGTGTGCTCTGCTGTGTGCATGCATGTGACAATAAAGAGGGTTTCATCCTCCGATTCTAACTGCTAGACTGCATAAACAATAGAGATAAACCAAAACCCAAACAGTCGAGACCAAAACAGTACAAGCTAAACAATGTAAACCAAAACAGCAGCAGGTGAACCTAAAAGCAATGGTTAAATGAATGTTAAAAATGGCTTGCCATGTGGCATACAAACATTTCAGGTGCTTCCTATAGGCAACTCACCACAGGAAGAGGTTTTGCCACACGACTCATGTGCAGAAAAATGGAAAGCAGGACAAAATGCAAGGAAACACCAAGTGAGCAACACATGCTAGCAGACACTGAGACCAACGTATGCATATTTATAGAGACAGCCTACCTGTACCACCGACCATGACAGCAGAGCCAAAGAAAAGAACACAAGTTAGCAGGTGGGTTTTAAACGCAGCTCTAATTGGGGGAGTGGTTGGGGGAGGAGTCAGGCCTTGAGCTGCATTCAGGAGCACTACTCACCACGTAAGGAAGATTACTTTCCTATCACACAAAAAAGTAAAATAAAATAATGATAATAATAATAATAATAATAATAATAATAATAATAATAATAATAATAATAATAATAATAATAATAATAAAGAAAGTTATAACACTCATTAGACAAAAAAAATCACCTTATTGTTCACTAGATATTCAATTGTTCTCTTTCCCTCCCAGAAAGGGTTAGAATGAAGGCATTTTTATACTAAAATATATAGTCAAATAAAGGTTTCCTAAATAAATAAAATAAACCTATGAATCTTTATCATTTGGTCAATCAATAACAAACATCAGATTTTGGTGCTAGTAAATGTCCTATTATTGACTATATCCCATCAGTAAATACATTGAGAACAGGTAGTGTGGAAGCGGATAGCAAACAACCAATCACAGAGCACAAAATATTCTGACGTCGATTCTGTGCGACACGCCGGATAGAAACGAGAATGAAAACATGCGAAGTGATGCATTTTTACAGCATCATTTGAATTTTGCTGCATTTACTTTTAAAACGTACTGTAGCTGTCCTGAAATTAACTGTCAGTTGCAACGAAACATTAGGTGTTGCCTCGTGTGTTTACCTTTAGTCTCTGGACCATTAGTTCATCTATCTGAGCATCACTAGCATTAGTAGCTAACCTTACAAGACAGGAACGATACTTACACGACATTTTGACAGTGTTTTAGTATTTAAATCTAACACAGCTGGTTTCTGCAATATGAGTTATGGATATGGTGGTGGTGGTGGTGGAGGTGGAGGTGGAGGTGGGAGAAGAGGTAGAAGAGGAGGTCGAGGGTACAGAGATGGAAGCAGAGAGAGATGGGACAGAGGAGGCGGACGGGGCTCAGGAGGACACTGCTCCGACTTTGACCAGGACCCAGGAGAACAAGGAGGACAACGGGACCGTCCTCCTCCACACCTGAAGGGACGGGAGATCGGTATGTGGTACGCAAGATACGGAGCCGTAAGGAGAAAGCAGAATGACCGGAGATCGGTATGTGTTTTGTTGACTAATCGTGCACATTGTGTTGTCAGTTTATTAGAAACAGATCAGCTCTTTCAGCACACATATGGGAGACACTCAATTACAAAGAGGTGACAATTTATTTATATCTATTAAGTTCTGATAGAAAATAGCTCTGCCCTCCAGCCATACGATGATTAAATGGAAAATGGTTCGGATCACAAAGTCTACTCTAGATATTGTGCAGGATGTTGCACACTGATCTGTGGGCAAAATCATGCAGATTAGTGGAATGCCATCCATATCCTTACATATCTTGTCTCTTGATCAATTTAGTGGGTATACAATGGCTGACCAATTTTCCCTGAATGTATTCAGCCTTGATTCATAAAACTGTACTGTACTGTAAGGATGTGAGCAAAGCCAACATGACCCATTGACCTCATACCGTATGAATACTTGTATTTGTTGATTTATCGTACAGGGTTTTGATTTGGCATCTAAAGGCTGAGGGTGACCACATTGGTTTCAAACCCTAAAGCAATCACATTTTGTTAGGCATGTATTGCACAAAGCAAATAATTGCTAAGTTGTCACTGAAATGCAAAAATAAGTGAACAATACGCATCGCTCTTACATGATTTCACATTTTCACAGGGATTTTGTAAGATTTTTCAATGAGATACAAATATACACATGAAATGAAACATTGACATTTTGAACCCTTATTATTGTTTCAAACCAAGACCCTGGTGTCACATTTGCTTATGCTATTTACAAGGTTACAGCTTAACTTTCCCCTTTCCATGTCCGTGTGTAGCGGGCGGTGGTCGAGATGGATTCGGCCAGAGAGCAGCACATTACCAAGCTGCTTAACTCGGTCCAAAATGATCAGCCTGGTCCTGCAAGAGACAGCAGGGATACAAGAGCCTCTACATCTGACAGCTGGCGGACAGCTGCCAATAGCAGTGGACATTGGTGAGCAGCGTACAAAGCATTTATTTTCCAACTTGCGTATTATGTTGACCATACCCTAAAGAAAGTGGGAGGATTATATAATGACAAAGTTTCTTGAGTTATTTTGGCTGCTGACACAGGTTTGTCTCTAATTTGTACTTGCAGTTACTTTGATGGTGATGTGTCTGAAGAGGAAAAAAAGAAGATTCAGTTCAAATCTGAAGAAGAGGAAGAGGAAGTAACTCATAAATCTCAACGGTAACTTTGCAAGCAAATCAGAAGCATTGTTCCAAAAACGTAGTTTACTATTTCATGAAGCTCTCTTCTCTCTCAAAAATCACAGAGCATCCAATAATGTCTGGTGATCCACTATATTGTTGATATTTACACTTTTAATGTTTTTGTTTAGTTATTTCCCTCCAGCAGTTGATAAAGATGAGACCCCAGATGCGTGGGATAAAGACGACCAGCAGGAGAAAGAGGAAAAAGAAAGTCTGAAAAAGAAAGACAAGGACCTGGAGTTCTTATTTCAAGAAGTAGTGAGGGACAGTTCACTGGATGAACGCTTAAAGAGAGATCTGCAGAGAAAGAAATCAGATCCAAAGTACAAAGAAATGCTGGTAAGCATTAAGATTAGTTTTAAATATACAACGGAAAAAAGCAGTGCATTGGTTGCATATCTCTGTCAATGTGTTATGTTGAATGTTATTAACTTGTTATGTTCCTATAAATATAAAGATGTGCTTTGCTTTACACATTTGTTCTTGGTTTGCTGTTAATACAATAGATAATTGTTTTATATAAGATGCATGTCATCTTTCAAAAAAGGTTCCATGACAATTTTGCTGGGGAAAATTGGGTTACTAAAGCAAAAAAGAGTGTAGGTTAAGAATAAAAAAAGGATAATTGGAGATGAGACAAAGGGGAGAGCATATGTTTATGTAAAATGATCTGAACTGTTTAGTATGATAACCTTATACATATTAAGGCTGGGCATTATGGTGAATTAATTTGTCAGTTATTACAGGAATGATATCTTAATATTCACTATATAAATGCAAAATAATGTTACATTTTCTAAATGTAATTGACAAATTCTGAGTTATATTTTGAAATATTGAGGACTTTTTTTGTCTCCAGAAATTCAGGGAAAGACTACCATCCTATAATAAAAAAGAGGTAAGTTTTTAATTTTACTCAAATTAATTAGTAATTCAGCAAATAATCTCATCCCTATCATAATTCACATTTCTGATGATTTCTTCAGTTTGGAATCTGATCGTCATTTATCATCACCCTTCTCCTGCTCCTCATGTCTTTAATTCTTCATGCTTTCATTTTTCCATCCTCAGGAGCTTGTGCAACTGATCAACTCCAACAGGGTCCTGGTGGTGAGCGGGGAAACGGGGTGTGGAAAGACCACTCAGGTCACCCAGTTCATCCTGGATGACTACATCAACAGAGGCGTGGGCTCAATGTGTCGTGTGGTCTGCACGCAGCCTCGTCGTATCAGTGCCATCTCGGTATGCACTTCCTCTGTTTTTCACATCTATCTGTGTTGGATTGTGTTGAAATGTGCGTACTGAGGAAAGATGTGTGATATGATGTTTATGCGTACTCTCTGTATATGGTGTCTGTCATGTAAATTAGGTAGCTTTTCTTTCAAAGTGCTGATTATGTTCTTGAATGTATTTTTCTCTCAGGTAGCAGAGCGTGTAGCAGCAGAGAGGGCAGAAAGTGTAGGGAATGGAAATTCATGTGGTTACCAAATCCGCCTGCAAAGGTAAGACAGTCTCTCTAAACATATAGTGTCAGGATTGCAAGTAAACTCCTTTAGTTTTATTGTTTTTATTCCACTGCTTATGATTTCATTTCCAAACCACCTGCTTTCGTAGATAAAATCAAGGCTAGTGAGCCAAATATTTAACGAGAAATAAGCACGTTTTCATTGAAATGTCGTGTCATTCCATTGAAGCCATGCTTTCATTTGGTAGCCCTTTCATTTCCTTGGTGCAGCTGTCCTTAGGATCTTGTTTGATTCATACTGTCATGAAAAAGTTATATCTTCATTTTGTGTAATTTAAACATGGCCACATTTGACATGAATCCATATGATGCCTATCAAGACTGTAAATACTCCTTTCTTAATGGATGTGCAACATGAAGATAGATAAGAGCACTATGTAGGATAAAATATACCACAGAAAATAGCCTTTTTTTAAAGACAGGAGACATATTAGTTGGGAATGATCATCCGGGAACATGTGCGTGGAAAGAAATGTACAAAGCTGGGGAGTGAGGCACTTGAGTGGTGAGCAGAGCAGACCAAGGGAGCTGAGAGTTATTGGAGATAAGATGGTGCATGAATATTAAGTGAGTTGCATACCATCGAGTATGAGAGAGGATGAGATGGATGCACCAAAAAGGGAATAAAAGATGCAACTCACCCCTGATATGTGGAGAGACTGATACAAGGGATAAGAAGTACAATTGACAAGGTGCTAGACTGTTCTAAATATTTTAATGGGATGTGATTACTTTGTGTAGTTGCATCAAATTACTGCAATTGTCTCTTCATGGAAGAAAAACAGTCCCTACTGTTTTGTGTCAAAGAGCTTTAATAGACAGTCCCTAAAGCACTGTTTTGTATCAAAGAGCTTTAATAGACAGTCCCTAAAGCACTGTTTTGTATCAAAGAGCTTTAATAGAGCCCAAACCATTTAGAAAGGCTCTGCTGTCAACGCAACTGATCGAAACCATGGGGTCCTCTCAGTGGGGATATGCAAAAATTAGAGAATAAATACCAAGCTTTGTTACAGTTCTGTTGGTGTGCCAGCTCCCTAGCCTGATGTAAAAAAAAGTTCACATTTCAAGTTTTCGTTTGTGTCTCAGTGGGTCATCTGCATCTTTAAAAAAACAAACAGAAATTGTTTGCTAAAAGACAATAAATAAATGTTTTGGCAACTTAGGTTTCATCTGCAGGGAAACAGTTTATTAGTCCGCACAACTCAGGCTGTGCAGACAGTCAGTATTCTCTCTGGTGCTGCAAATGATGCGTGGTTATAATAATCATAAAGTAGTTCATAGAAAGTAAGATTGATCTGATAATTCAAAGCTGTCAATAACAGACAAACACAGTTAAACACTTGTGTTTAGATGTTTGGGATGAACATTATACATGGCAGTATAATACATGTGGTTAACTGATGAGCAGTGTGCTGAATTAACATGCACTTTTACATTTTAATCTCTTGCTAGCACAGCTTGGGATTCTCAGCTACAATCTATTTAGTTGTTACTCTAAATGGATTCCGAACTAGGCAAAGCGGGCAACTGTTTTGGGGCCCCTGAAAGCCTGATGTCTACAGAGAGTCAGCTAGTTTTTGCTAATTTAATTGAAATCCTGTTTGGAGATATGCCCCATTAAAGTACAAACAGATCAGATGAGAGCCTTAGTGCTTCTTTATTACCTTACTTTAGGCTGTTCTGTAAATCCTCGTGATAAAACAGAGTTTCAAGTCTGGGCTTTCATGTTACATAATACTAATTTAATTTGTGATAAATCAAATAACCATTCCCTGCCACGAGTATTGCATTATTGACAAAGATGTACACATTACACATACTGTACAGCATGATTATTTAGGGGTCAATAGAGGCCCAGCAGCTATTTTTCCTGAGGCCCCTCAGCAGATTAATCCAGCCAAAACGCCGGGCCCCTGCTCCTTCTAGTAGTTAATTTTAACTTCATAATTAACATAACTGATGCTTTTATTACTCTATTTCACTGTTATTTTATCTGCTTACTTGAATGTATAATATATGTTGTTAAATCAGTGCTTATGGTGAGCTATGTTTCTTATCAGTGAGGTTTAATTTAGCCCACCGTTTATAAGCTTGTTTTATTTATTTGGTTATTTATTTTAATTTTAATTATGATAATAAGTCTTCTTAACCCTGTGCTTCATTAAAAAAAACTGCTTCATAATATATATATATATATATATATATATATATATATATATATATTATTGTTATTGCTGTTATTTCTCTTAATATTCTTTCAGAAATGTCACATCTGCAAGCATCAATTATATAAAAAGCCTTTAATGTGGATCGGCTGACCGTGAAATAAATTGTTCCGATGTGTCATACTGTGAGAGGCAGCTTTGTATGGTATTACATTAATGGGAAGTAATTTCACTAACTGTTATTTAACAGAGAAACTTTTCTATCACTACTACTTAAGCAAAGTATGATATAAAGATAGTGTGAACATAAATGCCTATTACAGCCAATCACATTTCTGTATCAGCAACATTTTATTGCAACATCCATCACAGCTTTTATGCACTACTTTGTCCCGGCTGAGCATCAAAAGATTGCCGCTATGAAATACTCTTTGAGCAACCAAGTGTGTGGAATCCTGAAATAGAAAAGAAACGGGGAACTAAAGGAAAGGTAATGGAGCATTTTGTTGTCACCTTCACATGTGAAGGAACATTAACCAGAGACTCAATATCGTATCTTTGTCTTCACTTTAATAAAAGTCTTGATTTGTGTCGTTTTGGAAATGTAAAGACTTTTTTCTCTTCCTTTTCCCCAGCCGGTTACCACGGAGACAGGGTTCGGTCCTGTACTGTACAACAGGAATTATTCTTCAGTGGCTTCGCTCAGACACGTAAGTCCCCACTCTGTTTTATCCCCATTGATTTGCGGTTGGCTACTGTCTGTGGATGGAGCATTAGTATGGGTCCCCATTCTTAAAGTCAGGGAAATGAAGACACACACACACACACACGCACACACACACGCATGCACACACACACACACACACACACACCAGTGACTCATCCCTGCATGCTCATCCTTGCATTCTGAATGCATTTGGGAAAAGAACAGAAACTAAGTGAGGGTGCCAGCTTTTCTTGTTGTTTTGATTCACTGTTTTTCGTCACTGTTGGCACAACTCTATTGAGTCACTTAAGGATCACCAATGTCTGAAAAAATGCTGCAAACTTTTTTGCCAGCATTAAGGTAATTGTTTTACAGACTGCTATCAGACTTGATGTGACTGTTTGTCTCCAGGCATCAAATTATTGATGCTCTAACCTATTCAGTCCCACACTCCTCTTTGACTCATCATTAATTAACCCTTCCTGAATCTACAGATAAGCATATACACCAATTCTTGTCTAGACCTCAGACTGAACTGCATATGGCAACTGCCTCTAGGTAATACGTAACTAGCGACTTGACTTCAAACCTCTAAAATAAAAATACATTTACATCTACGATTAACTTTGTGGTAACTGTGGCAAAATGTGAAATAATAGAAACAAACCAAACTAGTAACATGAGCTTTATTTGACAGTTGTATCTAATAAAACATAACAAATACAGAGTTGCAATTTGTCAGGCCAGATGACGATGTGCACACATTTGATCTAAAAGCCAAGACTTAAACCATTTCCCCTGATTTGTGTGTGTGTCAGACTGTTGTCTAGTATCAGCCACCTGGTTTTGGACGAAATCCACGAGAGGAACCTGCAGTCTGATGTTTTGCTCGTCATAGTCAAGGAGCTTCTTAACCTTCGAGATGACCTCAAGATCATCCTCATGAGTGCCACGCTCAATGCGGAGAAGTTTTCAAAGTATTTTGGTATGCAGCCCCCCCAAATGACAAACTAATGTTGGTTTATAAATATTCTTGCTTATATTGATTTGGACTCTTCCTCCTTCTCATTTATCCCTTTCCCTCTGACCAACATTTAGACAACTGTCCAATCATCCACATCCCTGGTTTGACGTTCCCAGTGGAAGAGTTCTTACTGGAGGACATTGTGGAGATGACGGGGTACAGCAACACTACTCCACAACACACTCATCAACTCCCAAACACATACAGACAAATACAAATAGAACCTGTACAACCCTTTTTTAAATGTTGATTTAATCTATGTTAAACCCCTTTGTGTGTCTGCCAGGTATCGCCCTAAGAATCCAGACCGCCGTCCCTCATGGAAGAGAGGCTTTATGCAGGGCCGCCAGTCCAGACCTGAGAAGGAGGAGAAAGAGGCTGAGTACAAGGAGAGCTGGCCTTGTTATGCGCGCACTCTGCAGGGCAGGTGAGTTGTTGAGAACAGCAGTGTAGTGAGATGAGCGGACTGTGTGAAAGCTGAATTCAGAGCTGGGTGAGATCTTTTGAACACTTGACCCTCTGACAGATTCGCCACTTGAACACTGATTTATGAATCTGAAGTGAATTGTTGTACTCAATGTGGTTACAGAAAAAAAGCATTGTTGTGGCTTATTTAGCTAGTATATTACCATCTCACCATTTATTAAGACCAGCTCAGCTTAACATGTCATCCTCCTCCCAATAACCATCAACAAACATTCTTCTTCATTCAGCAGTCCCTTTTCTTTGCCACCATTATTACTGCCCTGTCACAAACATACAGAATGCGAGAGAATGTAAATATGATTAGTTCTTGTTGACTATACTTGTAAAAAGCATAAAACTGTCTCAACTCACAGCACTGCAATGATGTTGTGAGTCAACGTGAAAAGCTTTATCACTTTCAAAACTGTTTGCAGGTAAGACTGTTACCAAAGTATAATTCAGGCTTAGTTGACAATTTAAGATTCACCCATAGGACGCTGTGTGTGTTTGTCTGCATTTGTGTGATAGGGATGGATATTGGCCCACAGTAAGTCAGCCTGAGCCTTTTGGTGTTGCCATTTCTGTATCGTATGCTTCATCTGTAGTCTGTTCCAAGTGCTGCCTGACCTGCCGCTGGGTTGCGGTTGCAGCAGGGGGTATTATTTATTTAAGTGACCTGAACCGATGTCCTCATGAAATAACTTCTGCCGCAGTAAGGTAATGTCAGTTGCAGGGGGACTTTGTTCCTATATTCTCGTGCTAAAAGCAACTCTCAACAAGGGCTGAACCGTTTTTCGGGAATCTTCTGGAAATAGATTAGTTCAACATCCATATAGTAAGGGGTGCAATATTTGTTTAGGGGGAAATATGTGTCAAAATACCATTCTAAATTAAGTGTTGTGGTGTTGCAGAGACGTCTCAGCATATCATTCATATTCTACAGACAAAGGCAAAAAATCACACAATCATAATTTTCAAATATGTTTGATTGTGATTCATATTACAAATGAATACCAACCAAACATAAACATAATTACAAATTGTCCTACTCTGAATCCACTTTCCAAAGCTGATATTTTATTCAACCCTTGCATCTTTCTTAACCTTGTTTAAAGTTTGTATCCCTAATGATTTTATAACTTGCATTTGGTGCGACAACAGTAACAAATAAACTGCTGTCACACATTTTTGTTGATGCATTATTGTATACAGATTAGGCTTAGCGCCGTTAAGTTGGGCAGGGCAATAGTTGAGTTTTGATGGTGGTTGGGAGAGGGCCATGAAACAAACTTTATCTGAGGGGCCCCTGGAAATTAATGCAGACTTGATCATCAGGAGCTTATATGAACATTGCACCTGGTTTTCATTTAATTTTTTGATCATTTATTCTGTTCACACTGAGGATTCAGCAGTTTGAGTAAAAAAAAAAACGAGTTGGTATCTCCCAAAGTTACAGCTTTTTTAGAACAACACCTTTAGCTTCCATGCTGATCTGCAAAAGAGTGACTGTTTTTTATGGGGAAAAAAATGTATTTTGCATGTGTCCCATGTTTTACAGATACTCCGACAACACCATTGAGGCACTAGAGACACTGGACACTGATGACAAGATTGACCTTGAGCTGATCTTGGCACTGATTCGCCACATTGTGCTCAAAGAGGAGGTGAGATTAACTATGTATGTCTGCTTTGAGCTCCGCCGTCTGAAAGTTACTGCATTCTGGTGTCTTTAAATTAGATTTTCAAGAGTGGGATTTGTACTCCATTTATGGAAATTGGATTCCTCTGAGTTTGTTATACGAGTCTGGGTAATCTCAAAGACCTGAGTGCTTCACAAAATAACAGATGTGTTTTTGGCTAGGAATCACTCGTAGACAGTCCGACAGAGCAGTTGTCCATTAGGAAGATTAAACCTGCAGTTCAAAGAAACTCACAAAAGGAGAGAAATACGCTGCATTCCTAGGTAGTGCAGATGGAAGCAACAGGAGGGCTCTATTCCAAACAGAGCGACATGAGATCAGAGGATACAACACAGAACCTGGCAGCAGATCTGTGCTAATCAGTGATGGAACAGATGCTCTCCCAACGCACGTCAATTTTATTTTTTCTCTTTCCAGTTCTTGTTAAATTACCAAGTTTTGATGTTATATCAGTGTTCGATTCAGTAATATGGAATATAATTACAAATCTCTTATTTGTTTGAATGTTGTAATTTATCAGTAGACACGGTAACTGCATCCACATCAGGATTATTGGTGCAGGCATGATACAGGCAAAGCATAGCATTTTAAGAAGAAATATTGAATTCCCTTTTCAAATGTGTTTTTGCAGCTTGCTTCTTTTGTTACTGTGTGGGAAAACAAAGCTGCAGATTAGAATAGGCTATCACAATCAATACTGTTTAGTTTACCCTTTTTTCAGTATAGTATAAACAAGGGTGAGGACAATTCAGGAAATGAAGTACATCAAAGTGAAATAATTGACACACGGTCTGCTCTAACTTACTCTGTGTTTCCCAAGTGATGTCAAACTAGTCTGACGTATGTGTTGGTTTGTGGCTGTGTTTGTGGACAACATATACGAGAGGGGAACAGAAAAAAAAGAGACAACCCAGGAATGAGGAGTGACTAATGCAGATTGACAGAATAATTATCTCTTCCCTATGAAGCCGTATCTCTATCCGTCATGGCCACACTGAGCCATTGGACCAGCTGATTCACCGTGGCATTGTCAAACGGCCGAGCGGGAACTGGCTGACTTACCGTGTCGGCGTTCTGAACTGAGGCTACAGGCCGTCTGCCAGCCTTTCCACCGTGACGATTGCTTAATTATGTTGCAGGAGTCTGTGATGAGACACCTAGGGGGGTGACATGCAGGCATTAATGAACGCCTGCTGGGTGCAACTAAGTGTGTGTATGTGGAAAGTGTGTGTGTGTGCATGATAAATAGTAGGCCAACTCTACAGCGCTTACTGTGCTGTTGTTGATTATTTTGTTGGAATTGGTCAGTGTGTTTCTGTACTGCATGTGTGAGGACATGTGTTTCTGTTAGATTGAGTAAATACACTGCCTGCATCTCTCTCTTCTTCCTCCCTCTCTTTCACATACACATGCACAGGCATTAACACACGTACAAAGTCCCATGTGGGTGCCAGTATCTGAGCACTGGTAATAATAATTAGCTGTAATTAAAAGGCAGGGGAGCTCAGGGCCCAGAAGCTACTTTTTATGTCTGTTCTTCATCTCCCCTTCTTTCCTCTCAGGAAATGAAAAGTCCTTTTTATAGACTGGGTTATTTTCTACCAGCGTGATATTATCCCAGGTATATTTTTTGCTTGAAGTTTGTTCAAGCAAAAACATGACACCACCTTACTTGTGTTTATAACTCAAAACTCGATACTTTTTAAATACTGACGGAAATAAGTGTTAGTAGTACCGGCCGAAATGGGCATCAGAATCCTGGTTAAATTCTCTGTACTTCAAACATTTATCGAGCAATAAATGTCTGGAGAGCCAGATGTGTTTAGAGAGCCTTACTTTGTACAGTATACATGTAAAAATCTGGGAAGGGCTGCTTGTGTAAAGACTATGTTTAACACTAATGAATTGAGAAGGTTGTGATAGTATGTGAACATTTCAATTCGAAATACATTTTCATACTCCTCATAAGTAGAGGCTAGAAATGTTGGCTTGAAAACTTTCGAAAAGTAGGTTTCCCGGCCTTCAATAATGTTCTTTTGTCTCTTTATATCTGATAATGGTATAATTATAATCTGCTATAATAAAAAGGAAATCTGGATGTATAATGCTCTATATCATTTCTAATCTGATTAATCATGTTGCTGCTACAATATTAACATTGCTCCTCCATTAATCACCAAAGGTAAATTATTGATTGAAGTATGATGGGATGATGTTTTTAAGTTTGAGAGGCTGGAGCTTGCTTTTTGTTAAGTGATCATCCATTTTATTTTTTAGACAGCTTAATCTGCAGACATGTGCTCTGACTGGAATACCTCCATCCCTCGCTCTGATGCATTTGTGTGCCTGTATGCCTCGATTTTGAGTCTTTATCCCGATGGTAATGTAGAGCAGAAGATGTCCTAGAGGGAAGATGTTGTCATAATGATGTTGGCAGGCAATGTCATGGCCTATTGTGTGGCTAAATGTGGAGGTTTGGAGCTCAGGGCACTTCATCTCTCCGAGGACACGGGCACCTTGTTCACTTGGCTCAGTTGTTGTTGAAACTCCTCCGGCTAATGGCTCTCCCCTGAAGCCCTGCTGGTTTTTATGTTTGTCTTTCAGCTGCTAAGTGTTGTGTCATGCCTTTGTCTGACAGGAAGGAGCAATCTTGGTCTTCCTGCCTGGCTGGGACAACATCAGCACTCTCAATGACCTGCTCACGGCTCAGCAGATGTTCCGATCAGGTACACTCACAACAACCAACATTATGTTCATACCATTGACTTTCAGGTTACTGTGCAGAAGAAGAGATCATTATTAAGTTCTGGTTGTGCTTTTTGCGGCGTTCTCCACCAAAACATTTCCATATTTATACATTCTGGAAATGACTACATTTAAAAAAATGTTTTTCTCTTAACTTAGTCTGAGAGGATCTTTAAAACATTGGATCAAAAATAACTCTGTCTGTGTTTTTCTGCACATATCAAACAATAATAAACTAGGACATCCAATGTTACAATTGTAAATGTAATTATTCCAATTCACACCCCAGCAGTATAATCTTGTTTGGGCAAACGGTGGCTTGTTTGAACTTGTCTATGTGTCCTTTTGTCTTTCAGATCGGTTCGTTATCATTCCTCTGCACTCCCTCATGCCTACTGTTAATCAGACGCTGGTCAGCATCCCTGATCTCTCTCTCTCTGTCTGTCTCTAACTGTGTCTGTTTACTGTCTGCAGCTTGCCCTGCTTTACTCTATTCAATTTCAGTAAATTACATTCAATCTTTTTCCCTCACTCTTCTCAGGTGTTTAAAAGGCCTCCTCCTGGAGTTAGAAAGATTGTGATTGCTACCAATATAGCCGAGACCAGGTAAGTGAATGTGTCTGTGTGCACGCTTTGTACTCATTCTTGAAAATATATTTTGTGCTTTTACTTTCATGTAGGTTAGGGAAAAGGGAAAATTGAGATGAGAAAGTCAGATTATCGGCCCACATTTCTTGGACTGATTTTGACTATTATCTTATAGTCAAATGAAGAAGCCTTCGGCACTTCCATCAATCCACTAAATATACACTCTCAACCAAATGACTACATTTTATTTGTTCTTCTGAATGGTTCCGAATGTATTTTCCAAACATTCTTGACTGGGTGCTTTGTGTTGTTTCTGTCTAATTTAAAATGTATTCCAGCCCCATTTTAATTTCTCTTCCTCTTTTTCTCTCTCCACTACCCCCCACAGCATCACCATAGATGACGTTGTTTATGTGATAGATGGGGGTAAGATTAAGGAGACCAACTTTGACACCAACAACAACATCAGCACTATGACTGCAGAGTGGGTTAGCCTGGCCAATGCCAAACAGAGGAAAGGACGTGCCGGCAGGTGTGTATCTGTATACGGTTATCTTTAAAACCAGGGCATGCTCTATATGGGTGCCTCTGGGTATGCATGCTAATATAGAAGGAATATTATTCCTCCTATTTGTCATGTCAGCTCTCTGTCACTCTGCCCCATGAGCCCACTCCTTCCCATCTGTAAACGCAGACATAACAGTCTGGATGTTTCCAGTTTCTGACTCCAGACGTCTGTTCTCTTAGCAAGCTCTGACATTAAAGTGGAGCAAGGCCTTATTAGCAGGAGCTTCTTACAGCATGAAGTTTCATCCCATTGACTTTAAATTAAGCTTTTGTCACAGGACTGATAACCTCTTTTTCTTTTCCCTTCTCTGTCCCACTCTCTTCTTCTGTGCTTGTTTCCAGAGTGTGTCCGGGGAAGTGCTATCATCTATACAATGGTCTCAGAGCCAGCCTGCTGGATGCCTATCAATTACCTGAAATCATGAGGACACCCCTGGAGGAGCTCTGCCTGCAGATCAAGGTTGTGCATGTGCAGAGGGAAAGAGGGAGACAGACTGACGGAGAGAAAAATATGTGTTGGCTGTTGAGTTGAGATAAAGATAAGATTGCTGTGGATGAGTTTTGTGAGTGCATGGGGAGGGACGAGGACAGTGTTGCTGCTTGTTGGCTTTGTATTAAAAAAACAGCCTCTCCTGCCTGATGAAAACTAGGGATTAGCATTCTGGGTTGACTCATCCCCCTTGCTCTCCAGCTCTTTCTCTACCTCTTTTTGCTGACAACATAATTACTTCTCTTCTGTACCTGTAGCTTTCTTCTTTAGTTGCTTACTATTTTTTCATCTCCTCTTTTTAAATACTCACACTCCACTCAGACATGTTTCAACCCAATGCTAATGGAACATTAAGCCAAAGTTCACTCAGAATCTAGTGTTTGCAATGATTGTTATCTCTACTGGCTTTATTGGATGTGCTTTTGAGTGTGTGTCTTTCACTACTTTAGTCGGAGTGCGTGTATGATGTGGTTGAGAGGCGGACTAATGCATCAGTTTGTCCTTAAAAGGAGAGAAACACTGACGACATGCACACCCTGAGCAGACCCTCTAATGCACAACACTCCAGCACCGACCTATTAGTCAGACATTAAAATACGGTGACTGCCTTACACTTCAGTTTGTCACAGGTAGATGTTTGGTTTATTTAAAAATCTCTCTTTGGTGTGGAAGTGAATACAGACTTAAAAAAGTGGATTTTAATAGTCTGATATTTTATCATCATATTATTGTGGGCTCAGTGTAGGTTTTTAGGTCACATTCAACGTTAAAAATGAAATCTATATGTTGCCCACAGTTTATTGTTTGCCACAAATAAAAGGCAATTAGACGAACAGGATTGGATTATTTTTTAAATAATAATGTTAATGTTTTTGCTGATAATGTGTAATGTGTTTTGCTGCCTAGATTTTGAAGCTTGGTTCTATAGCTCGATTCCTAGAGAAAGCCTTGGACCCCCCAACTGAAGAGGCTGTTAACCTAGCCATCAAGAACCTCATAGACCTGGTAAGAAAGTGTATAGATTATTCAGAATTCAATTATTGTCTGCAACTAATGATACCTTTTTTATTGTTGATTAATCTGACAATTTCTCTTGATTTTATCCTTTTTTAAATTTACTCTATAAAAATGTCACAAGATGTGCTCCCTGCAAATTCTCAAAATCAGATTTGATGTCTTGAAGTAGTTTGTTTTGTACAAGAAACACTCTTATGTGATAGTAAATCGATCATTTTTAGGTTTTTTTCTAACAAATACAGTAAACTCTAAGCCAGAGATAATAGAAATGTTTGGTCTTTTTGCTTAAACAATTACTCTACTTTTTCATTGATTTTCAAAATAGCCGAGTAGTAATTTTGGGCCAATCACCTCATTTCTTAATATTGTTTATTACAATTTTCAGATTTTTTTAACAGTTTCTACCAACATGTATTGTGCCAGCAGCAGAACTAGAACTAGTTTGGGAAAAAGAAGACTTTTAGGAAGAAACACTATTTCGTAATGTGAGCATGTGGTTTCAAGGTCTTCTGTCTGAAGGTGTTATCTACAACGCTTTTCAAAGATCCTTTTATGGAGGAGGTACATGTAGGTACTCATTCAAAGATTTGAAAGATAGTGCACGATCGTTTTTTCATGCTAACAACGTTAGAACAAAACACCTCAATTAATACTATTTGATCAGGTTCAAAACGTCTTTATACCTTTTTGCATTGGTAGTGGCGTTTATTATTTACCACTGTATAAGAGAAGACGCCTTAAATACTGATTTTACTTTGATATAAGGTTTATAGGTGTAATTGTTTTTTCTAAAAGAACAGCAAATAACAGATTTACTGCTATAGATAACTATAATTTAACACCAAATGCACATTGAATTACTAATCTCTATCGGTGAGGAATGGATTTTAAAACTCATACACATTAAAACAGTTCACACTTTCTAATCATTTACTTACAATAAAGGCAGAAAATGTAAAGCTTACTCTCATATTAATTGAAGCACACAAGATGAACTTTTTCCAACACATGTCCAAAGTTACTGTGAACTAGCAAACTAAACTAAAAGAGGTTACTTCACTTATCTGATTAAATGCTCATACACATCATTTTCAATTAAATAAAGAGGGCTGCTTTGCCTGAACTCTATGTGAACTGAAAGCTTTTTAATAAATCATGTCAAATGCTTTTTTCCTACTTTGAATTTTGGGATGACTAAAGATGTGTGTTTTTATTCTATGTTTTGTTACTACGTTCTGTGTTAGAACGCCCTGGATCAGTCAGAGAATCTGACAGCACTGGGTTTCCACCTGGCTCGTCTGCCTGTGGAGCCTCACATTGGCAAACTCATCCTCTTTGGAGCCCTGTTGGGCTGCCTGGACCCCGTATTCACCATCGCTGCTTCACTCAGCTTCAAAGACCCTTTCTTCATACCCCTGGTAGGGCACTGAGTTCACAAACATGAAAGCTTGTGACCGCAGCGTCAAACTTCAGCTCATTGCTGCTTTCCGAGTGACTTTCTTAAAGGTCCTCACTCATGCAAAATGCACTTGTTGATGTCCTTTATACATAAATATGTGTCCCTGGTTTGTAAGGAGACTCACAAAGTGTCAGAAAATACAACCCTCTCCCTTTTCCTCCTTACCCACATCTCTATGACGTAATAAGGAAAATGTGGGCTGACTTTACATTGAACTCCTGGTAACGTCCCACCCACGTGACACGTCCCAACCATCGTCCCCTATATACAGTCGCGAGCTGAATCCCCTCCGCAGCACCTCTGTGTGTCTGTGTATTCTGCAGGAGGGACTTAGAGTTGTTGTATATATAATACATATAATGGCGTTTATCTAGCGGTAAACACTGAAGAAAGAACATGTCAAGCTATAGCTGTATCAGAAGTGCGCAACCTATCTGTATCTCCCGGTAGAAAACTCTCTTCTGAGAGGAGGGAGCTGCATGATGCTGCAAAGTGGCCTGGCCAGCTTCAGGTCCGCTCAAATTTAAAGCGACAGTCACAGAGTCAGCACTTCAGGAACAGGGCTGAAATAGAGGGGTATGACGGCATGGCTACAATGGGTGATCTGTTTGGTATTTTGAGCAAAATCCTTCACAGACAAGTTTTTGTATAGATATTGCCCTACTATATATTGTTCAAATATAGCATAATAGGAGTTCTTTAAATTACAAAGTTGGTCTTAAAGGGATATTCTTTAACGTGTCTGCTTCTCTCAGGGTAAAGAGAAGATGGCAGATATGAGGAGAAGGGTCCTGTCCAAAAACTCCAAGAGTGACCATCTCACTATTGTCAACGCCTTTCAGGTAAGAAAGCCACACCTGTCACATCTGTCTTACCTCTCTGTCTGATGTACAAATTGATCCTGTCTTAATTTATCCGTTGGTAGGGCTGGGAGGAAGCTAAACAGCGTGGTGCCAGGTGTGAGAGGGAGTACTGCTGGGACAACTTCCTCTCCGCCAATACACTCCAGGTAAGCCAGGCTGTGCTCTATACTGAAGTTCTGTTGAAAATTAAACTACATTACGGCTTCTGCCTGGGCAGATACATACTGCAGCCTGTTTTAGAGTCATTGTTTCATCATTCAGATGCTGCACAACATGAAGGGTCAGTTTGCAGACCATCTAATGAATACAGGCTTCGTCAGCAGCAGGGATCCGAAAGATCCCAAATCCAATGTCAACTCAGGTAATCGTCTGAACCGTCTTTTTGGCATCTTAAATGGAGCAGTATTGAAATACCATATGTGACATGTAAATGGAGCAGTACTCATTTGTTCTTTCTCTAACTCTCACTTCCTTCCTCAGACAATGAGAAGTTAATCAAGGCAGTGATTGTAGCTGGTCTGTACCCGAAGGTGGCCATGATCAGACCATCTCACAGCAAAAAGAGGCCGGGGTGAGTCTGCTAATTCAAAGAAGGATATGAATATAGACGGATAGAAACGAGCACAACATAGAAAAGTGCACAATCATTCTTACTGATCTTTAGACGGGAATGGAGCCGTCTCTCTGCAATATCTCCGAAAGCCTCTCAGGTAAAAGCTGTAAGAGTCCTGGGACAATTACCTGATGCTGTGCCGAAACAATGTTAAGAAAATTGTGAGAAACAGAGGCAGTGCTGCAGCTAAAGATCGCTGCACTCATCATAAAATTTCCCACAGGCAGCTGTCATGGACATCGGCTCTGAGCTGTGTGCAAAAGACAGACTCACGCTACAGGGAGACAGACCCATTTTCTCACAGTAGAGCTGTCACTGCTGTTTATCGGTGACCCAGTTGCACAGTGAGATTGTGATGCTAATTTCCTTTGCATAAGTAATTCTTAACTCTTGTGATGGCAAGCCCAGTTTTCCCATCCACACCAAATCTCTGACTTCTTTAATGGATTTATGGCTCGATGAAGAACTTGTTATTTGATTTGCTGCTGTCTGGTACAAGCAGCTTTGTTCCCTGCAGTCAAGCCGTCTGTTTTGTCTTGCTGACACAAACACGGTGTTACTTTTATGTAAGGTTTGCAGACTGCATCACAACTTGTCTTTGGAAACCTGTGAGCTAAAATGAAAGGAGGCTTTCTTTGTGCGTCATATAAACAAGACAAAAGCACCTGTTGGGATGTTTCTAAAACACTTTTTTAGTCAAATCATGTACAATAATATATTTGTTGTAAGTGTAATTAGGTAGGGATTTCTGACATACTGAAAGAGTTCTCTCTGGTTCAGAGGTTTTCTCTTATAAGACAATGGACAGAAATAAATCAAATCAATCAAAATCTGTGCAGCAGAAACAGAGTGATTGTGTTTTTTATTTTAAAAAATTGTCTTCCTTTTTCTGCCCCACCACCACCTAGCTTCCACCTCAGCATCCACCTGTAGGCTGGGAGGGGAATAGTTATTTAATCATCACTCAATGTTCTATGTAAATATGTGGAGCAATGAGGCCCGAGCATAAATGCTAAACTCTAACTAAATGCTGCTTCTAATAAACATACAGGAGAAACTTGTGAGTTGTCTGACAGGAACTAGAACTCTGTATCATTTACTGCAGTACTGGAAACATTTGTAACAACACTTCTGTTTTAAACCAGCTATGACAAATATGATTTCAAATATTTAAGAAAACACTCAGCGTATCTATTTCCAATTCCATAATCTTTGTGGGAAACAGATGAAAATGTTAGCTGGAAATATATAACCATTCTATTAACCAAGTGCTGCTAAATGTATGTCAACCAAGAAATCCATATTTTATGTACCCTAAAAAAACATTGCTTCTTCCACCTTCAGCAATGAATGTTTCACATTCTCTTCTCTTCAGTTATCAATGTATTTATGGTAATAACTACCATGTTTTTGCCACTTGAAATGTGAACACCCTCACAAGCTCATGCACTAACTCATTTTCTGTCTCAGGGTTAAGGTGTACACCCATGCTGATGGAAAGGTGTGCATCCACCCAAAATCAGTCAATGCTGAAGAGACGGAGTTCAACTATAAATGGCTCATCTACCACCTGAAGATGAGAACGAGCAGTGTGAGTAGGCGAGGGGATAAATAAGCACATTAAACTGTGTTTCAACTGCTGCATGAATGATTTGTGTGTGTTCCAGAGTTGAGTGTGCATTTCTTGGCTGGTTTTGTACATATGAAGGTTGTGCATGTGAGTGGAAAAAGGGCCATTGGTTAAAGGTTGGCAGCGGTGCCTCGGCAGCTTTCCACTGAATGAATATTTGATTAAAACGCTGCCTTTCAACTCTCTCTCAAAGGCTCTCGTGCTTCAAAGCCTCCAGACACAATGTAAGAGGTGGTGGTGGTGGTGGGAAGGGGGGGGGGGCAAAACGGTCAATGCGGCTCCCTGACTGCTTCTATCTTTTTCTCTTTTGCTGTTTTTTCTACCCCTCTTCACCCTGCAATTTTCACCTCTCTCCCATACATCTGTCTTTGTTCTTTCCGTAGTGTCTCTCTTTGTGAGTGTTACCATTCGGCAGAAAAACACCTTTCATGTCCTCTCTGATGGCCGCCTGTGCCTTTGTCTCTCACTTTGCTACCTTAGTCTTTATAAAGTTTTTTTGGTTTTTTTTGCCAGAATTCACCATTCTTTTTTACCACAATTCAATGTTTATTTATTCTTTATTCTTTCGTGAGGTCTGTATGCCTTTGTGTCTCTTATGAAAGTAAGCTATTCTGAGACTGTGAGATTCTCAAGGTTGTTTAAAGAGAAAGAAAGGAAAGCAGAAGACCAGGGCCATTTCAAGAAAAAAAAAAAGGATGGGAATTGAAGGATGACGTCAAACTTTATCTCCTCTGACGCATGTGCCTCTGGAGCTCCATTACATTACACATTCATGGGGCGAATGCAGTTTGTTCTCCTGGTCTCTTACTCCTTTCCTTCACCTTTGTCTACCTCTCTCTGATGCTTATTTCCCTCACTTCTGTATGTTACCTTGCTGAAAAAGCTTTTGTTTGACTTATGTCTGCTGCTTATGTAAACTCAATGGCTTTGGCCTTAGTGCAAAACAGTTTCTCAGTGTCTGCATACAGAGCAACACTTCTATGTTCTCTCTGAATATTGAAAACATACCTGGTAATTTGTTTTATTAAAAATATATTTTTTAATTTGGATACAACTACTTGGATACTATTCTGCATGAGCAGCTGTCACAGCGAGAAGAAATTGATGGAAAACACATTTGCGAAATTCACCAGCAGGGCAAGATGACATTTGTCCTAACACTGGAGGCACTGAAACACATTTCAAACTTGCACAGCCACTCTTCACCAATAGGACACTTTCAGCCCACACCACAGAATAGTTGTCGGGCCATGTGTGTCATAATGATCCCGCTCGCTGTCACAGAGCGTGTTAGCGAGTTTGTTGAAAGTCTCCCGTCGTGGTGTGTTTGCATCATCTCTCTGCTTGTCCTCAGATCTTCCTGTACGATTGCACTGAGGTGTCCCCATTCTCACTGCTGTTCTTCGGAGGAGACATCACAATCCAGAAGGACGAGGACCAGGAGACCATCGCTGTGGACAAGTGGATCGTCTTCAGCTCCCCGGCACGCATCGCTCACCTTGTCAAGGTAGGTGACGGGATACACTTAAAACAAAGCTAATGAAGAGTTAAATTAACTGACCTCCTGTTCCTGTCTTTTGTACAGAGTTTGAAGAAAGAGTTGGATTCTTTGCTGGAAGAGAAAATCCGTAACCCTGCTCCTGTTGACTGGCAAAACCGTCAGTCCAAAGACTGTGCTGTCATCACAGCCATCATAGACCTCATCACCACCCAGGAAAAGCCTACAGGCAGCACTAAAGGCTACAGCAGAACATGGGCGCCTGCTCCGAGAGGACAACACACTCACTTCAATGACGACGATGTTGACGATGATTAGAAGAGGCCATGTTTTTGGCCCCGGCCGTGGCAAAACTGGATGGGGCACCTTCACCGTATGTCCCCGACCCGGGTTCGATTCCCGACCCGTGGTCCTTTCCGGATCCCACCCCGACTCTCTCTCCCACTTTCCTGTCACTCTCCACTGTCCTCTACGATTAAAGGCAAAAAGGCCCCCAAAAATATTTTTAAAAAAGAAAAGAAGAAGAGGCCATGTTTTTGGGTGGGTATAAAAAGAAAAACCTTGATAACCAGCTGGCGTCCTTGATGGTGCTGCTGAATGCCAAACCCAGGACGCAAGATTCCTGGAAAATGTTCTGCACTTGAGTCGTTTACCCATTCTGTCATTATTTTGCAAGGACCAATCCATGTTCGGATACACTCAGTAGCTGTTTTGTTTATGTTTAGTTTGTACGATTCTGGTTTAGTTAAATGAAGCTTTTGTTTTGAGCAATATCACTTATAGACTGCGCAATAAAGCAAAAATGTATAAACAAAATGTCTGGCTCAGCTTCATCTTCCCTGTGATGAAATTGTAGAAATTCAAACACAAAGTAACCATTATCCTGAAATGTTGCAGACTTTGGAATTGAAAACCATATTTTTTTAGAGCTTTGAGAGAGCAATCACTAACATCACCTGGGTAGTATTTGGTTGGAATGAACACCTGCATAGCTTCATCCTTCAGCAGCACACAGTTGCATATCTCAGGGTGTCCGCGGGGTCTTAAAAAGTCTAAAAAAGTCTAAAATTACACATTTTCAATTTAAGGCCTAAAAAAGTCTAAAATATAGAGATATTTCGCAGTGTAAGTCTAAAATTGGGTTTGAGTAATTTAAGACCTACGTTTCAATGCAAAATATCGACAAAGGATTATTTTTTTTGTTTGTTTTGTTTTTACGTCCTTTTCCACACCGTTCTGTTTTTTTCTTTTTCTGTTATGGTGGCAGTTATGGTCCGTGTAGTTCTACATGACATGTGCTGTTAGTGGAACGTACAATAATAAAACTACAGATGTGAAACGGAAATGTACTGTCGTCACAGGATGCAGCAGCAAGTATTTTGATTCTCTGTGTACGAGGCGGGAATAGTTACGAAGTAGGATAACGTCCGAATGGCAGGAGAAAGTTAAAAAAAAGGATGGGTAAATGTAAATTCAACGACAATTGGCTCTCAATAGGGCAATTTGCAGACTGGCTGAAACGCGTTCCCGCTGATGACAGTGAGGCATACTGCACGTTTTGCAAAAGAACTCTTAAACTCGGGACCCTGGGCATCAAGGCACTGGAGTCTCACACAAAATCCAGCAAACACCAGGAGTCGGCAAATGCAGCACGCAATTCCCATGGAATTGCCCAGTTCTGTTCAGTAGCAAGCAGCACGTAGTCAATAAATAATACGGGTAATATTCGTGATCTATAGGGCTCCACTGATACAATGAAGGCAGAAGTTCTGTGGGCGCTTAACACAGTGGCTAAACACCAGTCATGCAGATCCAATGACGGCATCGGAGAGCTTTTCCAAGCGATGTTCCCCGACTCCACAGTTGCCAAAACATTCCAATGCGGGAGAGACAAGATGTCGTACATACTCCGATTTGGAGTGGCAGAGTTCGTCAAAAAAGAGCTTATCTCAAAGGTGACCGGGCCCTTCGTCATTATGTTTGACGAAAGTCTTAACCACACAACAAAGAGGAAGCAACTGGACCTTCACGTAAGGTACTGGGATGACGGCCAGGTACAGTCCCGGTACCTGGGCTCACAATTTATGGGCCATGCCACAGCAAACGACTTGCTGAAGGAGATCAAAGTAAGTGCTTTTTTTGTATTATTTTTATCCACTGATTGGTCGTAAAAATGTCACTCTTGATTAAAATTAATAGAAGTACTTTTGGCCAATCGCTGCGTTTCTTACATCTGGAGTAACATCTTGTTACGGGGTAGCCAGCTGTCACACCGGGTTTATCGTAACGCAACATTGCCCCCAGCACCGGTTGTTGCATAACAACAACATGGCCCCAGATGTCGGTTGCTGCGTAGCGCAGCATAGTTGATTTGTCATTGTTGGGGATGTATGTTATTCGTCGGTCTCTGCAGTACGGCAGGGATCATACAACTTCCGTGTTGCGGTAGTTTTATGATCCCAAAAGTAATGCAAAGACCGACCAACGATTTCATCTCCTGTTATGAAAAGGGGCTCCATTTAAAATCGGAAGGTGTGTGGCTGCGCGTCTGATCCGCATATACAGTTGTCTCTGTCACCATGTCCAAACGTTTCTTAGTGAAAATATTTTGATCATTGGGAGATTTGGTTTATTCATTTTCTGAAGTAGTGCTCTGCAATTGCTGTGTGAGAGAATGAATGAGGACATCTGTGTATTAAATTGCCTTCTCTTAATCATAATTTGTACATGCCTCCTTTTCATTGGCCAACCTTTACATTCTGCTCCCATTACTTATTTGTATGCTAGCTGCACATAACTATTGCCTGTGTGTGTGATTTTGTTGTTTAAATATATGCTAATTTAATTGACTGGTTGATTTGTTTCCTTCCCTTAGGAATGTGCGGGCCACCTGGACCTCAGCAAGCTGATTTCGATCTCAATGGATGGTCCAAATGTAAATTTTAAGTTCTTTGAGCTGTTCCAGGCGGAATATGCTGACCTGTACGCTGGTTCTCAGCTCATATCTGTTGGTAGCTGCGGGTTACACACCGTACACCATGCCTTTAAAACAGGCTTCTCGTGGCAGGTGGACAAGATCCTCAGGGCCTTGCACACATTGTTGCATAATGTTCCCGCAAGACGAGAGGACTACGAGAAGACCACCAGGTCTACCCGCTTCCCGTTGGCATGGTGTGGGCACCGATGGCTGGTAAACCTGCCTGTCGTGATACGAGCGTTGGATATCTGGTCATCTATGCTGGTGTACACCAATGCTGTGAGGAGAAAGGAGCTTCCAAATCCTGGCACTGGAAGCTTTGCTGTAATCGAAGAAGCCCAGAAAGATCCCCTGACTCTACCTAAGCTGCAGTTTTTCAGGAGCATCGCCCAGCTATTTGATCCGTTTTTAAGGAAGTACCAGACTGAGGAGCCGGTGATGCCTTACCTAGGCAGAGATCTGGCAGAGTTGATCAAGGTAATGCCTTTTCTAATGAGCAGAACATTATTTAGGAAACTGTCATGAAATGGATGTATGGATTTTATGATTGCATTATATTGATTTTGAGAGTTTTGGTGTGGTTATGATGCCAGCCCACCGACCCACCCCATTACACCGCCAGCTCAAAAGTAAAGCATTATGTAGGCCTGTAATTAAACAAATACAGTTGTGAACAAAGACACATTCACAGCAAATCTACAGCAGTCAAAATGGTACACAGTATTTTGCAAAGTAATTATGTAATTGAAATGTTTCTTTTGTTATCGTCCAACAGAGTCTGATGCGTCGTTTCGTGAAACGAGAGGTTCTGCAGGACATCACCACAGCCCAGCTTACCAAACTGGACATAGGTGACAAGAATATCTTGATGCCGGTGCACTGTGTTGATATTGGCTTGGGTGCTGAGGAGGCCCTCAAGGTACTAATAGCTTAATGTCAAAGATTATCAGGGGGAAGCCCATGTGTACAGCATTTTTGCTTACATTCCTTTCGCATTTCTCTGTACAGAACAGCAAAAGTTCAGACCTCAGGATTCTTGAATTTAAAAGGGACTGCATGCAAGGACTCTCAAGCATGGTGAAGAAAGTACAGGAGAAGAGTCCTCTTAAGTACAGTACCGTTAGGCAGATGGATTGTCTAGACCCCACAGTGATGAGCAGTGATCCAGACGGCTGCAAGGCAAAGATGAAGGGACTTGTGCAGACATTTCTGCTCAACAGGCAGCTGGCAGGAGGAGTTTGTGCTGGTACTAGGAGTTCTAGAAAGGGCTGAGGAAAATTATGCGTGCCACTTTCAGATAATCTTGTATATTATATTTAGCATCTGCATTTAGCAACTGATCAGTATTTATTGTATGTCAAAATATGATCACAATATATTTGAGTGTAGATCTCTTAAGTTAGGTTACTCCAGCAAATCATTTCCATGCACCCGTTTTGTGTGGTTTAAAGACTGTACCCCCACAGAGCTGTAAGGAAAGCCACAATGGTGATGACTAAATGGAAGCCATAAGTAAATTTATTTTTACATCTTTTTGTCTCAGGGGACACCATTCTCCAACAGTTCGATGCTGCGTTGTCTGTGAAGTGCAGGCATGAAGATTTCATCTCCTTCAAGCCAATGCAAAAGAGGCTAGATGGCTTCCTTCATGGCTTCATCGGCAAGGCATACCCAGATCTTTGGGCCTTTTGCAAGACCCTTTTACTGCTTTCTCATGGTCAGGCGTCTGTAGAGAGAGGCTTCTCAGTGAACAAAGAGATCGAGACGGAGAATATGCAAGAAGAAACATTGGTCGCACACAGGCTTGTTTACGACTACGTTGCAATACATGGGGGCGTTACCAAGGTTCCACTTACACCTGACCTAATGAAATCTGTCATGGCTGCCAGGTCACGGTACCGTGTGCATTTGGACGAACAGAGGAAGAAGAAGGAGACAGAGACACAAGGGAAGAAAAGGGCACACGCGGAGGAGCAGTTACAAGACCTGAAAGTCAAGAGGGACAGTCTACATAAAGTTACTGAGAGCCTGGGCAAAGAGGCAGATGAGTTGGCAGAGCAAGCAGAGGGCAAGGCTGGGAGCAAAATGGCACATCTGATTTCAAAATCAAATGCTCTGAGGAGGGCTGCCAAAGACAAGCTCTCCCAGCTTAAGGTTCTGGGGGATGAAATTGCCACCAAAAGTGCAGAGCTTAAAAGCATGTAAATAATGTAAATAATATGTTTGTTTCATTGACAATAAATGTAAATTGACGGCAATCTGGCTTTGTTATTTCTTTTTTTTTAATACTTCGTGAAGGTCTTAAATTTAACCCATGATGGTCTAAAAAAGGTCTAAAAAAGTCTAAAATTGCACTTGTTAAAACCTGCAGACACCCTGATATCTCATCTGAAAGCCCAGGTCTCAGAAGTGCTGCTGGCTCAAGGATGTATGCACCTTCTTGATTTATCTGCACTGACTGTCCAGAGAACACATGGTTCATTTATTTTTTAAATTGTCCCTTTAGGAATAAAAGTCATTTTCTTTGGTCCATCTCTTAGGGAATAGAGATGTCATATTGATCATTGAGGGTCCATCACAGACTCAAAGCAATTCAGCTTTTATTTATAGTGGAGGATTGAAATTCATAAGGAAAGACTATGCAAGTTTGTTGCAATATAAATCTGTATTTAAAAAAAAACATACATGTTACAATTCAGGCTGTTTTACATATTTACATGTTCACAGATTTACAGTAGTTACAGGTCAGAGAAGCAATTCAAATAAAAAATAAAGGTATGCTTAGATATGTGGTAACAGATGTTTAATTTCCCCTGAGTGCAAACGCAAAGCTTCATCTAGATAATCGTGTCCTTCCAGCTGGGTGCTCTGCCCGCTACTGTCAGACGTCGCTTCATGCGGCTCAACGGTGGTTGTGGTTGTCATTTGGGCTGGGGCCAGAGTTTTGGGATTGATATGTTGTGTTATCATCACACTCTGACCAAGCCATTCATTTACTTTGGCTGGGCATGGCCACACTGAAAAGATGACTCACACTGGACAATCACATTAAAAGCAGGGCTGGGCCGGACTGCTCTCTCCACCCGTTTCACAATCAGCACACACATTCATTTCAGCTTGCATCTGTAGCATCGCAGATATAAATCCTAAGGGGAATATTTATGTATACAGCCCTGGCTGGCATCTAATGTGTGTGATATTTCAGGCTGTCCAACTCTTTGAGTGGATGGAAAGAAAATGGCACTTGTGACACAAAAGTAAAGTCTGATTCATGGTGATGACATTAACTGGTGACAAATGGCAAGGTAGAGAACAGATACTTGGCCTTTGCTTAACCGCCAGATGACCTATGATATTAAACCTCCCAGAGGACTGTAATGCTTAATATCAAATTAATTAGGACTTATTCTATTTACACAAAGTGCATTGGCTTTCGGACAAGTTGCATTTGTTTCGGTCCTGCAGCTCAATTTACAGCTTATTGTATTTTCTTGTAACATATCATTATAATCGGTTCACTTGCCATCAGATGCTTCTCAAAGAGTTTCTTCACTAGCCCACACACACTCGAAAGCTGCCAATTCCACCGTCTTGCCTTATTATCACTTCAACAATCATAGTTACATTGTTACTGGCAAAGCTCTTAATCACATGGCCTGATCCTCGTTAACTGAGCTCACATTTGGCAGTTATTTTCACACTGCTTGGTCTACTTTACCTATAGCAGTACTGTAATCTCATTATTACATTGCACATCACAAGAAGAAATATGTTTAGAAAAAATAAACATTTACAAATTTCACACCAACACTCGTTATGTAGCAGGGTGTTGAAAGCAGTGACTCGGGCAATGGATGTTTTCCAACCGAACGGAAAATTAATGAATGTGACAGATCCCACCCACACAGGGACTGATGATCAGTAATTAGGGAAGTCTGCTCTTCTGCTGAGTTTGTTCTGAACACTCTTTGCTTTGAAAGTCAGACAGCATGCCTGATATTTAGTGGAGGTAGAACAGAAGTCCTAAGAATAATGGGTTGATCTTTAAATCACTGTGAAAAGTCTAGTCTGGTCTATTTCGTCCCTGAAGGCCGGTCACTGCTGCTGTTACTGAACTTGTATGTCAGGGTTTACGTTTTTAAAAAGGCAGGTGGGTCAAAGGGTCAGAAAAAGCCCTCTGTGGTTAAATCACCGGACTCATCCTGCTCACACGTTAGTCTCCAACCCCTGCAGGCGGTCCATCCTCTGTATGTTGCGCTCAATGGAGGTCTGGCATGTGATTGGTTCGGCACATTCGGCGAGGAACCACCCCCTTTCTCCATCACGCAGTCGCTCACCCTCATACCAGCCTAAGAGAGGAAATTGTACTCCACATGAATATTTAAGCATGTGTTGCTTCTTCTCGTGCTATTACCGTGACACTGCTTTTGATGGTCAATGCTCTCTGTTCTTTACATGAAAATCAGTTGCTATGGTCACCAAAAAGGGAAAGGTTCCCTAGGCCTCGGTTTGTTTGTGTAGGCTTAAAAACACATTATGTAAGACAGATAGCTTTTGAAAAATGGCAAAGAGAGCATATAAAAGTGCATGATGAAAAGGATGCAGTTAAAACAGGAACATGTAACATGAGAGGAATACTATGGAGGATGAGTAAAGCTATAGAAAGAGCTAGAAAGCAAGACAGGGATTAGGACGAGAGGGAGAGAGCTAACATACCGTCTTCTACAGTCTGCAGGACTAGCACCACATCAGCCACCTGCAGGGACAACTCATCCGGCTGTTTGGCTGTGTACGTTCTGATCACCTCAACCTGCATGACATCTAAAAAGACACACAACAAGTCCATAAATCACTTCAGGTAGATTACACTAGCCTGCATACAATATATCTGAATTAACAAGCCTATTGTTTTGGAATTAGGAAAACTGTTAAACAAAATGACCACCAGATGGCGCACTAGGATAAAAAGGAGAGGTCAGTGAGCCTTATAAAAGTGTGTGTGTGAAAAAATGCTTTGTAGCAACTTACAGGTTCTGTCCTGACTCTTGTTGTTGTTGACGTTTTGGCCCAGGGCGCTGATCCATCGGGCACGCTCATTCCTAGAAGCATAAATAACAGCAAATGAAGGAGATATAACACTCTTTTGGCATTAAAAGACACCTGAACAATATGGAGAGTAGTATGTACTCAATTAAAACTCCTAGAAATAGACAGTAGGCCCTACTGCGAGAGTTGCTCACTTTCTAATTGGGATTGGGGCTAATTATTTAGAATAAATATGACAGATGTTGCATCTGTTTTAAGAACCTTTGCAGCAACAAACTTTTTCAAAAAAGACAACTAGGTAACACCAGATATAAGCAGTGTTCCTTCCAACGACGGAAGAGAGGTGAGTTTTCAGAAGCAGAGAACTGAAGAGAACAAGCACAATGGGGAATCCCAGGAGGGAACAGACCTGTTTTGCTTTTCCTCTCTCTTGTTGCTTTCATGGGGGAAAAAAAACTGTGGGTGGAGTCGCACAGGTCAGATTGCATTAAACTGCATCTCTCATTTCACCTGTTCTCAGCGACCACTGAAGGAAGTCGAGGATTTAAAAAGAGCAAGAGAGGGAGAGATGAAGGGGGTTCAGGAAATTAACCGAGGGGTTTGTTGAGGCCCCTGTGACTCAGCACTCTTGGCTTGAATCGTGCAGATAGGTACAACAATTCACAGGCAGAGCGGAATTTGTGTGGAGGCTCTTGACAAGGGCCTCAAACAGGCAAGTCCCATGAGTCAGACCTCATTATTGTGTTGTCATCGTACACATACTGTTTTGGTCCTTTTCAGGAGAAAGAAGCTATAAAACACTGGCTGACATCATACTTCCAGAACTAATTGGAGTGTATAAAACTCTAGAAATCATTTATAACAATAACTCTCAGTAAAATCATTAACTAAGATTCCCATAATGCAACATTACCACTGATAAAGTGTGACCTTTGTAGTCAAATTATACATTTGACAGTCCAATCGTTATTTAACCCTTAACACTAAGTAGGACAGAGGCTTAGGTTGTTGTGAATGTCAATTTAGAACTAGGAAGTCTAACCAAGCCAGGAAGAGACAATTATAAACCCAGGTCATCAGTAAGATGAAAAGGTACAGGCTAGATATTTTAGGAATTAGTAAATGTGGATGGACCAGTTCTGTATGTCAAACAATTAAAGAAGAATCATTTTACCTTTACGAAGGGGATGAAGACAAGCCTGCAGTTTAAAAAAAAATAACTTGGTATAATACATTAAAAAAAAACATCTGCAAACTCACTTGGAGGATACCTGATGTCCAAACAACTAACCCAATAAACTACATCTTAATAAACCGGTGTTGTGCAAGTCTCTCTGGAAAAAGGAGACAGGGGGGACGAGGAAACCACCCGGCAGAGAACTAAGACCTTGGATCTAATAATGGCTAACCTGCGGCAAGGTACAACATGCTGCAGAGTGGGTGTAGAAGAGAGCAGATATTCACAGCCATATGTTTTAAAGTGACTGAGAGGCTTTAAGTACAAATGTGAACCTGCTGGTGGTGCTAAAGGAAAGGGGCTTTGATAAAGGGCCTGGTTACTTCTCTGTATCAAATGTGCAAGTTCTTCCAACATCCGAGCTGATCTGTGGGAACGACATCTGTTAGTCTTTGCATTTGACAGCTGGACACATGCTGACAGATTCATGCGCACATACCCAATGCACCATCATGACAGGTTGCTTTCTCAGGCTTAAACAGCTGAAATACTTTACAGAAACTATGCATATGCTCAACGTATGCAATACATTTAGCACAAGCGGAAACAGGCAACCACAAAATGTTTGAGAGGCATTTAATGGTTATCTGTGCAATGTGAGGCACATACCAAAAGAGATTCAGGTAAAAAATCCAGGCCTAAAAGTGTGAAGAGTGTGAATGTGTTTACAGGCAGGCATGTGAACACTGTAGCAGGTGCATAGCCCCTTCTCCTCTCGACTACAAGCCTGTGCAGGATCCGTGTATTCAATGAGTAGAGGTAGTAAAGCGCCCTCTGCATTTTACCATTCATCCCAATGTTTAAGAGGATGCAAAGAATCATAAATCTATTGTCAGTGGTTCTTGTTTCACCTCTGAAAAGAGCAGAGGCCTGGCCGCTACCCTGTAAAACCTTCTCACAAGCACATAAAGAGTGACGACAGCCTCTTTCCAACCTTCCCTTCTTTGCCAACTTAAAATCACCACCAGAACAGTGGGTTTTTTTCTCTGCTCACTCCTATCAATGTGTTTACCCTCCACCATATCCCCTCCTTGTCTCTACCTAACCACAATAGATTAGATTTCCTGCTCATCTGACAAAAACATGACATTTCTCTAATCAGAGCTGACCAGGAAATATAACTCTCAGGCAGAGGGAATGAAAGAGAAATTCCCATCAGCATGTTTCCAGTAATCATTAAGGTGAAAGCAGACATAGAAGGATATGCCTAAAACAACTACACAACTGAAGGCAGACTAAGTTAAAAGACAATGCCAAAGTGTGCAACAGAAGTACATACTCCCCTCTCCAGCTCTTATGTAACGGGGGCTGTTTTTTGTTATAGCTGCATATTTTACTAACAGAACTGTTGTGCAGACTTCTGTAGTTGCTCTGTTCCACTTACAGAGAAGCACTATTCACTGACTCTCGACAGAACACAACATCAGGGTCAGGGGGAAGACAAGCTGACATGCACACACCAAACAAAAGGATACAGAGAGAAGGAAGAGGACACAGACGGAGAAGAGAATCGCTAATGCTACACAGACGTCCTTGTGCCATGTTAGATCCAGCTGTCTAGTCTGAATTCCTGATGCATTATGTCACTGCTGGAGTCAAACATCAGTCTACTGTATGCTTCTCAGACCTCACACAGACATGTATGGTAAAAACTGAAGGGTCAGTACAAATGAAAGCAGAAAAGCCCACATTAACCAACTCTAGAAGAAGTCAATTTCTACAGATTCATTTCCACAAAACAACACAGACCCGCCTTCAGTTAGAATGTGTGGAATTTCACATTGTTACCCTGACTTGAGCTACACTAAAATTCCGTGGTGAAGGGAGCATTATAGGGAATTGTGGGCAATACAGCAGTTTTTTTGGTGTATACTGCTTTTGTAGGCAAAAACAATGCATAGAGACATGCTCCAACACTCTTTAATGTATGCACAAAGTAAGCCTTTCGATCTATTGCCCACTTGAACTGTGACTACAATAATCAGCTTGTTGTCCTGTGCTATTGTTTAAGTTTCCATTATTGCAATACGACTATGTTTGGGTTGGGCACTGTTCAAAACCATAAACAATTTGACTCCCACAGCTCTAAGAAACATTATTTATAATTTCCTGGCATTTTACTGACTATCTAACAATCTTTACTCAAAAATATTCAATCCATCATCCTTGGCTCTTGAAAACTTGGGATGGCTATTTTAAACTAAATTCAAAACATTTTATAGACTCAAGGAGTAATTGCAAATGTATGTAATTTTGGGAAATAATCATCAGTCTTGCATACTCTTCAGTCTTATAGCTTCATAGGTCTCCTTATGTCCTCTAACCAAAATAGGCTGTCTAATGAGACAACACTTCCATGTGTCATGTAGGGTTAGATCACTAAATTGGGGTGAATGGCCGGAGGAAGAGGAAGTTATTCTCTGGTCCTCAAAAACAAAGAGCCGCCACCGGCTGCTGTCTAAAACATGAGACACGGGACTTTGAAGAAGAAGAGGAGAGTGAGGAGAGATAGTCGTGGGAAACAGCCCACTTAACACAGGGCTGCTGCTAGGCAACAGCTTAAACAATGCCTAGCAACCACTGTAACAATAGATCGTTTTCAGGGTCTGCTGCTCAGCTCATTCAGTACTATGGTGAGTGAGTGCTACACACACACATGCACATGCACACACACACACACACTTACATCTTAGCCGAGGGCCCCAAACCCAAGCTATCAAAGGAGGGGCTTTCCACAACAACACACTATAGAGAGAGGGCAGCAGACAAGAAGACCCCCTCATGTACACATGGGAAGTACATAAGGCTCAATTGGCAGCACATTGAAGTCATGTCACTCCCTCCTACACAGAGCCATAGCAGTCACACTTAACACTATTACTGCAGTGGCTTTGTCGGGGTTTCACTTCACGGGGGCTAATACCACTGGTCCAACGCCATTCAATAAGAAAACTGGTTTTATTTTACAATAGCAACAGGGAACAAACACAACATTGGGCATTGGATATGTACAGTAACTAGTCACTGGATGAACCCACAAACTGGTTAGAAAATATATAATTTGTAAGTAAGTCTGCAAAATATAAATGAGCTATCCGACTTTTCTTTCACTTTCCTGTTTTTCTTTTTTTTTAGCTGTGGTTATATTGAAACTCTTATAGATTCTAATGTATATAATAAATATAACTTTGAAGTCACAATATTGTGGAACAATTGGCTGAAAGAAAAATAGAAACAGGGATAAGAGCCATTTAAAAGGCAGTGATTGTACAGTGGAGTTAAGTAACACACCGTGGGTAATGAGAATACAGGGGATCTCTATCTACACAGGAATGAGGAGGAACCGACCCTGTTTGTAGAAAACACCCTTAAACAAAGCCTTTAACCTCAGAAAATAATTACAGTGAAAATTGTGTGTGTGTGTGTGTGTGTGTGTGTGTGTGTGTGTGTGTGTGTGTGTGTGTGTGTGTGTGTGTGTGTGTGTGTGTGTGTGTGTGTGTGTGTGTGTGTGTGTGTGTGTGTGTGTGTGTGTGTGTGTGCACACGCTTATGCATTTGTGAGTCTACATGGACATCGCCAACTAGAGCAAATAAACCCTGTGTGAAGTCCAATATATGACAGATCTCCTTTGTTTGTGCGGGTTATATAATCTATCCAAACAACGTGCATTTCACTCTTTTTGCTCTACAAAGAGAGAGAGAGAGAGGGAGGGATCAAACTTTACCAACACATCTACAGGCATGAATATCCAGGAAGATCAAACTAGCTGATTTGATTCATTTTAACTCAGAAGTCTGAGTAATCATTTACACTGCACATGCAACACATGCAACAGATGTGAGCTACAACCAGCAGACTTTAGACGAGAGTTGCTCTCCCAAGAGTAGATGGCTGGGGTGAAAGAGGCTCAGTCAACAAAACAATTATCTAGTACAGCTGATCTGTGTAACAGGATGAGTGTAGACAGTATGACTGTATAACCGACCAATAAACTTCCATTTCCTAAGTCACATAAACACCAAGCAGAAAGGCTCAGGCTGTCTCTTGAGAATGGATGTAACAGAATATCCCTGTGACCTGTAATGGTCCAAAAGAGACTAAGAAATAAGAGCTTAGGGAAGAGGGGTAATGGGATTATCTTTGGGAGTAGTGTTTTATGGACAAAGAAGTACCTGTGATAGAACTTACAACAAACAACTTAATCTCTGGATACCAAAATATCAAACCTTATGCGTACCTTGACCTGCTGATATGTACAAAGATGCAGGAGAAATACATTGTCAGAGAAAACAGGATTCATCTCGTGCTTAACAGCAGAGCTCGTTAATGTGTAACTGAAATGCAAGAGAAACAAAAACAATACAATTAAGAAGGACAAAGGTTAATATAATATAAAGCACTCACAGCAACTCCGACCCAAGGATCATGGGCACTTTTTCACTGGAGTGGTTGCTACGGAAACGCAGACGGAAAAGGTGGTTGGCGCCAGCTTGCCGTGAGCTCAGCATGCTGGCGGTGCTTCTGACCGGTGACAGGTTGAGATCCTCCGGCTGGCAGGAACCCACCCAGATCTGGTCCCTCAGAGCGTAGTCGATCACAGCGTAACTCTCCTCGCTGAAAGAGGCAGAAAAAACCTTTATCTTATTGTTATTTCTCTCTGCTTGTTAATTAAGATTCATTTGAGTGTGGCAGAAAGGCCAATTCAGCACAACCATCAAAGTAAAGACAAAGCTAGTTGACAAAATAAAACAGCAGTGCTACTACACGGAAATGCAAACACATACAAACAGGCCTTGCCATTAACATCGATGTAGTGACTTTTGCATACACAAACACGTTCTCACACTCATATTGTTGCTTCAGTGGAATACTAACACCGAATTTGACAGTCAAATGCATTTCAAAAACATGTTTCTTGGAACGTATCCCACCATTCAATGCAGTTAGATAACGATGCAAAAAAAGTATTAATTTTAGAACCAGTAATCTTGTCATTTCAAGATAAACTTACAACTGGATTTATGTTGAGTTAGATATACAGTGGAGGAAATAAGTATTTTATCCCGTGCAGGTTTACAATCGTGTCCTTGATGTCCTTAGACATTAGTTCCACCATGACCACAAGATGTCTTTGGTCTTCCCATTGTGGAGAGGTTGTAATCTGATTTATTGACTGTGGACAGGTGTCTTTTATCCAGGTAAAGAGTTGACATCAGGAGTACTTTTTTAAAGCAAGAGGACTTATTTAACCAGTACTTGGGAGCCAGAATTTTTGTTGATTGCAAGGGGATCAAATACTTATTTCCCCCAATTAAACGCAAATCAATTTATATCTTTTTTTTTTTTAACATTTCTGGATTTGTTTTGTTGATATTCAGTCTCTCACTTTTCAAATAAACCCACCATAAAAATGACAGACTGTTCATTTCTTTGTAAGTGGTCCTCCAATGTAATATCACAAAGGTTATAAAAAGTAATTGGATGCTCGGCTTTTACTAAGTTGGTATTGAAGTCATAAATGTGGATTCAGCTGCTGATTATCATGTACCCACTACACCATCAAGCAACTCCAGCTTACACATTACATCAAAGCTTATTGTTTTAGTAAAAATGTCATGGTACCTCAGTCAAGTGTAGTTAAAAAAAATACACCTGGACTAATACATGAACTGGCACATTAACTTGCCAGTCCAAATATTCAGTTTTCTAAATATCTTTACACTAAATTAGCTTCCCACTGGTTTACCTCATGCCTATATCTCCCTTGAGTACCTCTACCTGAGCATGACCTTGTGTCAAGAAATATATGGAGTAAGTTCAAAAATCTGGATCTGATTGTGTAACATGGTACCTCTAACGCTGCGCTGAACTTAGAGACGAAAGTGTGTGTGTGAGTGTGAGCGTGAGTGTGAGTGTGAGTGTGAGTGTGTGTGTGTGTGTGTGTGTGTGTGTGTGTTTTCTTTGTGTCCATCAAACACATGTTTTATCAACCTGAGACTGAAATAGCAGCCAGCCTGAGAAGCTACTGGACAGGAAGTAGGTTCTTGTAAGCCAGCATGTCTATTACTGGGCTGAACACACAAACACAAGCAGGAACAAAGCTAGCAGTTAAACAAGAAATAGTGAGTAGTGTATCTGTCCATGTCTCACTCTTTCACTGACACACACTCACACACTGGACTCTGGGGCAGTGACTGTCTGAGGGATCAAGTCACGGTCGGGAGGTTCTCAACAAGGTTCAACTGTTACCCATCAGCCCCTATTGTCCACCAATGAATCAACTTAAAGGCTGTTGCCCACAACCAATTAGATTTATGGGAAGAAGAGAAAGAGAACAGGGAGAGGTGGATAAGATAAAGATAGCAGGAGTGGGAAGGAAAGAAAGCACAGACAACTGTAATGACAAGTGGAACCAAAGAGGTTGATGATTTAGAAAAAGTACTTATTTGCTTTCTTACAAAGACATGATGAACAAGATGTAATCACGCTTAAATTTGTTTGGTAAATATGATTTTTTTGTGAGTGACAATCTCTAAATTCAGCTATCTGCACCAAAATATATTTTCACTGTGTGTCATCCATTCTTAAAAAAAACGTTGAGGTGAAAAAGTTGGTTTGTAATGGATTTTGATGATTTTGGTGGGTTTAACCCCTTGAAAGCCCTTTAAACTGTGCAACACTTCCGGTTACAATGCAATAGTTTTCACCAGAAAAAATGTCAGACCTTCAACTAAACTCAAATCCTAATAATCCCAAAGGAGTTCTCGATAAAAAGATTGAATAATCCCAGATATTATGCTATTTAACATTCAAAAAACGTTTTTGATCTGTGGATCAGCATGTTGGCCCCTGACAGCCCTATAGGTGAACTGCCTGGAATTCCTTTTGCATGACGCTGGGGGATGGGATGCGTGGAGTATCTGCATGTTTATGAGGTGAGTTTTCTCATGTATGTGGGTTAGTCACTATACAGTGTTGGATTAATGATAAATACTGTAGGAAATACTTTAGTATCCTATGTTATAGTGGGGAGACGTGTGTTAACAATTGAAATAATAGGGAAATGAATCTATCTACTGTTTGGCTACCTCAAAACTACTTAGAAACAAACACGCAAACTTGCTGGAATGAAAACTACTCTGCTGTTAGAGATAAGGCAGGCCTCTTCCACACGTCATCACAACTGAGTTTCCATTTTACTACAATATAACCAGTTGTTCAACACTAAAGAAAAGTTAACAGAAATCATCAGAGAGATGTTAAGTGTAGCATGCAGGCAGACATGCACCCAAACACATTGTAAGAGCATAGTGTTCTGGTGCACAGAACAGTAGGTGTGTTGAGACTATGGTTTAGTGACTCAAACAGAGGGAGGAAAAAAAAATGGGCAGAGAAAGTGTTGGGATTATAGGCTTTTGCACGCACACTCACACAAAGACAACACAGACAAAAAAAATCCACAAGGTCATGACAACCAAAAAGAAAGGGAAAGAACAGAGAGAAAATAGAAGAGAGAGATGAATACCTTAACCTCAACGTTTATATGATTACACAGGAAAAAGGGGGATGTGAACGTGAGAAAGGGAGCCAGCTGGTGTGGACTCAGTGTTATGTAAGTGTTCCTGTGATCCAGAGAGCAGTAGATAAAAACTTTTCCCAGCTTTCCCACACTGTTACACAGAGTGTTTGGTGAAGTTTTGTGTTATCTGATCAAAACTCCAAAACCTGTAGACAATTTTTCGATTTATAGAAATACAACATCAGAGAATTGCAACAAATCGCCACATTATGAAACTGGAAATACAGCATGTTTGGTATTTGCGGCCAAAATAGCACAATCTATAATCAAAGGTTAATCAAAGACAATCAACTGAGTGTTTCAGCCTAGTAAAAAATCTAAAATAATATTGTTTTGATTAGCAGACACAAAACAAAATTGAATTTTGGTCAAATCCACTGAACCCGTACCAAAGCCAGAAAGGGAGCACAAAGATGTATGTTTGGTTAACCAAACATACATCTTTGTGCTCCCTTTCTTTTGAAAATCAAGATATATAGTCCGGTAATACCGAAAACATTCTCAGGTCATAAGTATGTTTTCTTTCCACTGTGTATCTGCTCTGGATTTGACCTTTCCCCCTTTCCATCTGGTGTTCATGGTTTTCATTGTAAGCTCATGAAAAATGACACAAGAAGAAGCCGAGAGGATTCAAGCACGTAACTTTATTGCATTTGGCAACAAAGTTCATTTAGCTGCTCATAAGAAATCAACCCACACACACACACACACTCCAGGTCATAATGACAGGGGAAAGAGCTATTACGCTATTAAGTTCTGGAGGTTCTGTGACCTGGCTATGCCTGGCGAGCCTCGGGTATCCTGAGGTGTTTTTGTTTTGATTCCTGCAGATGGAGAGCAGTAGAATAGTGTGCCACAGCAGGGCTCCAGCGCTCACCCGTAGTACAAACCAATATTGTAACAGCGTCTCCCATTCAAACACACACACACAACACAAACTTACATCTCCGGAGCACTCCCTTTTCTCAAATCCCTTTTTTCAAAAAAGGCCTGACACCACACACTACTGGAGTCTGCCGTCCATGCTCAGATTCCCAGAAAAATATCACATGGAATGTTTCTACCCCTTTTTTTTATGACTCTTAGGAGTTCTCAGTTTTCGCGAGTGGCGGGACAATCAGTTCCAGACACAGAGCGAGCAGGACGGAAAGACATTTTTGGGAAAAAATAGACACATGTGCACGCACACCCACACTGCACGCAAGCAAATGAAAACCACATCATTTCATGGAAGTCCTCTTTATGGTTTATTTCATGTTATTGCCCTAAACTAGGGGAACCAGAGGAGGGGAAAGCAGACTCACTGACACTGTGCAGGTCTACTAGCTGCAGATGAGTCATAGTACCAGGATATTTTGAAACCTCAACAACAATCAGTTAAGTTTCAGATTCAAGAAGCCAAGTTGCAACAGGTTCAGGTCAGTGCACCTGTTCATTATATTAAAAATCTCATAAAAGAGCAGTCTGATTGTACAGTGCATCAACAGGTTCTTCCTCAACCCTGCTGATAATTACTTGATACTGTGACTGTGATACAGTTGTTTTGTGCCTGTTTGTCCTGTATATGAAGTGTTTTGCTTTCATTTCAGTAGGGTTCTCAGTCATTGTTCCTTGTTGTCCAATTCCAAAAAGTGCAATCACAAAGATAGAGAGGACACTATTACATGCAGTCAGGGTCATGCCCATAAACAGTTCATACATTCCAACAGTGAAGACCAAGTGATTACGGTTACACTTTCCCCCTGAACATGTCAGAACAGGTGAGTTATGAGCAAAGCCACACCAAGGCCACACTCACACCAGCTAAATCAAACACAGATCCAGACTAACCTCTTTTTCCTGGTGACGATCAGGACGTCATTGAAGAGGAAGAAATAGACCTGTTGCCGTGACTTTCGCTTCAGGAAGATGCCATTGTCCTCTACAAATGCAGTCAGCTCTCCTCTCTTTACCATCCACCTGGAGGATGAGACCAGGGGAAAAGGCTGGAGGAAAAGGAGAAAGAGAATGTGATGAAGAGGAAATGGGCTTAAATCTAACCAAATCATTTTTTTTTACAATTTTGTCTGAAGTCAGAAATTCCTAAATCAGAGTTTTGTGTAAATGTGTGAACAACTGGCTAAGCAGACTTAGAATGTGAATCCCAAATGTGCCAACAGCTATTTCCCACACTACTTAGAAACACTAGAGCCTGCCAAGCCTTGTGTGCATTACATTTAAGGATAGTCGCCAAGTGTCGCTGGTGTGTCTGCGTGTCAGTGCATGACTGCAGGAGCACATGTTGAACACCCGTTTTTGTTATGTTTTGATAGACATCTTGGGTAAATACACCTGTTTGCTTAATATAACCATCTGGTTATATTATCTATTTGAAGCTATATGAAGCTACAGCCAGTTGCTGGTTAGCTAAGCTTGGCATAAATATTGTGAACTGGAAAAAAGCTAGCATGGCTCTGTCCAAAAGTCACAGAATGTATTTAATGTGACCAAGTGACGATAGATACACAGACAAATTTACAAATGAAAGTAAAATATTTTGAACTTTCAGATTACAAAATGAGATATTACACCCTGTGGCCCTATGGTGTTTTCTTGTAAATAAGAAAAACACCGGCCACAATGTTCAAGTTCCTGAGATCTCGATCATTGTGGCCACAGAGGCCTAAACCTGTGTAACTATACTGTTAATGTCATCTCTTAACCAGAATTAAGTTGTTTTCAGAAAAACTACTCGAGATGCAAGTGTGTAACATTTGGGTCCGTACCTTGATCTTGAACTCCAGCTGAGAGTTTATGGTATACATCATCTCTGTTCTCTCCATAGTGCGCGCTCCTTCATTGCACTTTCTTACCACCTGCTCACAAATACAAATACAGTGTCTATTAATCTCAACATTTATTTTTCACTCCTTAAATCCATTAACTGTATCCTGCATGCTATTATGGTAGTTAAAGCATTCCTTGATTGATGAGCTGATATTTATCAAGTAGAAGAAATGCTGGAAATCAGCATAACTTGCAAAAATGTCTTCACCAAAACACAACATTAAAAAAGAATCGATTGACTGCAAGGCTAATCCTAGTTGTCCATATCCAGGGCAATAATTCTAAACTATATCTAGTATATCATTATAGGGAGAAACATCACATTTATTTTAAATATGAAACATAAAAAACAGGATGAGTTAAACCCACGCACCTTGCTGATAGCTTGTAAAGCTTTCTTAGACTCTTCATATTGGGCCGAATCTTTAGGCGTCTTCTGACAAATGGTCTGCAACAAAGGGATTCAACAAATCGGTAACACTACTTTATAAAATAAAAAACATTTCACAACAATTCATTGCACCCATGAACATCACCATATATCAAAGCACAATAAAATATTGATGCATCAAAAAAGCTGTGGGAAGCAATGAATTCAAACCAAACTTTCTCAGGATCCAAAAGTCTCTGAGTGCAAAGCAAGCATAAACCTCAGAGTCCCTCGGGAGACACTGACGGAGGACCAAGAAGGGAATGGAAGGAGAAAGGGAGAGGAAGGGAGGAAGGCACAGTGGAGACTAAAAACATGGTCAAGAAGGAAGCATAAAACTGAAAGAAAAAAAACATTTAAAAAATGGAAAAAGGAGGAGCCAGACCTCAGTAAAGATTATCAAGAAGTAATGTAAGGTAACACAAACATCTTAGAGGTTGGGTCGCATACCATGTAGAATTAAGAGTAAGAATAAACAAACTGTTGCACAAGAGTCAAAGTCTTGTTATTCCAAATCTCATGCTACTTTTTTGTTTTCCAGCACTCACATCCATGAGGAGGGGCAGACGTGTTATCCTCTGCATAGGCAGGATAAGGAAGGAGATCATGGGGAGGTTCCTGCAGTCTGGGTGGCTCTCTATCCTGGTTAGCACCTCCTTAAAAACTGGATTCTTAGACCTGCAAGAAGGGAGAAGATGTTCATTAAAATACAATAATGATGAGAGCCAAAGAGGAAAACATGAACAGGGAGTAAAAAGTGTCTGAGCACTAATCTTGGATCAAGTCCATGAGAGATATGAGAAGAACATCTATCTGCGCGTCTGCTCGGTCACTCACACCAGCCTCTGCAGGGTTCGCTGCTGGTAGACTTCATTGGAGCAGTATGTCACAAAGGGATCAAAGTTGGACTGAGAGTGCTTGTCAACGATGTCACTGATGTCATTGATCACAATGTTCTGTTGGTGTCTTTCCTCCAATTCCTTAAAGAACCTGAGGAAAGGATAAATTAGGGTTAGTATTACAGGGATTTGTACCGTACATGGCAGCAGCTGGGGTCAGAAACATCGAATCATGAGTCATCCCACGCTTGGGAAAATATAGAATGCAATGACAGATATAAAGTCATGAAGGCAGGATGCACCACCAACACATTTTTTTCAAACCCACTGTAAGATCACAAAAGAGGAACTCCCCGCCTCTTAAAATAGACATAGCCTACCATTAACCATAACACAGAGGCTTTTCCTCTTCCTGAGCTCCACCAGATGGCCAGTTTAACGGCTAGCCACATGGCCAACATCAAGAGAATAAGTGTTTCTACATGCAGCAACCAAGGTGACAAACAGGAACCTGTCGGACGGTCACAGGATGCAGACCGTGACCAGTTGGACTGAGATTGAGTGCATCTGTTGAAGTACCTTGAGTGTCCCCATCCCTACCTAACACACACTATGACTATCTATGGGAAACATTGCCTCTCCTGTGGCCTTGGGTCATGCCTGACCCTACACCTTTTGAACTATCCTCTTACTAATGAGGGCATGAGTACACAGGATGACAGAAAACACACACATATTGTCCTGTCCCCTGGCCCACGTCCTAAAGGTGTATTCAGGGCTTTAACAGGCCAAGGTTGCACATATTCAGGCTACGCTAACTCTGGGGTTAAAACTCACTGACCCCAATAACAGCATGCTGTCATGAGCCAAGAGTTCAAGGGAGGTGAGTTAAATCAGGGTGAGGAGAAACAAAAAAAAATGCCCCAAATTAAGCTACTGACTAAGAATAACTACTTCATCCAGCAGATACTGAGAAATACAAAAAGGTATCAGCCTCCCTGTCAGCACAGTTTTATTAATTGCATATCCTAAGGCTGCGAGTGAAATACAGTCACTAACACACCTACATTTGAAGTACTCAACAGCCTTCACACTCACTATAGCACACAGACTACACCAGGAGCCGGCAGAGTGATATTTCTATTTTTATCTGAGAGGGTAAGTGAAAGCCTGACGATCTGTTCCAAGTTACACATCTTGTTTGACTAGCGCTACAGGCCATTTTATAACTCATCGTCTCCACTCTCCTCTCCTGGGGCTATGCAGGTCTAGGTTTTTAGCTGGGAAAGGGTATAGTATCGCATTAACGTGCGTGGCCTGTATATTTGAATGAGAAAGGGGTGCGAGATGAGCTGCAGCATGTCTCAATACAGGAGGGAATTGTTTAGGAATTTACAGATAACCCCACTCATGTTAAGTGGGAATGAGGCGTAAATAAATGTAAAAACAATGTCCATGTCAATCCATGTGCCTAATAAACTGTAGAGAGTGAGGAGTATTATTTGTAGAAGCTGTTTTTCCTTCATGATAACAGAGATAAGTCAAGTGAACATGTACGGAATGAGGAAATCTTTCTCCCTGGGGGGGCTGAAAATCCTGACAAGGAATCCCGGAGCAAATGTCAGGAACAGTTGCAGCAGGGAGGCAGTGAACGCACCGAGCTTACAACCTCGGCAGCAGAAAGATTAAGGCTAGCTTAACCTCATTTCACACATACTGTATTACCCATATTATTAACATGTTTTTTTTTTTATATCTCAAAAAATGTGGTAACAACTTGTTGGCGGAGTAGGTTCAGCAATTGGTGATTAAGAGAAGGAAAGTGTAAAAAGACTGTAAAACTTGGACTGGTTGTAAATTCTTTAGTCCGTATAGCAGGCTACCAGAACAGTGACTATAGACTAGCACATAAGGCTGTTGCCATGATGATTACTAAACAGATTATCTCACACATTGAACAATGACACTGCATCATGGTTGCACTTGAAGTCATTGTCACACTGAATAGTACTCTCATAAAAAACACAATAAATCGTACCATAGTTAAAAGCACTGACACATATGAACATAACGAAAACCATATGGGCTGAGAAATTCATCCGTCAATCATTTGTAGAAATAATGGAGCTCTGTACAACACAGTAATTTCTGAGGCCGCACAGTTTTCATCAGTCTCTACTTTCATGGCCTCTCATGCACAAGTGTTTTAGTTTATGGGATCTTTGGAAGTTCATGGTTACCTGACCATGAATGTCATTAAACAGTCCACACGCATGCACTGTAAATCATGATGGACGGGTATACTCAGATCGTAGCAGCCAGTTTTGGCCATTGCGTTTTTTATACACTCACCAAAACAGTTAAAGAACTCATGCATCATCCATTTTGCTTTTGAAATCTCTCAAGCAGCAAGAAATGGTATAATATTAAAATAACTTTACTAAATATGAATTGTTATTTTACCCCATAGCAGGTGACCACACAAAGTAAACCGTTCAGCGCTGCCTACCCACATTTCCTTACACCAAACTGAAAACAACTCTGGTTGCAGCAAGAGAGTGTACAGTAACGCTGACAGAAAGGAATGTAAATAATGTTTACAGACACACCTCATTTGGAGTGATTGAGGGCTACCAACTGCAGCTGTTAAATAATCAAAAAAGATCCAGCTCATTAGCCAAGAACCACAAACCACAAACAATGATAGAATTTAAAGAGGATAACGAGTAACCTAAAAATACCAACCAGCATTTAAGAACTGTTACTTATCGTCTAGTCTTCAACCTCAAAAAGGTTTCAAACATATACACTGCAAGTACCAATACTGAAACTTGCATCAATGTACATCTGATAATAATTTTGCCGAAATTTTACCACAGAACCGGGCACTCACTTTTTGCTGGCCTCACAGACGTCGGTGATGTTGGAGAAGAGGTGATGGTGTTCGGTCTTGGTAATGGCATCCCTGAGCTCTGCAGAGTTCTTGAACATGCGGATCAGGATCTCCAAACTGTGGAGGTAAGAGTGCTCCGAGGAGATCAACTCAAAAATGGCCTAAGGAAGTGCAAGAGAGGGAGGGCAAAGTGAGGTGACAACTTATGCCTTTTTCACATTAGTCATCCATTTATGCTTTAAATAAAACACTAAGTCCTGACTCACTCACTCACACACACACACACACACACATTGCTTTATGAGATGGGCTTTGTCATCAACTGCCTAACATACAACTGCTCTCAAATCATTTTTGGAATACTTTTGAAAAATTCCATTACAACTTAAGAATATGTATCTGTCAAACTATTTATTGGACTACTCTAAGTTTTGTCAATCATATTAGGACAGGAAATTATGTAAATATTTATTGGAACATCTGTCCTTTGTTGCCCTGTTACAAAGACTTTGCTTTAAAGCTATAATGGTCCATTATGCATGTGTCCTGCTGTGCTCATTCAATGGCATCTTATTGGTCTGGAGTTTACAGAGACTAAATGGACAGCCATTCTCCCCCCCAGTGCTTGGCTTTTTTTTTACTTAGCATGCATTTGGCGAGAATACGACTTTTCTCACTCTGAACCAAACGTGAAAGTATAAAATATGAGGCCTACTTCTTGTCTTTTGCGTTCCTCTTGACTCAGACGGTCAGAAAGACCACTTTTTTTTACCTGTATCGAGAAAAAAAAGAAAACAGATGAAAAACAAAGTCAGAAGAATGTGAAAAGCTTTTCAATACAAAGTCACACTTGTTTGACTACTCAGGGGATTTTTTTTCAGGTGAGGGGACCTTTGCATTTATAGCATGGGTACGTTCATGTGTGTTTTTGAGTGCCAATGTTGTCCTCAGACAAAGAAAGAAGCACTTTGCATACCACACTGTATAGAGAGCCAATGAAGTTGTTGTAGGAAATAGGGAAAGAAAGATCATTACTGAATAAGGAGGTACCAGGGGAGTGTATAAATAGGTATTGGTTTATCCAAAATGAAATGTCAACATTTGGCCAAAGGATATGGTTAAAGGGAATGTGTATATGCGTGTTGGTATGTGGCTGGCAGATTTGGCAAAAGGATATTTGAATAAGACTGAAAGAAAGCACTCCTTTGGAATTAGCTGTGTGTGGAGTACCATTGAATTAATCAGCCGGTGGCGTTTTTCAAACTGAAGGAAAGGTTGAGATTTAAAAAAAAAACATGTCTTTGTCTCCTGTTCAACCAAATATCCAATATGACCCGGGGTGCATCCAGATTTTTCTTTACCAGATTAAACATGCAGGCACCAATCTTGAAAGTCCATCCTTCCTTGTGTCCACTAGCTTTGCATCCTGTTTTGGTCTAAGGAAGTGATACTGCTCCTGGAGCAGCCTTCTCTCTAGTATCTGCCCTGCATCTCTCAGCAAACAAGGAGAACAAATATCTATTGTTCCAAAGGTTTATCACGGTATCAGCTAAATCAGGCATCAATATAAGGCTGTGATGTTTTAGTGAGCTAACAACCATGCGCACTGTTATGCCAATTGAACTGAATCCGAGTTTGCGGATTCATCGGGCGTGACTGAAACACTATCAATTAGTTGTCATTATTTAATTGCTCAAAAAGTTTTTCGGAAACTATGGTCCTTTGTATGAAATAGAGCAAGACAAACAGATTTCAGGAAACTTAATAAGCATGAGAGGAGGTAGCTCCAGGGAAGCTTACCCGTCTGAAACCAGGTATAATGATTACTGGAAATGTAAAAATACATCAAACCATAATGGTGCGAAGTGGCAGGGGGATAACAGAAGAAGGGAGAAGCTGAGAGAAACTACACTTACATGACTCATAGAATGAGAACTTGTAAATCAGGTTCTTGGCTTCATTGGAATTATTTCCTGTCACAACAAAATCTAAATGTAATACCAGCATTTCCTACAACCTGTTGAAGTGAAAGAAGAATGCCGCAGCTTTACATGATGTATTGTTTGGCCATCTACAGGAAGACATCCCCAACTGTAAAGCAGCTGTGATGGACAAAGAGAGTCCTGGTCAGCAGGTTAATGTCAGACACAGCCCAATGCCACCTCTTTGACTTTCTGTTGAACACCAATAAAAACAACCAAATACATTTACTGAATGTTCTTTTCCTTGGAACCAATGTTCCATTGATATGAGTCTGAGTGCAAATCATAATCTGCTCAGCAATTCAAGAACTTATCCTAATTGCCTTCATCAATGCCTTGGTCTGCTTTTGATCTCGCACTTTCCCTCATCAACAAGTAAACAAGAAGATGGGAATGCCTAAGTAAAAACTCAATAGCCTTTTCCCATCTGCTATTCCTTAATAACCCCCATTTCCTATCCCAAACTATATTATGTAATGCAGAGTCACCACATGTCTCTGTAGAGGCAACATTTTAAGCATATTTGTAGTCTGACAAGCTTGTAGCATTTGCCAACACACTGGCATAAGGCCCAGCAGTGTTTGCAAGACTTCCTGTGGGTCGGGCTGACTGTCTGCCTCCCTGTCCACCCGAAAATGCTTCTGCACTCCCTTATAAACAGAGTCAGGGGCAGAGAAGGCAGAAACAGGGGGAGGATGGGTATGGACTATGGACAAACTGGACATGACAGCATTCTTGAAGGCATTAGCATTCCAAGTCTACACAGCCACAGCTCTGACAGCATACTGCCATACTGTGTGTGTGTGTGTGTGTGTGTGTGTGTGTGTGTGTGTGTGTGTGTGTGTGTGTGTGTGTGTGTGTGTGTGTGTGTGTGAGAGATACTGACCACACTGAGCTGGCTCCAGGAGGTGCGTATAGGTCTGTATTGCACTATAATGCCGTTATCTGGTTTAGGTTCTCTGGAATCGGCATCCTCATCTGAATCATTGTGTAAGGCCTTCTCCTTGTAGTTCTGGTACATCTCTTCCTCTGAAACAGATTTTTTGACAGAAAGACCAAGTTGAAGTCTTTAAACGGTAATTTATTGTTTGGTTGAGAGAGAGAGACAGAAAGGGAAAAACAGAGGACAGGTGTTTCTCACCCTCACTGTCAAACGTCCGCTGATGGGTTAATACTTTCTTTCGATCTGGATTCTGAAATAAATCAAAAACACAATTGTCATGACTTGGACACCCTCTGAGGAACAAAGCAGGCACACACAACATTTTGAATGAAAAGAGTTCTGTATCTATGTCACCTGTCCATGACCTGCCCTTTGTGGTGAACTCCTTCATTGACCCCTGTCTAATTAGAGAGCCATTGTGTATACGTGTGTATGTGTGGGCATGGTGTCACATTACTTCATTCCTCCTAACAACTGCATTAATTGTTTCCTTGTAAGGCTTTGTCTGACCCTCTGCTGCCTGATAAGTTTGACCACAATACTCAGCCTGTGTGGTGATTTTACAACTTAAACTTTGAATTTAACCCCCAATAATGAATTGGATAATGCCATTTCAATCAAAATACCACAGTTTATGTAAGCATAGATAGTTTAGCAACAGGCATTCACTGTTAATTTGCTTTGCAGATGAATGCAGAAATGTATTTATTTGTTTGTTTATTGATTGCACCCACTTTGTTTTTTCCAGTGTTGGTAGGCTTTTCTGTTCGAGGGCTAGCAGGCTTTATAATCCTTGGGCTGGCAAGTTTGGGTGTCCCAGGGCTCGTAGGCTTGGCAGTTCCAGGGCTAGTGAGGCTGACAGTGCCAGGACTGGCTGGGCTGACGGGTGAATCTGGCTTATCCTCATCTAACCATTTGATGATGGGCTGGGAAAACCGATGGGCCTTTGGATCCATCGATGGGACCTCTAAGTCCACTCCACTCACAACAGCTTTCCTATAAGACGTACTCCTCAGGCCTCTATTTAGTGTCCCTGGATTCTCACTTTCTCTGTCAGCACCTTCACTGTGGCCCCCTCCTGTAGAGAAAAAGGTTCCTGTTTCTACCATACTTAGGGCTTTCAATGCTCGCTTGGAGTGATCCAACACAGGCAGCACTGCCAAACCTTGCACTTGAGTCTCAGAGGGAGGCACCTTGCTCCGAAAACCGGATGCTAAACCCTTGGGAATTAGCTGCTGGGTGCCCATCTTCAGGGCAGCAGGGCTGTGGGTGCTGAGGACGATGGAGGGAGGGATAGATGGGGAAAGTGAGGGAGAGGGTGACGTGGAGGACATGGAAGAGGAGCAAGAGGCATGTGAGGAGGCAGGCGAGAATGAGGATGGTCTAGGGACTGCTTGTCCTCTGTCAGCTGGCGATGGGGAGCGTGGGGTCGGTGGGTCTGAGGAGGTAAGAGAAGAAAGGGAGGGGATGCTGGAAGTGGAGCTGTAGGAAGGGGTGGGAGTGCGCCGGGCAGGGGGAGAGGGGCTGTTGTTGTTGTTAGGAGTGTGTGAAGACAGGACAGGAGAAGAGTTGATAGGAACCTCTTCAGGTGAGGCTGAACTTGTCCCAAATGCTATCTGATCTTTCTGTGAGCTCAAACTGAAAGGGCTGGACCTGCACTTCTGGTTGTCCTGAAGACCCTTCTCCTGCCATACTGTTACTCCTTTACTGTTATTTTCCCCATTAGAGTCTACATTACGAACTCTATTGTCCAGTGAGGCGGATCTGCTTTCCTCGGATCTAAATCTTGACAGTGAAAAGAGTCCGCTTGAGAAGTGCCCGATGCTGATGCTTCGGACAACTCTGGATTTTTTTAAGGGTTTGTGCAGAATGTGCTTCAACACAACAGTGTTCTTGCCCCAACTCTGGGGTTTGATTCCCTCATCAGGTTGGCTCAAGGTAAGAGAACCATTGTCCTCCACAGGGAAGTCTGTTGTCGTTAATCCATTTATGTGGTAACTGAGCGGTCGTGGTTTGGGTCCTCTTAAGTCGTGGGTTTTTTTACAGTTGTCCGTGCGGCGTTTCCACAATGGGGTGATGTTTTTATTGGACAAATCCACATCATTGCCAATATCCATGATGCTAGATTGGCTCTGTCCTCTTCACTATCTGTGTCTGAACCTACAGGTCACAGTGCAAACACTGCAGCACTGTAGAAGACTGATCTCTCACCTAAGAGTAAACAAGAGAGGAGTTTTAGTACAGTGTCAAAATTCCCAAAGTTAACTCATTAACAGGGATTCAATACAGATACTGGCAAACCTGAAAAACACATAGAGAAATAGTTGCGGAATGGTGAAACAGAAGCCAAGCCAGTGAAGACAGCTGGCAATCCTTTTGTATATGTTCACTGTGCTGAAATGACCTTATTACAAACAAAAGGCTGACAGGATATTGTTAGCTGTGAGCCATCTCTGTAATATTCCAAAAAGGAAACACTGGTCTCTGGCAAAATTGAATTTAGAGACAAATGTAGTTTTTTATGTACTTTACAACTTAAAATCAAAACTTATTTGCTCATGTTTTTTATAAATACTACAAACAATACTGCATAATACAGCGTGCTACATTTATTTATTAGACAACATATATACGGATTCTCTGTAGAAGAGAAACGTTTTCTTAAGTAGCTTTATTTTGCGAAATGTTGTGTTCAACTTACTTTTAATCAGTCGATCTGCTGCACATTGTACCTGCGCTGTCGTAAAACAAACGTCCTTTTGACGAATATCAAAGGTTAATGCGGTTTATCCAGCATGGTATCGAAACCCCCCAAAAAGTTGGTGAAAACAAAGTTGGAGCTGCAGAGTTACAGTGTGTGCTCCACTGGAAACTCGTGTTAGCGGCACAGAGCGCGTCTGAATCACGGCTGGCTGAGCTGCAGGTTTTCTATGAGCAGGAGGAGGAGGAGGGAGGGGACCTGAACAGAAGAGAGAGGGAAACAGAAGAACTCCCAAATCTCCTAAATGCGCAGGAACTCACCTACTGCAGGATATTGGTTTACTTGAGGCTGTGGTTCTGTTTTAAATAAATGATCACCTTATTCATAACATTTAGTAGATAACAAAACAAAACAAAAACAATTATTATGTTGTTAGTTAATATTCTCATGAAATGGAAAGACCTCAAAGAAACAAAAAAAAAAAGGTGTAAAAATAACAATTAAATAAATAATTACAAGTTTTGACAACTGCACAAATGCTGCATTTATTTGTCTTTTAGGATACTAAATTGAATAATTGCTGTGGTGCGCCACCCTATGGCTTATGGCGTACTTGCATAGACCTTCAGTGATTAATAGTGATTGAATCAATCTTTCAATTCCTTTTATTTGTTGATTTAAAAGTTATAGTATAGTATCCTATTTGTAAATGCTGATAATCCTGTCAAGCAATTTGACCTTAAGGAGTAAACACAAAGAGGCTAATGATTCAAATAAAAAGCCACAGCACTGTCCAAAATAGTCCAATAAGATTGATGTTTTGGCTATGTCTTTAAAATGACCCTAGACTGCCTGGTACTTTAAGTCTCTCTATACAAAGTCCATTTGGTCTGCCTGTTTTGCAGTGAACTATGCAGATGTTTAGCCATGATCTCACAGATTTACAGCTTTTCATTCCCGCTACAATAAAAATCCCTGTTGTGCAATTTGAGGCTGTGGTTATTTCATGCATTACTGATTGCGAAATAATGTGACAAAAGTATTTTCTTATTAAATCCTCACAGGGCCTAAAATAACCCTTTAATTACTTGAGCATGTGACCTTTAGAGATTACACTCACACGGAAACTCCAGAAAAGATGCCAACTTTGACACAAACCATACAACATGCTGGATTGTGTATGGATGGTGCTCCACCGCGTGGCTCTTGTGCGCCAGTATTTCTTCTATTTAACCGCTAGAGGGAGGACTTGTCTCGTTTACTAGGATTCATGTAAACACAGTGGGTTTTATCTTAGATTTAAGGTCAAATTGCTTGACACTAGTCACACGTTTTGCTCTCTTTAGTCCAAAGGTAGAAATACAAATATTTTCTTATTTCCATTTCCATAATTATCTTACTTAATAAATACACACTTCATTATAAAATGTGACTTAGAGTGATTTTTAAAATTATTTCTAGTAATATGTCACCGTTGGAAGTCCTGCTGGTGCAAGCACCACATCGGAAAACAGACCTTGAACATTTAACAAACCCGCCCTATAACAACATTTGCCTATATAAAACCATGATAAATAAATACCAGTTGTTGTTTGTGTTTTTGAGTCCTAACTGATTCTTGAAGTCTTGGAAAAGGGTTGACTGATGAAAATATGTTTAGACAAGCTATGTTGAAGTGATAAAGAGTTGTTAAGGAAATTTAAGTTCAGGAAGAATAAATTGTCACCTACAGTAAAACATGCTTACAAAGACGGTCCAATATGTAGAGAAAATATAACATTTCATAAAATAAAAAACAAGGTCAAGAAACAGATTATTTATTCTGTGAATCAAAAAACATATATATAGATTATTATGGTCTTATTCCCTCGTGATGTTTACGCTTGTGTATGTAACACTGCAAAAACATCTCAAATAAATCCACAACAATATTAATTTCATTAACAGAAACATTACTCTTGCTGTATTCATAATGAAGACTTACATTTATTATTATAGTTTCAATCATCAATCATGACAACATCACTTTTATGCTTGCATTAGTCATACAGACCCCATGTGGTGTGACCAGCCTCATTATGTTCCAGAGGAAGTTCAGCAGCCTATCCTGTTGTATTGTTTAGAGAGCTATATGTTTCCTCATGTTGTTTAGTTTAAAAATATATACGTTTCCTTTGCCATCTGACAAGACACTCACCTCCGACTGGAAGACCCAAAAGCAATTCCCGATCATCCTGACGCTGTTAAAGGGGGCAAACTTGACTTGAAGGAACAGTAGAGTAAAAAAGAAAGAGTATAAACCTATAGCTTCTCCACAAAGCCATCTTTATCCTTCCTACGTCAAAGACTGATAAGGCAATAGCATTAGCTTTTACTTTCTGTGTGGGCATTTGCGTGTCTGAATTAAGTCTGATTCAAAACCAAATGGTGTTGATTTGAAAAGAACTATGGCAGAATTAGCAGGACAACCTGACAAGAACGCAAAACAAATGAGATTAAGAACAAATCCTATCCTTAAAGAAAGTAATTTATTTTACAGGGGAAATATAGTTATTTAAAAAGTAAAGGGGAGGACTGTGAGGAGCAACCTTACAAAACAAGATAATAAGTCCATTTCTGACAATCTAATTTGACCTACAAATGAGTCGTCTCAGCTTTGTACTGCAGGTATAAAGGAGCTAAGCTGCCCCTCTATAATTAAATCTTATATGGAAATGCATTCCAGTGTTTCCTTTTGGCATCCAGCTCTGCTCCTAATAAGACTCACTCACTCAAAACTATTTATTTTGGCTGGATGTTGTTTGTATTACAGAAATTAAAGAATATTTTTGATTTACCAAGTGCCCGGGTGAGTTATCGAATGCATTTGCATAAAATTGTGTTAGACCCCAATGGAAAGACATGCCTGCAGCTATATGCTACAATTGTTCACTTGGAAATCTAATTTTAGATATAAAAGATGCTAAACTTGTTTTCTAGGAAAGTGAACTTGCTTCAAGATGTTCCTTTTACATAGTCCTCTGGTATCTTTTTAACGTTTACAGGAAAAGTAATGTAAAGAGTTGAAGTCGTCTTTGTCGAGCAGGGATGGTTTTGACTTGTTTTGAGCCCAAATTACAAAATTACAAACACAACCCACAAGACTTACATCTGGTGGTATCCATATAGGTTTTTAATTGTAATGAAATTATTTTACTTCCCCCTTAAAAAGAAAAAAGATTAATCAAATGAAATCTGCATTGCTCACATCATGAAAATAACTACCACGTCCTGTATTGCAAAATCAGAAAAACGGTTATTTTAAACATTTTGTGAGAACGCCTTAAAAATAATGTATGGAAACTGTTACTTTTGGTTAAATAAATGTCTCATATAATATTGTCTGCAACAAGGACTGTGTATTATCCAGAGCACCGTTTCTGAAGAGACAGGCATTTTTTATTTTTCAATGTAATTCTGCAATGCTGTAAGCACCACTAACCAAACATCCCATTCATCTCTTTTGTATTGGGCTTCTTGTAGAAATCTGAGATGTTTGCTTCTCAAAGAATTTGATAAATGTTATCATGCCTGCGATTTGGCAAACTTGTTCGCCTACCACACTGGCCCAGAGTATGACCATCTGACGGACCAAACTGAATTGTGTTTGATAAAATGAGTTGGAAAATTTGAGATGAGAGCTGAGAGCAAAACAAACACCACACTAAAGCATAAGATTGCGACAATGTTCGAGTCAGAGCTTTGTAAATGAATGCATTGGATGACTGTGGTTGTTGTTTTCCTGCTGGCTGTGCAGTGCAGTGTAGCACGTATTTCAGATAATTCAGTGACAGACAATGGGGATAACAACAGTGTGCATAGTCTTGGGAGTGAGGAATGCAGGGGTTAGATGATTTCTCATCATGATGATGGAGTGGCAAAACAATTTGTGAATTGGGAAGCAAGAAAGACAGGTTTGATGTAAGGACACACTTAGCATTACAATGTACAATACCTGTAAAACACAAGCTATATAGATGTATAAGAAGAGAAATGTATAGTTGTTGTTTAACACATTTTCATGTTGAGCCTCGATTGAGTAGCAGCCCCACTCTCTCCTCTGAGCATCATGAGTCACTCCTCACTACCTAGCCAGATATGAACATTAAAGCCATAAAGAGACAGATAATTTGAGCACAGCATTTTTAGGCTTTCTCAGTCCTCTGGCATGAAAAAAGCCCTCCTCACATTGACCTTTTCTCAGCATACCTTTCCCTTTCTCTCGCTCTTCTCTCCTCTTGTTCCTCTGACTCACAGCCCATTGTACTTCTCCTACTCAGGAGTGCTGTTTGCACGCTGTCCTTGCCCCCCCTCCCCTCACCCTTCACTGCCACCCACACGTCTCCTCATCAGTCCTCTCAGAGAACAATGCAGAGGAGAGCTAACGACTGTAATTACCCTAGCTATAAGTTACATGCTGAGAAAAAAAGACTGTAACAAACAGGAAGCTGGCGAAGAAGCATGGCTAATACTGCACATGTACGGATCACATTATGAATGCATAAGCCATATGTTACAAAAGTAGGACAACAGCTTATTACTGAATGTGAGTTCACCTTAGTGTCCAGGGATAACCATTATGTGCCCCTTCAGGCATGCAGTATACCCACCCACAGTATGGGGCCAACCCAGCGGCCCTCCTATGTACACAAGTGCATATGGACCCGACACAGGGGGCATCTGTCACACATACATATAATATTTGAACCCAGGCTAATCACCATGGTTACTGGACTACTCGCTTGTTCTGATTGGCCAGTATTGTTGCAATGACCCAAAATTGACTCCCCCCCTAAGGTTCTCATTGGCTGTTTGCCCCAGGCTGATGATGTCATTGTGTGTGGCATGTTGCGGTATGTAGCATTCAGACATGCACTATTGGGCATGGACGAATAAAAAAACGTAATTAGATCAAAGCTGGACGGCTGTGTCTGTAAAATGTACAGTTGTATTTTGTTAGCTTCTTGAAAGTAGGAGGAGACCCAAACCAACGTGGTATTATAACATTTTGATTGGATCACATTTCCCGATAGATCAGCAGGGCAGTTTGGAAATAATATAACATCCAGCTCACTGAAATAATTATAAATATAATTAGCAGAGGGAATATTCAAAGTAAGAGAAATAAATATGGATACCAAGACAGCAATGGGAGAAACACATGCTGTTTTAAATGTATGATCATTCTTAGGTGTCATTTTCTCATCTTGACTAAGACACTTCTCCAAGGCCCAAATGTCACAGCATATTGTGGAATAAAATCCCAAATAATTGACTTTTTAGTGCATTATTCAGGTCCTCAATGGATAATTACAGTATTTGCATTACGACAAACATGTTTTCATGCATTTGGTACACATAATTATCTACTGGCTTTACTGGTCTTATAGTGTAATTGCTTCCATATTAATTAAGTCCGAATGATTGCATCTTGTGAATGACATATTGAAGATGGTATTGCTTTAAGTCCCTGTAGAGTTTGATGTGCTGCCATAGATTTTGTAATATAGAGTACATTTGGTTGTGAGAGTAAATTAGATAATAGGTATGAATTATCTTAATAACTCAAGAGGCATGCATGATCAGTAGACACAAAATAATAACAATTCAAACAAATTGCTGTACTTTAAATCAACAAAAATGACATGATATGCTCACATGGAATCACTTAATTATTTTGCTGCAAAATCCCTGTACTTTTTATTTATTACATGCATGGTTGCTTATTTTAGCCTACTTTTTGTAAATGCTGTTGTAATGATGCTCAGTTACCTGCTTTGAGACAAATGAAGAATGCTTGATTCTGAATTAAACAATTGACCTCAGGATAGACTCAGTGATATTTGTTAACAGTAAAAACACAATTTTAATTTTCATGATAACTTCACTTAAAATAAGGATGTTGAATAAACTAAATTATATCTGAAATATTCCCTCAGTCGTTTCACCAGCATGTAAAGATTAATCATTGTATGTTAGGTAACAACTGAGGAGCATTAGCATTATGTTTGCTCTAATTAGTCATAATTGTTTACCTTTGGGATTTCCCCCGAGACACAAGTCCCAAGGTTCACACCTCTCTTTTTTCCACTTACCAAAACACAAACATGCACACACACACACACACACACACACACACACACACCCACACACACACACACACACACACACACACACACACACACACACACACACACACACACACACACACACACACACACACACACACACACACACACACACACACACACACACACACACACACACACATACATTGCAACAACTCACCATTTACCCTGCAGCTTCAGTCTGAGTCATCTAGTGGCAAAAGTCTCATGTATGAACAGGCAAAGCAAAAAGGACAGACTCTGAGATGTAAGGAAGGAGAAAAACAAGCTATTGCCTAATCACATCAGAAATGTTAAGTAGAAACTGTGAGAAGAGATGCTGGGTATTGTCAGGTGAAACTGAGTGTTTGGACGAGGATGTTGAAAACAGCAACAGCAATGGACCCTCAGAGTCAGAGGATACAGGGGGGAAACAATCATTACTAAGTTATCTCTCATATTTTAACATAGACGGATCAGGGATGACAAATTCAGGATCTAATGTTCTAAGAACTGTATGTGAATAAATATATTTTTATTGAAGTTAAACAAGGAAATAGTTACACATTGCGAACAAACAAGCACACACACACTCTCTCTCACACACACACACACACACACACACACACACACACACACACACACACACACACACACACACACACACACACACACACACACACACACACACACACACACACACACACACACACACAGGCACACATACAGTCACATCTCTGTCCCTCTGCAATTAAAGTCTTAGTCATCCTGCGCCAAAGGCTATTTCAGTCCTCTTCCAGCCCAGTTTCCTCGGCCATCTTCATAGCATGTTTCCCTCTTCTTCATTTCTTTTTTTCCTTTCTTTCCTTTCTTTTTCTGCATGGAGACGAGGTTGTGAGTCAAGGTTCATGGATGCTTATCATTATTGATGCATGCTACAAGACCAATCTGAACTCACAAAACTGGCTGAAGTTGAGGAAGCTGTGAGTGTGTGTGAGTTTTTATTGAGGAAAATGTGCTCTTTTCATTCCCCTCAAAGCACACATGTATATTCTCATTGAAAGGCAACAAAAAATCCAGTTTGACGACTCCAATCTGCTTGACATGAGCACAAAACACGCTGCTCAACACTACTGTCCTTCTGCATCACTTTAATACATAGCCATCACACACACCTCACTGTCCTGTCACTCAACACGGAGAGGCTCTCTGAAAAGATCCCTCTGCTCCGTCTCTTGTCAGTCTTCCCTCCCACACTTCTCAGCTTGCTGTAGATCCACTGCTCCTGAGCGGCCCAGAATACAGTTGAATGACAGTTCTGCCCAACATGCCACGTCTGCTATCTATCGCTGACAAATTTGGCAGCTTTTCCTTTTCTCTCAGCTGTTCATAGCATCTTGCTCCCTGGCTTAATCCTGTCCCTGTCTTCCTCAGATATCTTTGACATTTTTGTCAATTTATCATTTTACTCTCGCCATTTTATTGTTTCTGTGAGGGTCTTTGTTGAAAATGTGTGATGATGCAAAAGTGAACAATTGTTTTGTCACGTAAACCTTGTGACAGGAAAAACTAACTTGAACCTTGAGGAGAGCAATGATACTCACCCCTGTGTCAATGCTTCCCAGCCCTCATGACACATTATGGAAGCGGCGCGTGTTGCCTGTCTTTCTCAAAATGTAATTTTCGGGAAAAACATCCTGCGGGATGTATTGATACGGCATACACTCTGACACCGAGGCAGTACAATGAAGTCACATAATCAACGTCTGCTGAGCATGCTGAAGACATCTACAATAAAGGATTTAAGATGGCTCGCCTCCATAAACACAATGATATCATCGGCAGGGCATACAGACTGACGTCACTGACAAATGTACGCCCTATACTGCAGTGTGACTAAAAGAGGGACATCTCTGAGGGTGATTGGTGAAATGTTAAGTAACCACAGTCAGAAACAGGTACAGGTTTTTTTCCACACAAAAAAAAGCTATCTTGGCCATGAGTGAACAAAGACACTGCAGAATGAGCTCATCTGTCAGTGAGCTCAGGTCCATAACACTCATGTTAACGGTTTAAAGTGAGTTAGCAGTAAATTAAGATTGTTGGCTTCTTGGAATTCAATCTTCCACTAGATAGGATGCACAGTATAAACACATCTTAAAGGGGTTTTCTACCAATTATAAGTTAGAGTTCTATTACTGTACACCCAGTGTAAGAACACCGTTTTACTGTTATCAGTGACTCTGGATGAGTTTTGACAAGTCTGAAAAGTAATCCTATTGATGTCATGTCTTGAAAGATTTGACAGAAAACTTGTGTTATCAAGTAGGGTAATAACGTTTGAGAGATGAGGGCATGTAAATGCAATGAAAGACGTTATTGAGTTGCATAGGGATATTTAGGATCACCATACCAGGAAATAAAAATAAGTATAGCTCAGTCTCTGTTTCTCAGTCACGATTGTTGACATGTTTTCAAATCAAAAGCAATACTTAATAATGGAGTATAGTGACCTCGTCTTCAAAACGTCATGTTTAATAATCAACTAATCATACCCAGTTAAAAATGCTTTGGGCTTCAACAAAGCTCCTTCAAAGCCACAGGAGGCATTATACAACTGTTTTCACAGCCTGTGTAGCACTCCCAGATGGTATATTGGCTTTGACATGTCAAATCAGTGGAGTGGTCCTTTGATCACATTATTATTTCATATCTAAGAGCGACAGCAACAAAAAATCAAAACCTCTTTATGTGAAAATATCACAGATTATCACATTCATTATCACATTTGTTCCAGTATTTGCATATGCCTCATCTTGTTTTATGTCAGTCATGTAATGAGTCGAACATAAAGCAGTTGCCTGCTCTTCATCTCAGAACAATGTGAAAGCTCTGACTGATGCGTTACACGCCCACACAGCAAGAGAGATAGTCGCAGTAAAGCTGGAAATACATTTTTTGGATGGATGGATGGATGGATGGATGGATGGATGGATAGATAGATTTTTTATACCTTTCTTTCAATCTTTTGCGATACAACATAAAATAAACAAAAAGCCTGGGGGTCCAGAGAACTCTAATCTATTTTTTCCTGCACCTACACACTGTGAGTCATCTTTCCACACTCAGTTTACCTCTTCTTTATCTCCCTCTCTCTTTAGGATGGCGCATTGGAAGAGAGGCTCTTCTCCCAGATGAGTGGTTTGGCTGTGACCCCCATCGAGTATTGGAACACTTCCCCATAACACCCTTTCACCTCTCAACCTGAATTAGGAAACTGTATGGAAAACAGGCCTAAAGGCAAGTCGTGATGGATGTATTAAACTCAGGGTCCAGTCTATATTTCTTAGGTTTGCACATGTGGTAAATACAAAAAATAAACTACAAAAAACTTGGTTTAAAGTTTTCTACAGGCACTTCATATCTATTGTTTCCCACTTGGTTTGTCTGGATTTGATCAGAGAATCAAACATGACGTAGATGGATAGATTCTTACATTCATTTGAGTGATATTGTCATCAACACATCTAGATTGGTATTTTGCATCAAATAATTTAATATTTGGTGCATATAACCTCCTATATATTCCCAAAGCTTTCCATACCCTTTCCAACACTCTTATTGTATTCACTGCGAGATATTGAAACATGATACTGATGACACATGTACAGCACTGCAAATAGAAAAGTGTTAGAACTGAGCTCCCTATTGTTGTGATCAAATGATTTAGATGATATAATAGAAAGCAAAAGGCCTATGCTATGTGAACAGCAGATATCCGCAATACTATTTGATGTATGCCACCACAAAGTCAAACTAAGCCCAAATATCTTTAATTTAAGTTATTTTTTAACATCACTGAAGGATAGCCAACCTTAATATTTTCATAATCTACAAACAGCAACAAGCACTTGCATTATAGTAATTTGAGACACTTTGTAGTGTGTCCTTTCGTTGTGCTGGGAGCTTCTTGTTGCATTTTTTGCAGCATTTTTCTAAATGTTGTGTATGTGTCATCAGATTGATGCTTGAGTGTGTCATTAAGAAAGTAAAGAAGTTTCTCGATTTGCTTGTGTTGTCTGAATTTGCAGTTTCTGTTTTCAATTTAAATTGAGCTATCAGGGCCACCATGGAAAATCACATGTGCCTCTGTCATTAATAATTCACAACACAGCCGTTGAACTCAGTGCCTTTGATAGAAAACAAAGCTAGGTCAGTGTGTTTGTGGGTCTATGACAGGGCCTTCATTCACCAGAATACAATAGTGCCAGCTAGTACAGTCGCCCCACTGTCCCGTCTGGTGGCCAAATGGTAGAATGCAGACTGACCTACTGTATGGCTTCCCTCTCTTTACTCTTTTTTGGGGGTCAACACACTCATTCACGCAGAGCACAAGAGCCTACTCAGCCCACAAGTGAGAAGAGTCATTCATCAAGGGGAAAACAATGAATTTAGGAAACTATCTGGCCAGCGTTTGACAGGAGGGGAGAGGGCAAACGTTCAAACAAGCCCCCGACATAGGGAGACAAACAGGCATGTAGATTCGGAGCCACATCCCACCCTGTTTCAGCTTCCTGTTAACCGCTACAACAGTATCTGCCTGCAAGCTGTGCAACCTAACCCTATCTTATCAACTGCAGGCTCAGACGCAGCCACAATACTGTGTGTGTATATGTGTGTGTGTGTGTGTGTGTGTGTGTGTGTGTGTGTGTGTGTGTGTGTGTGTGTGTGTGTGTGTGTGTGTGTGTGTGTGTGTGTGTGTGTGTGTGTGTGTGTGTGTGTGTGTGTGTTTTCCCCAGGAGGCATTGGGAATGAATTCACTTCACAGGAATGCACAGCTGAGTCTGAGTGTTTTAACATCAAAACACCTACTGAATGTTTTTGGTAAACTGTTGATACTTTCTCCTTATTTTTCTATTAACTCTTGTAATGTTTACTTTACTTTCCTTGTTTTTTTTAAGGACCATCATACCCCACCACTGTACGTACGTGCAGTAATAGCTGCAAAAGCAACACTTCCTTTCATTCTGACCTCATTTAAATCCAGTATGTTGAAGCCTCCAAAACACTTGGCCTACACATGTACAGCACTGTACACCATAACAAACTGTTTAATTGTAAATAAGTTATAAGGGCCTTATATGAACAAACATTACTTTTATTTGCAATCATGGAAAATAAATCAGATTTTACTCGGCTTAGAGTCTGGTAAAAACCCAATGAGGCCTTAATGCCTGTAATGGGAATTGGGACTGTAACACAAATTTAATTGTGTTGCATGTTAAAAGTGTCATGATATTAGGATAAATCATAGAGCATCAATCTGATAAATAATCTTTAGGCCTGCAGCTTTGTCTTTTACACTATAGGCTGTACAAGAGTGTGCTGCTTTCTTTTCCATTAGTTCATCAGCTTATTTTCTTCTGCTTATGCACACACTTCTCTGTAACTGCAGCTGTTACATTCTTACATCTCCATCTTGTCCTGGCTTGAGTACTTTCTGTTCACCGCCCACAGTTCTCTGAAAATAGACAAATAACCCTTGCGGAGACTGAGAGAAACATTCAGAGCTCTGCACCTTCAGAAACACACATTGCCATTTGCCAAACACGGTACCAACACCTTATCTTCCTTTTCACATTTTCTAAATGTTTTGGAGTGTGCACGTCTATGAACAATTATTACATCAAAGACTAAACTCTGAAAATAGAATGATGAGTCAAAAGCTTAAGACTAGACAAGCTAGAAGCAAATTGTGGAAACAAAACCCCTTCTTCTGTTTAAAAGTCTCAATAATGAGTTGTGTTTTTTACACCAGCGTGTAGCCGGATGTGCATCACATCACCTGCAATATAAGCAATCAAAAGAACTGGTGAAGTGGTTTCTTACATATTAATGCTTGTACTTGTTTTGGACTGCTTTTATTACACAGCATGTGTGCAGGATATTAGAGAAGTGTGTGCAAAAGTTGCCTTTTGGCTAAACATTCAGACAAGAGTATTCCCTGAATTAGCAAATTAGCTGGAAATTTCCCTGCCGAGGGACTAATAAAAGATTTCTGATTCTGAAATGAGCCGCTGATTGTATGTCCAGTGACAACAACTTTTACTAATTTTCATTTCATTTTTTTATTGTTCAAAAGAATGTGAAATAAACACCTATTGTGTCACATACAAGTACAAGCCATAACCTTCCCTATCCTTACATACAACCTGAGTATCTTTTCCAACAATCTGCCCTGTCTGACTTTTTAAGAAGCATACGGCTAAATTATATCCCCTCACATCTACTGACTCATCTTAATGACTGTAATTGCTCTTGATATCTCACATTGCATCCTTATTCCTTACATTTTGTCTGGTACAATTAATGTTTCATCTATTATGTACAGTACAGGCACTATTTTTCTGAGGGTTGCACCTAGGCGGTTAGTTATCATTTCTGTGATCCAAGATTTCAAAACCTAATCTGAAGTGGCAGTCAGCGTAACTTGAAACAAACAGTATTACAATATTACTTTACAAACCAAACACAGTAATATATACCATAAAGTAGGCAGGTCTGTGCTGGTAGATGATACCCACAAATCACAGTGTAATTATACTGTACACAGAGGGAGTGGATGGAGATACAACAGACAAATGCAGACACCAGCAATTAAATGCTGGTTTAAATGTGTTGTTGTCATGGTGACTAAGCTAGAAGGCTACCTCTGAAATTCTGTTTCATATTAAATGCCGTTGCTTTTGTTCCTGTGACCGTCTCTTTATACTTCACCTCCCTCTGTGTGTGTGTGTGTGTGTGTGTGTGTGTGTGTGTTTCTCACTTCTTCCCTGTCTTTTTCTGTCTGAAAAGCATCAAAAAAAGCCCCAGCTACCCGGCTTCAAACAGCCTTGTCTCCTTCTCCGCCCCTCTCTTTGTACGACTCTTTCCATTTCTCTTCCAGCTGTGCCCTCATCCATGTTACCACGTCTGACAGTTAGCACAAGATGCAGTGGGGGTGGAGGATTTCTGCCACAGGGGTTTACAATCCCCCCCCCCCACATTTGTAAAGAAAACACCATGTTGTTTACCCCCGTGTTCTGAGACACAGAGGTAAATGTTTCTTTATGTAATCTGTCTAATCAGTGAGAAAGCCTGACTAGAGGAGAAGCGTGGGAGTTTTGGAGAACTTTGATTTGAGTGACCTTCCCTTTTCATGCAGTCTGGCTCTGCTGCAAGTCCACACAGGTATAACACACACAGAGCCAGACAGAACATTAAACATCAAACAGGTTAATGGATCATAGCAGTGGTTTTACAAGTTTGAGTTTCCTACTGAAAATCATGTTTGCTTGCTATTTTCAATGTAATGCTGTGTATTAATTGTACAGTTTAAAAATGTTCAGGCATCTATCCATTCACTCCATATAAAAAGCAATTAGCACTGCAGACATCTGCATACATTTTTGCTGCCTTTTTAATGCAGTTGAGACTCTAAACCATGACACTTACAACATGATTCCAGTGTATCAAAACATATGTGTTATTTTCATGGTCTTGTCTGATTGTTGAACTATTTGTGGTCACATTATTTTTCAGTGATCCGACCAGACATCAATATTGCATAAAATACTTATAAATGTTACCATACAATGATTGACTTGATTTTCATTGAAGTGCATTACACAATTCATGCATGCATTTTGAGCAAGCAATTTAAACCAATGATTTCGATGGAAACTTTAGGCAGAAATACAGTACATCCAAACAACAGGCTGATGTTCAAATGGTTTGCCGTAATTTAGTTGCAAATAAACAATGTGCTAAAATATGCAAACCCATGATTTGGTCTTTAGAATTGTTAAGTAATGCAATGGTTAACGTTTTAGTATTTTTAACATGTATTTATTTTATGTATTTTTAATTAGATAAATGAAATTAGAGAAATAGTCAACAAAGGAAGAGACAGGGAAAAATGTATCGCTTCCTGAACCGCCAAAGTACAAAGACAAACTTCCATATTAAACGTGTGGGAAGAAAGCATGAGTTGTTCAGCTCAGAAAAGGCTTTGTGACTCAGGTTGGTAGAGGGAAGTTTGCCCTCAGAGAAAGGTGGAAAGCATTTGATGTGGACAAGTATAGGCAGGCAGGTAGAAAGGAAATCAGCTGAGGAGGACGAGGAGGAGGAGTAGGAGGAGGAGGGACAGTGAGGGGAGCAGAGAGACTGACATGAACACTAGCCATCCTGCGGTGTATCGCTGTTATTCAACTGCAAACATGAAGGTGCAGACTAATTACAATGCACATTACACTGAGGCTGTCAGTGCAATGTGAAGCGCACATGTTCGTGCATATGTGTGTGTGTGTGTGTGTGTGTGTGTGTGTGTGTGTGTGTGTGTGTGTGTGTGTGTGTGTGTGTGTGTGTGTACACGGGTGTCTCTGCTGCCATTACATGTGGGGTTTATCTTTGCCCAGCAGGCAGTGTTGTACCATATGGTCCTCAGAGAAGATATTCCTGAAACAGCACACAAACTCAATCCCTTACTCACTCCATTAAACACACACACACACACACACACACACACACACACACACACACACACACACACACACACACACACACACACACACACACACACACACACACACACACACACACACACACACACACACACACAAACACTGACTCCGACTCAAAGACACATAGGCTCACACATAAACGCTGACATGTGCCCATAAAGAGTAAAAAAATTAAGAAGATAGACAGAGAGTCATTGGTGAGCAAGAGACAGCCATCTGCCTGTCTTAGATTGCTGAGATCCACAGATCACAAACCAAGTATTTATTACACAACAAGATAACACTGTGCTGAGTAAAGCAATGAATTACATTCCCTTGCAAATGTGCAAAACGTTAGGGATTCCAAAAAGAAAAATTAGAAGAGAAGAGAAGAAGGGAAATGGGATAACGAAATGATAACCCTTCAGACTTCTGTTTATTCCACAAACAGGAAGTTTGTTTGAACCACAGAAAGAGATGACGACATGGTCCTCTGTATTCCCATTACACAGCAGGCCCTCCAAGGGGGGCTGGCTGGAGGTCCACTAAGCACCTCATAACCCATATGGTCTGGAGGCTTACACTAGACATGAGAAGGCAAGTATCCATGGACAGGAGAGAGGGGGGGGGGGGCATTCAGAGATGTGCACTCATGTGTGATACACTCTAGACAGGCATCCTCACGTAGGGCCATTCGCATGTGTGTGTGTGTTTAGATAGCCTTTTGTCAAAGCTTCAAGGCCACTGCATGGGGGGGGGGGGGGGGGGTAGTGATTATCAACTCTACAGGATACATGACATGGTGGAATCTGTGTGTGTGTGTGTGTGTGTGTGTGTGTCAGGGTAAATAAATGAAGAGCAGTAATGACTGAGTCATATGATCCCCCTGCGCAGTGACACTAATGGCATTAGTCTGAATGAGAGACCTGCAGCGTGGCCTCCTCCCATCCCTCATACCCGTTTCCTCCCCTCGCTCTCTTCCTCTTCCCTGGTTCCTCTCCTCTGTCATCTCCAGCTTGTCTTTGAGACTTTCCCCTCTCATGCATTTCTTTGTTCATTCTGGATTATTGATTTATTTTAGATAGTTTTGGACAGCCTGTTGCTGAAAAGATTTGGCCTACCCAGCTTCCTAATTGGATGACATCTAATAATGGCTTACTATCAACACACTCAATGTTACACATCCAAGATATCAATAACAATTTTCAGGATTGGAGTCAACTCACAGTTCCACATTATAAGAGGGTCAAGGTAAACAATTAAAACACTCAACTTGAGATTTGCCAATTCATGGAATTATCCTTTGAATTTACGGGGATTTGTTGTTTTTGATCCGTCAGGCTCTTAGTACAACAGTAGTTATTTTACATGTGGATAACAGCTTTAAAGACATACTGATTTTGGATTTTCATCCTATGACTTGTATTACAGAAAATAAATCAAAGGGAAATTTTGTTTTTTGGAAATAAGCATACTTTCTTACCTTCAATTGACGTGTGTGTATATGGTAAGCACAGAGCACTGCAGCCGGTTAGCTTAGCTTAGTATTAAGACTGGAAATAGAGGGAAAACACTAGCTTTACTCACACATTTTATCCACAACCCCCTTCACAGATGATTAATCATGTTGAATCTGTTCAAATTAAAACAAAAGTCGGGGTATGGTGGACAATGCTTTGGGCACAGGGAAGTGTTAGTGTTTTTACATCATGTGCACACACAAGAGACTGTCGAGAACTCAAAATTAACCTTTGGTTTAGAAACTAGGCTAAACTGGACGTAGCCTTATATTTGCTTTGTAAATTGTTAATAGTATTGATCTTATCCATGAACTGGATAACAATTAAACATAGTTATTGCAAAGAATAAATACGCTATAAAAAAAACCTGCAGGTACAAGATAAAGAAATGACTCTTGCAGCTAGTCAATAGTTGACTTACCAAAGTCTGGACAGATGGTCCAACCACAGCTAATAAATTAAATGAAGAAGGATGTGAGTGAGAAGTAAGTGGGGAGCCTTGGGGGAAGAGAAGAGGGAAGGGAAAAGGAAAAGAGCAGCACAAGGACCGACACTTAGTCACACAGCAGGACAGGAAGTCTTACAAGGAGACACCCTTCCTTCCTGTCAGCTCACTGATCACCAACAGTGGACACCATTCAGTCTCACAACACATGACACATGTGACAAGTATTATGCTGGATAGTAATGAGCATTGTACTTTGTTACGGAGTTGCACCATGTGTTGCTTGCCTATAGTAAATTGTTTTACAACTGTAGTATCGAGTCAAGCACTCACACACACAAAATCAGTCAGTAGGCAATCATCTCAGGGAACAGCAAGATTTTCTCAACTTTAGTTTTCAATTTAATGTGATAATGAAAAAAAATTCTCCGGGAGGTATATATTTTATCTGTCTTAGTGTTGTCTTTTGTTAAAAGCCTATTGGCAGCAGGATCAGTGACCACTGAATTCTTAGCAGCCAGACAGTGCATCTGAACCCATTGATCAGCAAAATACTTTGTAACCAAGCACAGAGTGCCACAGGCAGAACGGGAAAGGAGCATTGAGTTTCAGATTTATGTGACACTCCCATCTGTTAACATGCTTTTTTTCAGTTATCTCATTGTACCTGTAGCCCAGCAAAATATTTGCATATGAGCAATAGATGACTGCAAATATAATTTTGACATCTTTTTAAAACAAATGAGCAGGATTAGATATCATTTTCACAGACTGGCTAACTCAGATCACACCACTAAGTGCGATCTGTCATAATAGAGGAAGGTGGCAAATTTGATACCACACAACATTGCTCCACTATTGCACCCTATGGCTGGAGAGGTTGTCACTGCATATTAAATATACCTTGTTGAGCTAATGAATACCATTGAAACTTTGGATAAATGTTTGATGAGTGTTTGTTCTTTAGCATGCACACTAAGGCCAAACCACATAACATAGGGCAAAAGGCAGAGACAAAAAAGTCTTCTAGGCTAAGTAAACTATTTTTAGTAACTCATTCTTTAACTATTTTTTGTTTTAATAGCCTTGTTTCGTGACGAAGGAAAAACATTGATGAGGTTTGATAAACTTCAAGCATCCAAATAATGTGTTTATTGTAGAGAAACACTGAATATAACTTGTTTGTTTCAAAGAAAACATATTTTAGTAAGACCAACATGTAAATGCAACAGGTTTTCTGATCAATGATGTCAGAATTACGTCTTTTTTCCGTAGGTCTAAAGTACAAACTTTAACAAAGCAAAGCAGTAGTGGAGCAGGATACAGAGCCCAGGGATGTGGGTCAGCAGACTGGAGATTCCCACTGTCACAGGAGACTTCCCCTTCCATAGCTCCACACAGGATATGAGCAATTTTCTCAGAGCCTAGCTTCTGCAAAATTCCCAGAAATCAATTCAAAGTAGAGGGTCATATCTGGGGCATCTGCTACATCTACAACATACAGTATAATTCTACTGTATTGTGATCATTATGCTTTTGCACGTGTGAACAATTAGCAAGTGTACATGCAGATGTGATTGCTCGACGCTGTACTTTGTCAGCAGAAACGTTTCACTGACAAAGAGCTCGATGTGTGACTCATGTTGTAATAACCTGGTGTCATGTGTTAGCTGTGAGTTGGCTGCGGAGCTATGAATGTTTGGTTCTGACTTCTGCAGTTTCACACTCACTTCCTGATGGAGTGTGTTGGTGTGTGAGACAGATACTCTGGCATTCTTGGTGGGGCTGTTGTGTAATTGTACAGGCTAAACTTACTGAACAGTCAGCTGTGCCACTCACTGATTTGTCCATGCACACTTCCTGTCATGACCATATTTAGAAAAAGTTTCCAAAAGGTAAATAAACATGTTCCGACACCTCGGCTGTTCATTGTGTAGATATAGTACAACATAATAATAAACCATACAAAGATAATTAACTTTTTAAACTACATATTTTTTATGATTTACAAACTTTCCCAGATTTTTGTTATGTTTTTAAAGAGCCAAGTTTAAGAAGAATTAAATGTATGATTGGAAGATAAGAAACAATTTAAGAGTAAATTCTGAAGAACTAATACTACATTTTCCATTTACTTAAATTGTAAGAGTTTATCTGTGAGTTTGGGTTCAGATTAAATGCATGCACTTTGAGTTTGTTTCAATTATAGACATGCATTTACGACATTAGTTTGCCTGTTTGGAGGCCAGGGGATTACTTACTGTGTGAAAGAGCTGATGTATTGTTCTTGGTAATTGTGATGATTTTGGGAATGTTATGAACATGACATTTTGGCACTGTTTAGGCTAATACAACCATAAGTTGCTTAGAAATGTGAGAGACATCCATACTAAATGCGACTATAAGGAAAAAATGACCTGAAAGCTAACGCAAACAAGGCAGTATGGCAATACACGCATACTTTTCACTATGACAACTTGAGCTCTTTCTGTAGCTGTTCTCTCCCACAAGGTTCCTTTTTTCTGCCCTCTAGTTGCTCAGGTTATAAAACAGTATTGCATAACCATGCCTCGAGAGTAAGGTTTGACGATGCATCTGGACTCATAACTTGGGAGAGGAAGGAGGCAGGCAAATAAAGAGATGTAAATAACTATACAGACCCACTTTAACAGTAACAAGGTATCGAAAAATGCTCTCCCGGTCTCACCTCAGCAAAGAAAACACACACCCTGAAACGAAAAGGCACAAAGTGACAAATTCCTAGAAAGGCATGTCAACCCAGATTGTAGTAAGAGGTGGAGTGAAGGACAAGATATACCAGAGTAATGATGACAACAGGCAGAAACTCAGTGAGGTCGGGAAAAAGATGATGGAATGAGAAAAAGAAATGGGGTTGAAAATGGGGGAGGAAGGTCACGGATGTCACAACATGTTAAGTCAGAACGCTGACGTTGCCGTGGTGACAGGAGGGTAACACTAGGGTGGCGGGAGGCAGTCACATGACCCAGGATCAGGCCCTGGAGGAGGATGCCACAAACCTTTTCCTGACCAGATAGGGGGGATGGAAAGGAAAGGAGGGCAGGAAGATGAAGCTGAGAGCAAGTTACGTGATAAAGTTCAGTTCTGAACAAAGCAGGAAGCAGAATGCAGCAAGTGAAGACAGATTCCTTTTCAGGAGCCATGTGAACATTTTCACTGGCTTTAAACTGAGCCTAGGTATAACTCTGTTGACTAGTTGGAGATTTAAGCATCACATCAATACTAGAAAGGATTTAAACTTAGTAGCTATAACTGCTTGAAGATAACCGAAACCAACTGACGAGGCTAACGTTAGCTGGCTAATATATATACAGTGTATGAACTCGAAACAGTTCACAAAAATAAAACAATTTACCTCAATTGACAAAACATAAGGCCAATAACCAAATGAGCAAATAATGACAGCACAATTAGATTTTACCCACTGATATAAAACTGCATAAATATAACTAACTATGAAACTCACTTCCCGACATGCAGGTTTAAGAGATTCACTATTCACTAAAAAAGGTAATTATAAACCTAAGGGGCTTTGTTGGATGGTGCTACAGATAAGCTATTGTTGACCGGTTAAAAAGTGATTAAGTAAATCCCTTTAAAACAAGCTCCTAGTTTTAACCAGACTCAAACACAATCCTGTGCCAGAGATACTGTTTTGTTACAAAATGTGTTAAATGTCCTTGTAGTGGGTGTGGATATTATTATATCGTACACAAATCTTCAGCAAGGAACTGTCACAACCAATAGTTTCAACTTCTATCTGTTTTCTCTTCTGTGGTTTCGCCCACACCTTTCGAAATCATGCGCAAATATAGCCTAATATAGCCACTTCTTAACATCTGTTGACACAAACAAACAAGGGAGTATTCAGGGCCATTCACTTCTTGTAAGTCCTCTGACAAAGATGTCAGCCTGTCATTCAACTGAGAAACCACACACAAACCTCAGGAGCTACATCTGAGACCTGCTGCAGAGCACCTGCAGCAAAGTCATTGACGCAGTGCATGACTCAGTCAGACCAAAGCTTACAACATGCTAACAGAGATGTTATTGAAGGTCTTAGTAACACATTTTAGAATTTATAGACAATTCTAGAATCCCCTATATAACAATAAAGAAAGTTCAAATAGCACTTTGACATGCCTCCACACACTTAGTGACCTGATTTTTTCCCACCATAATTAAAAACCTGATTGCAACTGAGCTCAATTACAAATCAGGTCCTTAAGCATTCCTTGTCCTCACTGACACCAGTGAACAAAAGCTATTTATCATCCACACAGGGGACTTTGCAAGTAACTTGTCCTGTCTTTCTGACTAGCTCAATTGGCCTAGTTTCCTTTTCAGATGGAGCTTTAGAGCAAACCGAGGCAACTGTGCTATGATTATCTAAAGATGGGTATAAAGAGCAGTTTGACTGCTTGCCAAGTGGGATCCATCTTGTGACAGAGCGGGGCGTGTCTGGAGGCCTGTATAGACAAACCCTGCACTCTCGCCTTTATCTCAGCTGATCTCTCTCTTTCTGTAACTTTGTTTGTTGAAGCTTCTTGGTGATATTCTTCTCTTGGCCTCTATCAGACTTCTGATCAGAAGAGAAAAAACAAAGACTTGGGAACAACAAGGATGTTATTTCCAATCAGACTTGAAGGGTAACTGTAAGGCCAATGCCCTGAAATTAACTACAACAAGCACATGAATCCATCTCTCTTTCAGTTCAGGCTAAAGACATGTCCAGACATAACAGTTGAAGGAATGACAGGAATGAGAGGAATTCTGGGGCATTCCCATCTCGGCACAGTCAGCTCTCTGAATGAGAAGGCCGCTCCCTGATTTACTGGGAGAGCTGAATTAAGATACAAATGGATAAACACTCACGGCAACTTTGACTCTTAACTGACACTTGCCATGTCCAGACCACATGTACAAGGAGAAATAGTAGTTTCCCCATTAAGCCCACACAGAAAAGCAGAGCAGCACCATAACTGTAAGATATATATTTCTCAGCAAAATCTAGATATTAGAAGAAGGTCCCTCACAATCTACTGTCAATCGTATTGATCCGATTTTACACTTAAACAAATCTAAGGACTAAGTAATAAATGGTTTAAAAGGAAGCTGACAGCCAATGTTCCTGTGAGTGACAACAGAGGAGCTGAGTGATGCCTCTGCTGCTTGTTTCTGTACCAAAACGTGGTGTAGGAATGCTGCAGGAATCTAAACTGCAGTGGCTTTAAATGTGCACACCGTGGGTTAACTGCAGTGTGTGTGTGTTCATGTGTGATTGAAGGAGAGAAAAAACAAAGCTCATTCAGCCTTCTAGGCGAAGACAAACAACGAGTGAATGGTCATTCCTGTGTTGTTATGGTAATGGCTAACAACGGAAAACTATAAAATTAACAATGTTGCCGCATGTAAACTAAACTGTCAAGTGATGTGATGTGTCAAAATAAACAGTAAAAAGGGCTTATAGAGTCAAATGGATTTCCGAGAGCACGCTGCCATAGACGTAGAGTGCATAACACGCACATCTGCCAAGAAAAACCAGGAGAAAACCACACTCTTGAACACAACAGAGCCTCAAAAATAGCATGATGACGCTGGGAGAGAAAGAGAAGTCTGTAATTCAGCAAAGAGCCTATATAGTTATTAAGTCCCATGTAAAAAATGCAAACACACACCACCCACTCTCACTGGCATTGTAGCATCTCTTCCTGTCAGAGCAACTGCTACAAAAAGAGAAATAAAAAGAGAAACAACACAGACCCTTTGCAGCAAACAACACATTTACCCCTTATCTTAATCACTGACAGAAAACAATCTATACTTAGTTATTTACAACCAAGGAAAGGCAATTATTTGTCTAGGGCTGTAGAAATCTGCCTCTGCAATTATCCTTACACAGCAGGAATTAGTTAAAAAAGTGAAATGGCACTCCCTGTCAGAGCAAAGAAAATATATGTTTATGGCAACGGAGTGAAAGATGATCAAACAGACCGACACCGTCCTCGCTTACAGTCACCATTCCAGCAGTGACTGAACGCCCATAGGTCACGAGGCCACCCCCAGCAGCCATACCACATCCCAACCCCCCTTAACCATGGCAACCACATCACATGACTATCTCCCATGACCAGCAACCACTGACAAGCTAGGCCATCTGTAAACCTGATCATAACTGATTTCCCTTTTGGTTGCATCTGAAATCAATAGATATCCGATTTACATCTGTAAAATTAAAATAATAACAACACTAAAATGAGTATACAACAAACTAAGACTTAACAACAAAAGGGCTCAAATCTATTCAAATCAAAACCACAGAAAAAGTCTACATTGGTGCCGAATTAAACAGCAGGAAGTGAAACTTTTACCTTCTCACTTCTTATAGAGATAAATAAAAGGAAACAGGAACTCGACAGGCCCCTTTCTTTCCAAAGGGCAAATTCTTCTGCTATCAGATGTTTATACCACAGCAAGAGACAGAAGCTGCGCAGCAGTCAGAGATGGGGTGTAAATGTACAGTATCCAGGGCATAGCTGCAATAACGTCTCCCTCTTATTCACTACCAGTTAGCAATATTACTTAAAAAGGTAGAGTTCAAGTTCAGCGATGTTCATGTCTGATCACGCAGTTTGCATCAGAGTCTTGGAGGAAACCTGCCATCAGCGTTGATTTTACACAGGTGTAAACAAGCCACGGCTTGTAGTGGATGTAAGGAAGATTTGAGACATGCTATCGACAAACACAAAGCACATCTGTACTGAACTATTGCTGTCAGCTTTAGGGAGGAGAGTTTTCTCCAACACACAAAATCTGCAATAACTCTAACATGGTTATATTTATATGTCATCATCATAAAATGTCTTTTTTATATCACAATAATAATTTTGACCCTATTTGCCCAGCTTTAATGTACATAACTCTCTAATTGCACTTGTTGGATGCAATATTAATGCTGAATTGCTCCTGTACCCTGACCTCCCAATGCCCCACAGTCACATGGTGCAAGCAAAGCCAAAGAATGCATATGATAGCATCGCTTACACTGGCTAACAGGCACAGATACCAGGCCACAGAGCCCCACACAGGGGTCTGAGTTTGTGCAGGACAGTGAGAGGCAGACGCAGTATGCTCAGACTCATAAGACACATACAGCACATACCAAAACAGAACACATACACAGTATACAGCTTGAAGACCAGCACATATCTACCCCCAGAAAGACCGGACTCTATAAGTAAAGCTTGTGTTGTGTTTGTTTACTCCCCCCCCAAGCCATACTGCAGTCGGGCAGCCAGAAGGGGCTAAGTAATCCCTGTAGGTAAACAGAAGCGGATCGGGGTTGCTCAGTCATAACGGCCTCTCCACATCACACACACTTCACCCACACACACACTGCACCCAGGCTGAAGCTCTGGGCTGAAACACTGCTACACCCACACAGTTAAAAGAGACATTTTTCTAGAGCAGCACATCCTGGCTTTGGCTATCAATGCACTGATAGACTGATAAGACTGACAGGCTGATAAGAAGACACGTTTTCATCTTGATGACATTTTGTTGCTGAATATGGCCAAGTTCTCCTCAGGTAATTTACAATTATTTTTACATAAATTCCTGCCCTCAGGAACGTTACATGCGCTCCATAGCCTGACAATAACCATCCTTACATTACCAGTGTCACATAAACAACGCAACACACAAGCCGAAGTTAGTTACTCATCCATTTTTGAATTAGTCATAGCGTGTACACACCTTGGTCTGGTTTCTGTCAGCTTTTGATTGTTGACATGCATTATAGTAATCTCAGCGATAACCACACGGAAGGTTTTGTGTTTGAGAAAAATAGCATTACAACGCATTTTGTTTGTTTCTTTTTAAGAGGAAGTCATGCAATTGTACACTATGCAGACAACTGAACATTTAAATGTTTTATAAACTGTATTAATGTGGTTATTTGTAGTAATCTGTTATTTAGGTGTATTTAAATATACTTAGCTGATGTTTAAGCAGTGATAAATTATTATATAAACTGCTGATGACAACAATTTTGTTTAGAATCAGTAAACTGGCAATTAGTGATTGTGGCACCACAATGAAACAAGTGAACAAAGAGAAAACACAGCCTGGTTTCTTTTTTTAAAAATGCAATTTGTATTAAAAGTCTTGTTTTTAAAACAGACAGCCCATTGTTAAACGGGTGGTCTGAAATTCAACTTACAATCAGGTTAGATTTTTCAACGGTACATCATCACATTTCCTGTTAAAAACAACGAAATAAACATAAACAGAATTTGATTTAAGTGGTCTGGAAGGTAAGCGTTTGGTGTTGTTATCGCATCTAGGGTCATTCCAGTACCTCTGCATTTCAAGGTATGTTTGGCCAGACTAAGCAGACATTGCAAAATGAACACCTTAAACTTCAAAAAGGCCAACATAAAACATACAGAAAAACCACCATTCCATTAACAAAAAGCCTATTGTAGTTTCTTTTCAGCCTCCACCCCTACGAGAATATCCAGAAGAACAGTTCACTAAATTGTGGATTGCCATGTTGACGGGTTCTTTTGGTGATATGTAGGTTGGCACTAAATCTGAACAGCTGATTTGTTTAGGAAAGGCACTCGACACAAGGGCGATCGGGTCACCGTCCCCATGTCACTTCAGTTAAGGTCCTCTCACACACTAAAGAGGAGACGAAGAAAAAAAGTGGCACTCATCACGTTTACTCCACCAGCAGATAGGTGGTGTCAATTTCTTTTGACTTTGGAAAAAAAATAGGATTTGGAGTGTTGTGGGTCGTCGCTCCAAAATGGGTTGGGCAGAGATATCACCCGAATCTTTACCCGCCCCAGACTGTGCAGTTTATTTAACAAAATATACTCTATCTCTCCGTCTTCTTATACAGAAATATCAATTTTCGAGTGTCTCTAAGTGTTGACCTCCATTTCTTTTCCATTGGGGTTTAGCTCCAGTTGTGAGTACAGTTGGAACTGGTGAAGGGGTTGTTGCTGAAACTCTGGATCTGACACTGTGTTGACATCAATGGTGGACACTGATCGTGTAGCAAAGATACTCCAACCCAGTAGAATTCCTGAAGAGTGGACCCCTCCCTCTGAGTCTCAGTTGCTCCCCTCCTCCTCTCGTCCCCCTGCAGCATTCCTCCAAGGCCAGGGTGAGAAACGAAGAAGACCTCAACAGTACACACTTGCTGCAACACACTGCAACAAACAAAAGATAAGAAGAGCCATGAGTGAACTACAACAACCTCTGACAAAAGATAAAGAAAAAAACATTTAATTTAAGGCTTATTCTGGGACTTGCTTCGCCTTGAATCTAGGCCATAGAAGAACATCAGAATCTCTGACTCCTGTTAACCTCATTCTGGAAAATACAATTTGAGCAGGTTCAACAACTCCAGACTATATGTGTTCAGATTAAACTACTAACTAACTCATAGCTTGTCCCTCCAGTTCTGCAATGAGTCAGACACTTCCCCAACCTAGTTAGCAAAACAATAGATTGCAAGTGGCCTCCTGCATGTCACCAGTGAAAACTAACACTGAGCTTGTATAAACGAGAACTGACATTAAACTTAATACACAAAAAGGCTCAAATGAAGCCCAGTTGAGCATACATCCGGTATGTCGCAGTGCATTTCTCTATAGGCTACTAAGTATCATGTGCTGAGAAAAGATTTAAGTAAAATGAGTGTAATAAGTAGGTTACTGGTGGTTACATAGTGTCAATTAATATCATTCATGTCAGCATGTCCAGTGTATGGTGTTTAAACTTACCATTGCAAACTTAAAACCGAGCAAAGAATAAAACTTTATGGTTGTCGTTTTCCTTAAAGAACGACACAAGACGAGCAGCACTGGTCGTCGCCATTTGGTGTTGAGGCATAGTTCATCTGTCGGACAATCTCTGCAAACAGTTCGTCCACCGAGGTTTTATTTTTGGCAGAAGTTTCCAGGAACGGGCAGTTCCATTCGTCCGCCAGTGCCTTCCCCTCACCGGAGGAGACTTCCCTCTCCCCCTCCAGGTCCACTTTGTTTCCAACCAGAATCATGGGCACTCTCTCGTACCTTTTCACCCGAATGATCTGATCCCTCATTGGCTTGATGTCCTGGAAGCTCTGCTGGTTTACCAGGCTGTAGACCAGGATGAAACCCTGCCCGTTTTTGATGTACAGGTCTCGCATGGAGGCGAACTGCTCGGTCCCCGCCGTGTCCAGGATCTCCAGGACGGACGGAGAGGAGTCCACCTCGATCTCCTTCCTGTAGAAATCCTCTATCGTGGGGTCGTATTTCTCTATGAAGGAGCCCGTCACGAACTGGACGGTTAACGCGGATTTACCGACCCCTCCGGATCCAAGAACCACTACTTTGTACTCTCTCATGGTTCTCAGCAGACAGTCCTGCTTCCTCTCCGCTGTGAGCTAGCCGCCCTGCTGGGTTTCAAACCGCTCACCGTTGCGCCTCCGCCAGCACTTTTGTACGGGCTCTACTCGGTGGATACAGGGCGTTGCCCTCAACTATCGCTGTTCAGGGGGTAAATACGACTGTTTCGCACCCACGCTCAGCATTTCTATTGTGGCATGTTGAGTTCCCGAAGACAGCCCAGCCGGTTCTTGAGCGAGCTTCCCCCGTTTTCGTTCAAGTAGCCACCGTGCGCCCGTTGCTGTCTTTGGTGGAGTCAAGCCAAATACTAGCGAAACAATCCACCTCCTGTATGAGCTTTCAAAATAAAAGTATAATGGCCTGATGTGAAAAATATTTTTTGTTACTGAATAAAACAATTCACATACTGCCATGTAGAAAACAATATGCGTAGTATTCTCTCTAATGATCATGCAAATGTAATAGTGGCTTATCATGTTAATCATATCATATCATATCATGTGAAATAAACACGTTCTTGTAGCGAGCTTTATAATTTCCGGTGTAGTTCTTGCTAACTATAGCCAGCTTGATGCCGTGCACCCTCTGCGCTTCCTGCCCACACTCCACACGCAGTCTGCGTCCCACGTCACTCAATACAAGTGTTTAGTTAAAGGTGCAGTGCGACTTACCGCACATCAGCCTAGCTGCTACACTCAATTCCCACGCAGACCTGCCACACCTTAGTTTCGACATTATACTGATCCTGAGGTTGACTACGGCTTGACTCATTCTCACACAAGTTACTGGAAATGCCTATTTGCTGCAATGTGTGCAGTCAGTTTAGGCCTGTTGCTTAATCCCCAACGGGTTTTAAGCAATGGGGTTTTCTAATCTTCTTAAACTCTGGGGTTATCATGAGTTGTACATATTTCCTAAAACACCATTTAAGTCAACGTGTATCAACAATATTTATCCTATTAGATTTTAAACATGTTCCCAAGTATGGAGTTGTTTTATTATTTAATGTATGTAAAAATACCAGCAAGTTCTGATGTCATGATACACTTACTATCAAGCCCATGAAGCATGACTCCACATGACACATTATTGGGCTTTTGTCTCGCATGCCCCTTCACTCCTGTGGATGTTTTTTTGTTTTTTTCTTGAAACCTAGCACCATATTTTACTTAATTTCCCTGTTCAGTGACTTGTGCTATTAAGCCTCTTTTCTGTAGTCAGTCAACCAGATCACTATCTTAACCATTGGCAGACATGCCAGGAAGAACAGTTTTTTGTTCTTGACGGTTTTCTCTCCAACTATTCTGAATCTGGAAGTTGTTCCTTGACTCAACTATAGAGATGTAATCATTAATCGAAAGGATAATACATTGTAATAAAATCAAGTATTGATCCCCATGTGTGTGTTCATGTGGGTGTGTTGATCATAACATCCACTTGTAAATCGTCAAACATCCACTGTTTCTAATCAATGCATGTCAGCATAGCGCAGTGGTGATTAAACCACACTCGTGACCTCATCACCCCAAGGGATGGCTGGGAAAACTCTGCTGGATCAATATAATCTTAATTCATCTACAAATCACACACACACACACACACACACACACACACACACACACACACACACACACACACACACACACACACACACACACACACACACACACACACACACGCACAAACATGTGCAGTGTGGTTACAACCAGAAATGGGAAAGTACATTTGTCTTAATGTTCACATGTAACAAAAGAAAATATTTCCATACATCTACACACAGATGGAAGCACAAAACAGACATTTATGGGATTTTGACACAGTTTGAGCAATAGTAGGTGAGACACGTGGAGCAGCTACTCATGAGGGCTTTCCAAATTCCCTGCAGCCAGCCCCTCCCCAAATCTTTTTAAACATCAAGTCAACGTCTACATGAAGACAATCAGCACTATGCCCCATGGGGAGTGAGGGTAATGTTAGCAATACCCTTGTGATGTGGATTATCACATCCGTGAGAGTGATCACCCTGAATGTAAAACCAGGTTGTCCTGTCAGGGTTTGTTTTCACACAACACTGATAATTCGATATGGTTACTTAATCAATTAATGTTATGCCAAAACACCCAGGTGTATTCTCCACAACAAACTAACAAAGTGATGTTTGATATTGAATAGTGGTCTCTCGTAGAGTTGTCATGGTGTTGAGTACCTCACTTTGTCTTACAAAAGTTTGGTGACAAAAAGACAATATTACTTGATATTAGTAAAAACAGGTTTAAGTTGTATTTGCCAAATACATAGGTAAGTGCAAGACTCTCAAATGATAAACATAATTATTTTTTAACATTACACATGTGCACATTTAAAGATTGGTGTTACTGTCCCTGTACTGCAGCTCAGGTATCACATTAATGGATTTTCAGACAAAAGTAACTTTCAGGTTTTAATGGTGAAACATAAACACATGATTAGGCTAGTTCAGATTGCTGAGGCCTCAGATTAGCTTTGGCTGAACTTTAGATTTGACTTGCATGCTACAAGGGTTGTCTTTGTCCCACCATTTCTTACACTATATGGCCAACCAAGACGAGGAATGATTGCAATGAACAGCAACATTACAAGAGTTTGGTGGATGCACTATTTCAATACACATATGGCCATGTGAGTTAACCCTTTCCTATATTTATTTGGTTGATTTAGAGCACTGGGAACAAGCTGTAAACACACATTGCTTTATCAAGTCCATATTGTCTAAATGAAATAGCCTGAAATAGCTCAAGGACGGCCCTGTGTAATGTATTTAGTAAGAGGTGAACGTATACAATAACAGAATAAGATGTAGTGTGAAAGGGTCTTTAAGTCCTGTGAGAGTGACAGAAGACTAATTAAAATGTCTGAGACTAGTGAGCTAATTAATGACAGAGATAAGAACCCTCCAATGTTTGAATCCCGCAGGGACTGAGAGGCTTTTCAAACACAATGCAAGCTATGATTTTAAAATAAAAATACTTGAGCCATCGTTAGCAGGCCTATGTGGTTTGAATGCAATGTTTATGGCCTCCTGGCATTGAATTATATACTATTTTTTCACAATTTGTATTTCCACCCATCCACTGTGTGTTTTGATTTATGAATAATTCAGATGGTGGGATATACCCATTCATCGTTTCAATAGCTTCAGAGCACAGTGTAAATAAATTATTCCGTGAGAACATACTGTGATTTAGCTATAAAACCACATTTATGGCCAGAACGTGGTAGCTGTCTTACGAAAACAATGAGAATTTTTTTTTTCTCATTCAACAGTATAATTAAAGTAAGGCCATGGATGATCAAATATCTAAATTAATTATAACTATTTTCTTTTCCTTTTTTTTTTTCAAAAGTTGATCACAACAACTCCCTGTTAACACCATTTTGAATTGATTAAATGTTTCGGTCCACTACAGAAAATTTGACATAATTTTTCCTTTAACCCTCAAAAGCCTCAGCAGTAAAACAAATGTTTTTTTCAAAGCTTGTCGACCATCCTTTGAACAGTTCTGACGGAGTTTACTTGCAACTTTAGACCTGTATGCAATTTAATTAACCTCAAACATGTAACACAATGTAAAAATACTGTGCATTTCCTCCTTTATTTGGGAGTTACTTGTTGGCATACAGAAGGCATTTGTTAAGCGCATCCACTATAAAAACCTGAAACCTTTTAAATACATATTTTGGGCATTTTTCGTGGACATAGTGTACTCTACATTGAACACAATGTGAGAATTTAAAAAATATTTCGGCTGAAATTATTATCTTTTTATTTGTTCTAACTTTTCCTAGCTTTTTAAAAGGGTTGGGAGCACTGAAATAGAGGAGTTCTGCCTCTATTTTATGCAATATGGCTTTTTGTCCAGTGGAGGGCAGCAGACCTACATCCAACCTTTTAAGTGCACAGGCATTTCCTCCTTGAGTTCACATGTTGTTCAACAGCTGGGGTGAGCAAGAGACTCCACACTTAGATGAGAGGGCAGTAAAATGTGCAGCTTGTGTGTCATTCTACACATAAAAAAAACATATTACCCATGGAAACCTTCTGGGAGTTCACATGAGGTGCAAACACTTACTTGGGTTGGTGTTTTGATTTAGTTTTTATAGCATACATATTTAAAACAGCTTCACAATTGTCAAGGGGAGTTTATAAAATGCACTGTAAGGAGGGACATATTTCTCTCTTGCTGGATTCAGTATTGTCCAAATAGCAGAAAGAGCGAATACAAAAGGCTGTTGTCTTCCAATTGCATTATATTTCCAACAAAGCCAGAACAGCCTGGAGAAATGCTGATAGAAATGAAGGCATATACTTTTTGAAACGAACTGGTCGCAAATAATATGAATAAAAGTAGAGAGAAGAATGCAGGATATAAAACAAAAAATCAAGTTTTAAATAAAAAGGAATGGGTGACAGAGATAAAGACACAGGGGCTTTCATCCAGTCCACAAAGAAAGCCTTTCATGTGTGGAATTTGGCCATCATTAATAATACATACAGTTCTATCCAGCTCAGTACAGTTGGCTGCTGGGGGTTAAAGTTTGGGGTTCAGAGTCACAGTAGCCCTCATCATCACAGAGAAGAGCATGACATTCTCACTTCCTCTCACCGAAGCTGAGAGCGGGTAGTTTGTAATAATGAGGAATGCTGTAGGCTAAGCGAGTGTGTTCTTCTCACAAGTGGAGCGTGAAGGTTGTCCATCAGGCAGATGTGAATATTCTTGTAATACCCAGATGACATTCTGGGGAGCCTGATGTCTACAGTTCAGTGTTGTGAGCAGGGAGAAATGGCAGAATCCCAGCAGCAACATAATTACTGCTGCTAACACAATGGAAGCAATTCATCCATTAAAATAGGATGTACGTTAATGTGTGTGTGTGTGTGTGTGTGTGTGTGTGTGTGTGTGTGTGTGTGTGTGTGTGTGTGTGTGTGTGTGTGTGTGTGTGTGTGTGTGTGTGTGTGTGTGTGTGTGTGTGTGTGTGTGTGTGTGTGTGTGTGTGTGGGTTGGGTTACACACTCCACACACACTCTCACTCAATCTGTAGTAAACAGAAATAGCATTTGGAAACGCTCTAAGGTCCACAGGGTTTTGTCACGGAATACCACAAATTAATACAAATAAAGTGATTGATTTCCTGCCTTAGGACTTCCTATTGCCATTGCATGAAGTGATTGGATGACATTTGGAACATTTCTATACTAATAAGGAAATAATTTGTGTTGAAGGATGTATGTTCCCATAAGCATTTTGAGATTTTGTGTTTTCTTTGCAGTTCAATCTGCCAAAACACAATTTAATTGGATCTCTTTCTGGAGCTGAATAAATAGTTAATTTTTTGAAAAAACCAGGGCCCACTTTCAGCCTTGTTACACTGTCTATATTATGAATGGATGGTCTTAAATATGTCACCTTAAGCTCTGTCTGTGATTATGTTTTGATGCTGTATCAATATAGAAAATTGCACAGCATTATTTTTGATGACAATAACACAGTTGATCGTTTATATAGTTTTGCAGTTATCAAATAAGTTACCTAATTTCATAGAAGATTGAACAATGAACATGACAGGTCACTCTTCATTCAAGCTTCCCAGTGAGCCATGAGAGTCTCACAGTGATGCACAAAACCAGGACCCTGAAACTCATGCAGCTATATTGAATTCAGCCATCATTCGTTTTCTTATTACCTCTGTCAGGACGGTTATGTTTTCTGCTCAGATTGTTTGTCTGTTTGTCAGCAATATTACAAAATATTACTAGTACCACGTCCTACATTTCGAAACGTGAACATACGAGAAGCATTTGATAGCACGATTGGCCTTGCTGGATGTCTTTTCTTTCTATACTAACATGTCAAAATGTCTTTTGTCAAAAAGGGCAATGTAAAGTGAAATATCAGTTGACTGGGATGTTCTAATTAATTGATTTAGATTATATTTTTTACAGATGTAAATCTACAGTGGACACAAAGTAGCTGGGTTGGAGGTCCACATTTCACTTCATTTAAAACATATTTAGGTTAGTAATGATGTGACCTTAAACCCACTGTCAGTCCTCCAAAACCTTGGAGTACAGCTTTTGTGACTCATGGTGCAGCCACCCACTGCTGTCCCCAGCCTGATCAATATTCATTTCAAGTGTGATATCAGCAGGCTGAAGCCACAGGTACCTAGGCCTGCTCCAGCCTGAAAAAAAGAGAGCACGACCAAAGCCAAGACCTGCACAGTGAACTATGCTGATGACCACTCAATCATTACCACAGTCACTTGGCTAAGTTTAGCAGGGAATCCAGGACAAGTGGATCAGCTTACAGACACTCACACAAGCAGATACACACACGTAGAGGGGAATCCCATACAGATTAATCAAAAGTTAGGTACAAACTGTGTAAGCACTCTACAAGCAGTGTTAAACAAACATTAAAAGGCTGTAGGTAGCTGCTGTTGGTTGTTTTTTTTTCTAGCATCTCATTTTAAGCTGTTAGGGTCATGAGCAGTGGTTTCACAACTACTGTATATTCCTCTTTACTGATCCACAGCTCCTTTATTAAAAGCTCACTACTTCCACTTCGTTTGAACTACATCCCCATTTCACTTCTCTGTCTGACACAGGCCATTGAGAGAGACACCACCTTGCACTTTTTTTTCAAACAGGCAAACCCTTCCAGACAAGAAATTACTAGGACACATAAGCTAAGTGTGTATGTGTTTGTATGTCTGTGTGTTAGTTCATGTGTTGCCTTTTTTCACCCCGCCTAACCCAAACCATTAATCATTTGCAGCTATTCGGTAGCCACTACACTCTCACACTGGCACCACTTATAGCCTACACAGACATCTATGGACACACACAATGACAACCACACACACACACACACACACACACACACACACACACACACACACACACACACACACACACACACACACACACACACACACACACACACACACACACACACACACACACACACACACACACACACACACACATTGAGCTGCTAGAATTAATAGGGTGAGGCAGCCAAGCAGGACAGGATAATAGAATCTAAACAACAAGCCTGTAGGGAAAGAGAATCGAGGAAAGGAGAAATGGGAAGGGGGGGGCGCCTAGACAGAGACGACTTATCATTGCAGGAGGTCAGATAGGAGGAAGTGAATTTATGGTGGAAAAGGAGAGGTGAAGGATCAGATTGATAAATCATAGTAAATGTTGGATTCAGAAAAATACAATTGCATTTTTTCCGACAGTCATTCTCATATCAACTTCCACACTAAATCTCTATATGTGTTGGTGCAGCAATTTTAAAGATCAAAAGGATTTGTCAGCAATTTTCTTGAGAGGACTATACACTCCACTGCTGATCATGTCTTTCTAATAATGGAAAATGGATGACAGTGTGCATGAGAAGTGTGTGGAGTGTTGGCGAGTCAATATCTGTAAATGTATGTGTGTAAGAAGAACAATGTGTTGGTAAATGTCACATTTTTTATGTTTTATTTAAGTATCTTAAACCATTTATTTTTGGCTGGCTTTAATGGGTTTATTTTTTTTGTACCAGGAAGCTGTCACAACCGTATCTCTGATGGATTGACTAGGAAATGATAAGCCTTGCCTTTGTTACACTTTCAACACACCAAAACCAACACAGCAATAAAATAACAGAGAGTCACCTGCTAATCATGTGTGTTGTATCTCTGTCGAATGACCTGGAAAGAACACCTCCCAATGGAGGCTGGATTCTGAATTAAAGCATTTTATCTGGCAGATTATTGGACCTCACATGCCAGACTAAGAAGTACAACACATGAGGTTACAGTGTAGAAGCATTCCATGCCAATGGGCTGGAATCTACTTCCCACGCACATACAGTACGGTGAGGGGGAAGTGACAAAACAATGGAGGCACAGAAAAATAACTTTGAAGTGATTGACTTTGAAGTAGCTAAATCACAATTACAAAGGCAAAGTTAATTGCCAATAAGCACCATGTTTCAGTTTTAAATGAGATTTTCTATCATTGCTTTTTTCATGAGGAAAGGATTTCCCTTTAATAATATTTGGGACTTTATAATGTTTTTAATGAATAAAATAAGTTTGCATAAAAGTACTAAGGCATACTATCATTTTGAGTTGTATTTCATGTTCAGTGAATTAAAACTCAAAAATGTAAAGAAACATTTTGACTTTGCTTAAAAATGTATTTTCCAAAAATATCCCTTCAGGATCAGAGCTTCCTGTGGTTTATGTAAGATGCTGAACAAACTCAGAAGAGGTTTTATAAGGATCAATCAATTCAGATCTAAACAAAAATGGATTTTCATGCGATGTTGTAGCACAGGATGTACCAAGGCCTTACAGGAACAGAAGCTTTTGTCTTACCAAACACAGCTCTGGATCTGCATGACCGCAAGCAAAGAGTGGTGAGGAGGAGTGAACCTGCGAAGGCGAAAAACGACCCCTCTACTTCCTTAGATGGCATATATGGTTATGTTTGTTCGATTTTTTCGTTATTCACCTGCTGTTGTATAGAAGTGCCTACACACCACTTCTTTTGCAATGCTCTTGTTCCCTTTGGCTTTCATACACATGTATTCCCACTCTCTGTAACACACACACTGACACACTGTGAAAATGGAGCAGTGATGTAACCTGCCTGTGCATAAACTTTGTTCTTAAGAGATTTATCATCTCCCCTGCAGCAGGGCAGCGGTCAGACTGACTGGTTGCCAGCTTATAAAAGCATTGGACTTTCATTGGAGTGCATAGCTCATCACAATTTGCAGCCGTTTCACGACAGACAAGCTGCAGGCAGAGAAGAGCTTGAAAACAAGTGTCTTCTTTCATGTTTTTTTAAACAATATATTTTTGTTCTTACGATTGCTTTCACAGCGGGGTTTTCAAGTAAAGCCCTTGGTATTCATTTTTTCCAAACTTAATTTTGTGTGAAATTGTTTTTGAGAAAGTATTGGATGGTTTAATTTTTTTTTTTTCTTTCTACCTTCACAAAGGTCTTATTATATTTCCATTGGATTTTAGCATTTATTTGGAGATACAATTAAACATGTTCTACAGTTCAGGCCCGGAGAAAAGAGCTCCACATTTTAGATCACATATATGATATGATTTGAAGAACAAAGAAACTGAAGATTGGCTTCATTAAGTAAAGGTTTGTTTGAACCTTTACTCCTTATAAAATTCTCTCTATTTTACTACTGTGACCTTGATCTAATTTTTCTTCCTCACTCATCTTTCCCTGCCTCCTTTATGATCTGTATTTGCACTGCACGGAACAGCACGTGCCCTTTTATTTTTAGCTCTACTCTTCCTTAACACTTATTTTCTCTCAGCTGTTATTTTATGCTCACAGCACATTTTCTATCACCGTGGTTCTCAGCTTCTTGTTCTCACACCTCGCCTTATCTTGTCCCTCCTCTATCCTCTAAAGCAGCAACCCTCAGAGCTCCTCTTCCTATCTCATAAGTCTTATCAGTCAGGCCAGCATGTCTGCGTGCTGTCAGACAACGCTGTTATAAAAACTTTCAATTCTGATATAAGTTAATGGGAATCAGCTTTACCTTTCCTCAATGCATATAACCTATATTTCATAAAAAGCTACAGTATGATTCTGACAAATGAATATCAATATTTGGTACATCAACAGTGCCAAAAGACTTTTAAACTTTCAGACATCTCACCCTCTTATGTCCAGGTCAAACCACTTGATGTGATCATACCCCATTGTATGAAATCAAAGGCATATTTTTTGGATGTCAGCCGGTAAGCCAATCGTTCAAGTTGATCAATGACAACGCAAAAAAGGTGGCAGAAAATCAACAAGAAGCCAGACGGAGCGGCTGCAGAGATATTGATCATAAAGCTTCTGACAACTGAAATATGACAGCCCCGCTCTCTCTCACACTCCCACTCCAACTTAATCTTTCCATTCCAAATGATCCTTGCGCATCATACTGTATAAGCCAGTACAACATTATTGTTACTGGCAGTGGCCAAAGCCTTAAGCACAACTTAACAGAAACCCATACAGTTTATAATGATGCCATTTAGCATTAAATGCACACCATCTTTAAAGTAACAGAGCATGGACAGTGTCTTTCTTTTTTTATGTCGGTAAGCATGTTAGATCAAGGTCTATATTTAGCTTTGCCTTATATACAGTAAGCTTTGTCTGACAACATGATGAACATGAAGTCATTACATGCAGTCACAGTAGGCCAGCCTCAGAGGTGACAGTGGAAATATTGCCCTGAAGACACTCGATCTTTTGAAATGGCTTTCACTGTTGAGAGCGGCCACACAGGTCATCTGTACTTTTGATGGGCCATCACTCATGGTGCAAGGCTGTATATTGTTTTTATCTTGGCAATATTTTTTAAAATGCTGGGCTACAAATTCAACAGACTGGGTGGTCGTTAGTGTTTCATCATCCAATTTAACTTGTTTAAAAACTTCTAGTAACTCATTTTTAATTACTGACATTCGTGATATGTGTTTTTTACTATGTTTTTAAATGTTTTACAACAAGTGGTGGAAGATATATATTCAGATACCTCACAAAGTAAAAGCAGCATAAATACAATGTAAAAATACTGTCAGAAATAACACATTTAAGTTGTATAAAACGACCAGGTGTATGATGCCCAGTTTACACGTCAGGGTAATCAGGGGTAATGTGACATTTGAATCTCTGGTTGCATCAAACCTTTTAGTTTGACAATCAACTTTTTATTGTATTTGTGCAACTGCAGTCACTCTCTCACTGGGTACACCTGCATTTATTTGTGATGGTTGCCAAGTCCATAAAATGCCATGCACATTCTTAGCGGTAGTGTGTGATGAGTCTTTCCATTGACACACGCATTCAAAGCAGCCTGTTAGTGAGATGTGAGCTACCCTTTTCTACAAGGACACAACTGGAAGTTTTTTTCTCGTTTATGGAAGTTCACAATAATGTCCGAAATATGTCATTACTGTCTGACATTACCATATAAGTGCAATAACAGTCTTGTTTGTATTGGATGGAGGGCAGATGCCTGATCAGAGAAAGTAAACACATGATAATATATCTAAGCGTAGCAGTAGCACAGTGTCAGTCAGCAAGGTTTTCAAAACAAATATTTGTTCTAACATGTTTACTTAACTGCTACAGTTTAAAAAAAACATGTGACTGGTTGTGTGACTTAATTTGAAAAATGTTATGGTTATGTATACAAACACTAGACCTCCCTTATGCAGGTCTATGTAAAGCCTAAATAGTGCATACTGTTTATCTCCGAGTGCTGTGCATTGCAAAACAAAATTTGGTGTAATGTAAACCATAAAATCTGAAAAAAAACGTATGATTTTACGGTTTATTGCATGATTCACTATAATGCAGATTCATAACTTAATTTTCTTTGTTAATCTTCTCCAGTGGTCTTTGCAGCTCTTTCACATGGTGTCCGTCGACCCACAGAATTTTGCAGCTTTACCACATCACTGGAATGATGCTGTCCCATGATTGTTTGTATCATGAGTTACTCACCAAAAATGAAATTTTGTGTGGTTAGTGGTAGTTCTTGGCTAAAGCAGGTGCCCCTGTAATGGATGTGGTTGTGCTAGCTCCCACGGTATATCTCCAAGAACAAAGCCCACTATTTTAGTTTAGCTGTCCTGAATGTGAGTACCCTGTGGGCCCCCCTGCCACCAACAGTGTCCTCAGGAAAAACAAACACAAAGTTTGTTCTCCACAGATGCCATTACTCTGCTGACTTGACTCTTCCTTCTGTCTCTTCCCAACACTTATGCAAATAGCATAGGTGGAGAATTGCAGGGAAGAAAGATTTTTTTTCCAATTCTACATTCAGAATAAAGCGAGGAGGATGTGAGAGAAAAGAGGTGAAAGGTGGCTGAGAAAGGAGGGAGGAGATACTGGCAAACATCCCATCTTTCTGCAAGTCAAGATTTGACACTCAGGCTCAAATGCACTGATGTTGGCTTGAGAATATAGTTCTGGCTGAATGTAACCTTCCTTTCATATAATCAAGTGTACAGGGTAAATAGAATATGAAGCATATAAAACAAATAAACAGATATACAAACAAATATAAATATTCCTGTTAACTATGTCCATGTCTCGGCAACAACTTGTGACAGCTATAACAGTCACCTACTTGAAAAAGGGTTGCATTGCCTTTTGGCAGCGGCAACAACACAGTCTCTCACACACAGACGCACACAAACAAACACACACATACACATACACATTCACACACAGAGACATTTTGCGCCAAGTCCAGCTATGCAGTTTGCACCTCAAAGCCAGGAAATCAAAAGGCGTTTGTATTCATGGACCCTGTTAAGAGAAAGAGGGTTAGTTGGTTTCCTGTGCCCACAACATGGCGCAGCTCTGGGGTTCTGGCAACAGCCTCGCACCCTTGTCTGCATCAATTACCCCACACCATTGTGACAGATACAAAAGCTGTCTTAGGATAAGCCAGGAGAAAAAGGTGCCACTCTTTATTCCTCCCTCGTCCCCTCACTTCCTCCCGGCTGCGTTGAAAAACAAAGTAAATAGGACTGTGGTGAAAAGAAGAGGAGCAGCAAAAAGAGGGAACTCCACTTGCATGTCTACACAACCAACAGTGTTTGTTCACTCATAGCAGTGAGCCCGCTTAACTAAGAACACGTGCAGCTGGCAGGAACAAGGATACATTAATCCATTACATTTTAGACTTAAAATGAGGCACTAGCCTGAAAGAAATGTGTGAGTCTCTCAAAATTGTCTGGCACAGTTTATATAAAAAAATGATTGACAAAGATACACGTGGCCCCAGATATCCTGTACAGGTGATTCACTTCCTTTCTTGACAATAGCTGACCACATTACAGATTTCAATAGTATTAGTAGAGACATCAAACACCTACATAGTCCAAGGTAAATCATAGCCTGAGAGCTCCACGTTCATTTCTGCAAAGTGATTACTACAGATGTAAAAGAGAAATAATTATCTGTCAAAACACGGACACAGTGCAGTATTTACTTTGAGGTATTTCATACAAACATGTCTTCAATATGTTGGAGTCACAAAGCAGAAGATTTAGAGTGTGTGTCAGTTATGCTCATTTAAAAAGCATTAGTATTCCCTAGGCTGCAATAAACACTACACTAGATACTGTGGTTATTCACTGATGGTATTTGATACTGGACTCATGCACTATATGGATTAGTGATACCAACTTGAAGAGTTAACAATACAAACTATCCTGAAACATCACAACATTCTGTACAGCACACATCAAAACACATTCAGTGTAGTATCATATACACAAAAAATACTGTAAGTATTATCTTCTCTTTTTCTCTGTAAGGACCAAGTTTACAAGGAGAGAAAGATTGTGGTGACAGAGCTGCTGCAGACCTTAAACTCAGAGCTGTCAAATTGAAAAACTAGTCGACCACATTTCTCGCCTAGTCAGTAATAGATGGAGGAATAAATGAGGAGTGATAGGTAGCTCTCTGAGCCGAGAGTCCCCGGTCATAGTGCATTATCATGTCTGCACGACACATCCAGCAGTCTCAGTTTCAGTGCATTTACTTTTTCTCCAAATGCCATTGTAGGTGTGCTTCTTTAACCACATTCTCACTTGCTTAATAGCTATTGATTAAGTATCAGCCCAATGACTAAGAGGTGCCATCGGTTCAGTCCTATTTTTCCCGAACAAATTGATGAACAGGACTTGAAAGCTTGCAAGGAAACCTATTCCTGCAGCGAGTCTGATCCTAATGTTCATTTTGTCCGACGTCTAGGTACCATAGACTATTTGATAAGAATAAAAAGTGATGGCTCTGACATCTAGAGTACAATACGTGTACGGGACAATACAGTACAATAGCTTATCATCATCGACAGGCTGCAAGCAAGCAATTGGTAATCACAGGGTTAAATGGAGTATCTATCCTACAGTTCTATAAACCATTGGCCATTAAGTTTTAAACCAAGCCTTCAGTCCACACAGTGCATTCATGTATTTAATACAAAGTTCATCATGGTTTTCTAAAGCTAATAGAGATCCACATCCGTAACTGGGCACACAGAGGGGGCCCTTTCACAGCCTCCGGTCCCCATTCTCCACATACTCTGCCAGGCTGTTCAGAGCCGTCTCCTCGCTCTTGGACTGAATGACATTGTCCCCTTTCCTGGAGGGCTTTTTGGTGGCCCGTGACAGCTTTCTCCGGAAGGTATCTCCAGCCAGGAAGTAAAGAATAGGATCCACACAGCTATTGAGGCTGGCCAGCCCCCGTGTCACCTGGTATGTTGCGTAGACACGGTTGTTAAAATCACACATGTCTGGGCTCTGGAAGTACAACCTGGCTCTCATGTTGAGGTTCTTCATCACATGGAAAGGCAAGTATGAGACGGCAAAGACTGCGAGCACGATGATAACCAGGTGGATAGATTTCTGCCGCAGGGGCGCGTTGTTCATATCATTGTAGATTAATGCTTTGACGATCATGCCGTAGCAACAAAATATGATAATGAAGGGGATACAGAACCCAAACACAGTCAAAGTCATGCTGTAGATAAAATAACCAGGTAACTCATCTTCAGTGGTGGTGTCATAACAAGTGGTAGCATTACGCTTCAAGCCAGTCCTAGAATAATATAAGATGGGGGAGATTGCTATAATAACTGCAACCCACACCAACGCGCTGGTAATAACTGCATTTTTCTTCTTTAGTCTGCCCAGAGACTTAAGCGGGTGCACAACCCCGGTGTACCTGTGAACACTGATGCAGGTCAGAAACAGAATACTCCCATAGAGATTCACGTGGAAAATAAAACGCTGCAGTCGGCACAGAATATCTCCAAATATCCAGTCTGTTTTGTTGAAGTAGTAGAACATGAGGAAGGGCAGAGATAGGACGTAGCAGAAGTCAGCTAGAGCCAGGTTGAACATGTAGACGGAGATGCTGCTCCAGGGTCTCATGTGGCACACAAACATCCAAATGGCCAGGCTGTTGCCTACCAGCCCTGTGATGAAGACCATGATGTATACAGTGGGCAGGTAGTAAAACTGGAAACCGGTTTTGGTGAGTGAACATCCTCTTGTGTGATTGTGGATATCTGATACATTCAGCAGGGAGGTCAAGTTCAGGTCCGTGGTCATGGTGTCAGGGGCAGAGGAAGGTCCTTTTACTGCATGAGAGGGGTGGACAGAAAGGAAATAGTTGGTATTTAAGGGAAGATTTGAACACAAAATGATAGGTTGAATATATCAGTGACATGTTGGTATATCCCGTAGTCATTTTGTTTCAATGTAAAGGCGTTTGCATTCAAAACCAGTCATGCTCAGACTCGACGTTTAAGCTCCAAACTTAATTTTGCGGAACGCCTACGTTCAATCTATCAAGCACTGGAGTGTACGCGCGCACATACACACACACACACACACACACACACACACACACACACACACACACACACACACACACACACAAACACACACACACACACACACACACACACACACACACACACACACACACACACACACACACACACACGCACATAGAGAGAAAGAGAGAGGAATAACATACGTATTACAACACTCACCGCTGAGTTAGACTTGTTTTCCACATTCCTATAGCCTTCACAGTTGCAAAGATTTCAGTCAACACGCGGATGGTACGTTACGAGCTGTCAGGTGTCATCGTTCAGCCTCCAAACTGTGTTGGAAATTGTTTAAAAGTTGCGATATCCTTCAGATTTTCACTGACACCTCAAGGGGAAAATGGTTTACCGTCGGTTCGTCACGCGGAGCGACGATTTCCTACAGCAGCGGCAGCGGGGCAAACAGAGAGGCAGCTGCAGGCTCTGGCACAAAGATCAGGAATTGAAAGCAGGCTCGGTAAAGCGAGAGGAGGCTCTGTGCGCTGTGGAGAGGGGAGGTGCGCACCGCACAAAACCACCGAGAAGCTTCCCGTCTCCAAGTGCGCGCTCTTTCAGTTCCTCCCTCCTCTCATTGGACCTTTATCAGATGTGAGCAGCCAGCACGAGCAGAAGCCTATATTCATAAAAAAATTAAAAAAATGACAAGTTTTTGTTTGTTCTTGTTTTAAAGAGTAAAGTAAGATGAACACTGCATTTAATAAAACATTATTTAATAAATCACGGTCTTATTTGCCATCTCACCAGAATAACAATGATACTATACATATTAGGGTTATCTAGTATTTTTATAAAGGTTTGATATTTGCATTGCTACTTTCAATTCAAAATATCAATTAGTATACCATATGGGAATTGTGTACATTATTAAGTGTTATTGTTCATATGGACAAAGTGATAATGGACTAGGCCTATAGGTCATTGTTTTAGGTTTGTCATTGCAATTCAAATTAGTGAAATGCCTCTCCACAATGTCAGCCATGACACGTCATGATTAAAAAAAGGAATGGTAACGATGAAACAGCAAGTGACTGTTTAGTATCAAGACGGTTTCTCCTAAAAGGCTGAAGCAGACAGCTGGATGTGTAGCACCAAGGACAAGGTAGACACTGGCAGAGACAGCAGACCAGGGGAGGATGCTGAAAAGTGAAGAGAGCTGGCAGTGAGGAGAGAGAGACGGGGGGAAAGAGAGAGAAATACAAAGGTTAAGTTAATTATGTTGTGATGCCAAACATTTAAACAGTTTCGAAAAGAGGAGTTAGCCAAGACTGTAGGAAATAATCTAATGGATGTTGGTAACGACACCACGAATAACTTTCGACCGTAAACTTGGCAGATGTGTTTGTCCATTAGGTGAGCTTTAGTTGAGTGGATGTTTCATGCCATTACATTCCGTAGCAATTTCTTTGTTTATTTTTATTTAAAACCACAAAACAGAACACATCAGCCAAGCAACAGGTAGATAAAACACATTGAGTTTGGAATGTCCTTCTAAACTAACCTGTACAAAACAGACACAAAACAAAAGTAAATCCGGCCGGCCATGATAATTGTGCAGTGAAAATTTGATACCCCTACTTGCAATGCTTCAAATAATATGATAATGATTCTTAATTTTACATGATTGCCATGTTTGATGTGAAAGTAAGAAATCAAAAGATATCTAGCTTACATACAGTTTAGACTGAGCTGCAAAAGCCACGAAGACAAAGTTGTATAGTTAAGACCGTTATAATTACAAATCTGAACAAACACAACTGTACAATTGTACCTGACCCATAAACATGACATGTATTTTCTCATGATTACATGTGATATGTACTGTACTCTATCACTGTGATAGCAAACTGGAAAGGAAATGGTGCAACAGTGAAAGAAGTCCCAGCTAAAGTAATTTTATTTGCATGTGTACAATAAACAACAATATGAAGGAACACTATTTAGGTCAAATAAACTCACATTCTAGCACACAACTCAAATGATGTTTTTACCCTATTAATTTGCAAAATGGGTGCCGCCATTCAAACAGTTTTGGCCTTGTTTTAAATGTGCAGTATCAGAAACGTTCAGCATAACAACTCACTGTGGTACATAACTAGTTCAAGATATCCTACAGTGTGCATCTGCCAACACAAACACACAGTGTGATGAAATATGCCCCTTGTGGATTATCCTTTCTGTCGAGTGTGAACATAGCAAATGGGCATCTGTTGGCACTGAGGAAAAGACTTCAATCCAAACGGATTTCAGCAGGCATTTTGATTGAGCAAACTCATCCCTAAAACTTCGCTGTTGAGAATGATTGACATGTGACATTAACCTGCATCTGTTCCGTCTGTCCTCTTTTATATCCCTGTCAAACTGTGCAGTGTGTTGTCATATAAGACAAAACTCAAATGAAAAGCAAGGATTTTATATTCTAAGTCTTATGGCAGGGTGAGCTTAGTTAAGATATGCTCATTGCACCTGCCTTTACATTTCCTGCCAACGACCCTATCCTATTTGGCTCTGACCTCCATTTTTATTTCTCTAGTGGCTGACAGGGAGGGAGACATATCGGCCACGGCTGGACGTGCACTGTTAAATTAATTTGAATGTGTTAGCATCAACATTACCAAGGTCAGTTTTCCTCAACCTCATTGGAACTGCTGTGTGATGTTTATCTATTGGGTTTAGTTTTGAAACATATTCAAGACCTGTTGTTTTTTTTATTTTTGAATGATGACCTCAAAGATTAGAAGAAGAGTGTTTTACAGATTCTATGTGACACAATGTAGTTGATACAGACTTATAACTAAATACAATGTTGTAGCCGTTATGCTGAAGTAATTTCTTAAATCCAACACCACCAACAGATGTTGTTTCAGTTCTTTATATTAACATTGTATGAGCTTATGCTGATGGTTTTGTATTTATTGAACGTTGTCTCATGCACAGGTGTGTCTATATGAATATATACAATAAATATTAGGAATTAATCTTAAAATCAAGTCAACAATAGAAATCTTGGAGTACATTACAAAGTCCTGGATCACCAATAAAAAAAGATTATTCATTGTTGACAATATAATCTAACTTTTATATCCATTTCTCTTCAGTTATGGAGCTTTTGATCTCATCACACTGTCTTCCGATTGTCTTATTATGGAATAAATATAAATATATTTTAATAATATACAATATAATAAAGGTATATAAAGGTGACGACTCAAATACATGAGTCAAAACACAGATATAGGTGCAGAATTCAGGCAAGTTTAATGACAGTAGAAGGAAAACAATATTCCAAATTGGTGGGGCAGTAGAAGGGCCCTGTCAGCACAAGAGGAAAGAAAAAGTATGTGGCAAATAACGTAGAGCTGGGGGTTACGTATAAAAGAGGCTAAATGTCCTTAAGGTCAGGCAAGAGCATGTGGAAGAGCTGGTATATGGTGCAGCGGCGGGTGGGGTTCAGGTGTGTTAGGTAACTTATTATGCTAGAAAACTTAAGATACATAAAGCTAATTGTGTCTTGATTTTTCCTTCTTGCATTATATTTTAGCATTAACTATGATCAAGGTATTGGTGTCCAGCAAAAGATACCCAGGTTTGCCTTAAACAAGTCCTAAAGAAGATGTTACATTTCATATAGATAAATACATAAAAAAATAGAGAACGTTATGTTTTAATAAAATGAAAAACACCCTGTGCTGCATGACGAAGATTAGTTATGGATAAACCTGGTCTAGCTCCTCTTTACTTGCCTTGCTCACAATGTCACATATTTTGGTGAGTCAGGTATTCCCAGTCAGAACAAATCCATGTCTGAGGAGCAGTGTTTCCCTGCTTATGCTTCCAGGTGTGAAGTTAGATAAGGACAGAGTGGAAAAAGCCTTCTGCAGCTCCCATCCCCTCACTATGTCTGCCTGACGGATCACTGCATTCCAGTCCAAAATATCCTGACCGAGGATAATTTGGCCTGAAGTATGTAAAAAGCGAAAAGAATGCACAGAGAAGTGAGACAACATTGTAGGCACATTAAAACGGGTCATTACTTGAGAGTTACAGCTGAAATACATATGAACACATTCTTAACTTTAACAATCCCTTTGGGTCCTGTTTTTTATCAGCTGCAACAGTGGATTCAATACAATATGCTAAAGCATCTAAACTGATTGGATTTTTATGTCCCAAATGTGATCATGTTGACAAGTTAAAAGCACAGATGAGAAATTGTATTTGTCTCAGGTTGTGACTTGTATTTCTATGTTTCCTGCTTGGCTGGCTCCTTAGGCAACTGGATCACCATCAGAGTCAGGACGGCTAATAGTATTTCTTCTTTGTGTCATTCTCGTTAACTGTGGCAAAACCGCAACAACACTGAGTGAGGAATTAAGATTAATTAGCATATTTCCAACATTAATCTGTTCCATTCTATTAGGAACATCTTAATGTATACATTTGTGGTTTTATGAGAATTTCCATTTTCCACTTTTCTGTTGTGTCTATCCCCAGCGCCGCATTTCATCAGTTTCTTCATTCATTGTTTTATTTTTCTTGTCTGTTTTTGTTAACAGGCTATGTGTAGTAGATACTTTTTTATAATAAAATCATTGGTTTCTTTATTAGTTTCATCCAATTCCAGACTCATCCCGTAAGAAGACCTTCACACACAAACACACACACACACACACACACACACACACACACACACACACACACACACACACACACACACACACACACACACACACACACACACACACACACACACACACACACACACACTTTTAATTCTGATGAGCATCTCCACCAATCTCTCTTATCAGCCGTCCAGCAGACCAGGCTGTAATATAATGATGTTTTTTTTGCTGTCGCTCTGCATCAATCCACCATTCCATTTCCTTTCACAATTCTTCTTTCATGTTTCTCTTCCTTTCCCTTCAATTCATTCTTTATTTCAGATGAACAACCCCCCTCCCTTGTCTCTTTTTGAATGACTTGAATTTAAAATGAGAGCTTTACCCACATGAAAATTCTCAGTTGCCTGTATTTTGCTGTGCTGTGTTTACAGCCTACCCTCCCATTACCTCTGAGGTCCTGGGAGAGTGAAATAGTTAGCCACATTTCCAGTAATAGCATGTATGATAGCCTGGCTGACCCTTTGCCCTTGGGACTGTAATGGCAATGCATGGCTCACTTGGTAACAAACTTGGCACCAAACACAGTGTGATCACAGCCCATTAGCTGTCAACAATGGTAATGTAGCAGTGAGCAGTGTGTAACTGGTGAGACCACATTGTTGACATTTTATAATCTTGTACATATGGAATTTAAGCATAATATTTATGATGTCTCATAGTCAAACTAAAGCTTACATCAAGAAAGCCATTGAAAATCTGCTTCAAACACTGTGCAGATCTCACAGTAATTACCTGTTTAATCCACAATTTCATTTGAACTATCAAGCTTTTTATTTGTGGGGAGAGCATGTGTGTTTAGAGATCTGATATCACAAGGAAATGCTTTGCTTAAAGCTGCTATTCTGACAAATAATTTATTAGCAATCAAGCAAATGACAGATGTTGCTAATAATCATAAACTGCTAAAGAATTATCGCTTGTTTATTGTTTCTATAAGCCGATGCAGGAAAACCCGTTATGCATGTTATGTTGCCTTCTCTGACACTGCAGATTGCCCAAGTTGGCCTCCAGCTATCACACACGGTGAAACAATCTAGCTGATAAACGATGGAGATTGCTTGAGTTACTTGAGATCAGAACTGAATATTGAACTTGTGCCAGCTGGCCAGAAATATGATCCCAAATGCACCATAGGTGGTTAATGTGTAATTAGAAAACAGTTTGCCCACAACACTTATCAATTTGATGTTGTTGATGTGTCAAGTTTGCGTTTACAGCTTGTTTATCCTTGTTTCTGCCCCAAGTGGCCAAAAAACAGTACATTGAACAATTAAATAGCACTGGGCAGATGTCTATAACTTCGACAAGTTTGGTCTAACATTTGTTCGTCATCTAAAGTACCAATGCTCTCCTGATATGATTGCCAGAGAACTAACATTCACAGAAGATGGACCTTAAAAGAAAGGTCAACACACACACACACACACACACACACACACACACACACACACACACACACACACACACACACACACACACACACACACACACACACACACACACACACACACACACACACACACACACACATTTATAAGCACACATAAAGGTCAGCAGCTCCCTTGGGTTCCTCTGACTGTAGCTGTGATCGGCAGGCTAAACGCTTTGACCATCCCAACGTGCAGCATTAGCTCCATCTTTTTCTTCATTCCCTTTCTTCCTTATCCCTGCCTTCCAATCACTCTCTCTGCATTTCTCATCAGTCTATCTTAAGCAAAAAGCAGACTATCAATTTGCTTTTGCTGGTCCACATTGAACAACTGACTTTTCTATAATCTGATCAATGAAACTGAATGTCACAGAGGTTTTCTATCAAGCAGAGAGAAGGTCAGTGTGTCTGCCCTGGGTAAATACCACATTAATGTAGCTGCCACTGCCATTCTCCCAGGCCTTAAACAGGACAGTGAGTCAAAATATGGAGGTGCCTTTTTGCAAGGCAACCGTGATGCGAATTCAAGTTGATGATTTTTCCCAAAGGAAAAAAAGTAAGCTGATTTCCAGGTTTTGTCAAAAGCTGCCAGCAATCTCATGTAAAAAGTTTTGACTAAATATTCAGTTGTTTTGTCAACTTCAAACTGTTACTGTACTTACCCAGTACCCAGTAAAGTGATTTAGCATCACATTTCCCAAACCCTTTTCAGTTTCTTCCCAGGCTCCAGGTCACAAGCAGCTCATCAGAAGTAAAGAGAAGGTTTTGTTTTTAAATTGTGACGCAGTGAATCAGCTTTCCAATGGAGAATGTTAATGCCATCTGTTGAGCTTCCCATAGTGGAACAGTTTTGATGAAATGTTACCCATCTCACTCTGGTTTAATGTATTTACTGATTTTTTCACTTGTTTATTTTCCTGCATCATTCTCATTCATCTGGACCAAAAACAACCAACGTTTGTCAACATATACTTATTACAGTGAATTAAATTCCAGTTACACAATTACAAAGTAACATTTAGAACGTTGTTACATTCCCAATCAGATTTCTCATTAAGAAGGATCAAAAATATCCATAACAATTATTTCAAATGCAGCATGGAGACTGTGATAAACAAGGTAAAGTATGAGATCAAAAAATGACGAGAAGAAACAGTATTCAAAGTATCCTAAATCCTTGCAATTTTCACTCCGCAATACATTTGATTAAGGCACAAGAGGGCTTGTGGAAAAATAATAATTTCACAAATCATAAACGGTTCTAATCAAAGATCATAATATGCGCAGTAGGTGATGTGATGATTGGCCTTTACACTGATGTATAATCAGGATACATCTGGACTAGCTTAGTGTTCTTAAAACAATCTTAAACCGTGTCAGACGTTTTATGTCATGGTGTGACCAAAGGAGTGAACAAACCATTGCTGCCGCAATAATTTCAATTCAACAAGGTTCAGACACCTTTTGAAATTAGTTTCAAACAGAAGGGAGCTCTTTAGCTCAGGTCAGATCATTTTAAGAGAAATATTCATAAAAATAAGTCCTGGGAATGAATAAAGCTGTTCAATTATTTGTTAAATAAATACAATATCTAAGGTGTTAACCCAAGAATGGGTTTATAGGTAAGTGTTTGCCAGTGCCTAATACGACCGGTGAGCTGAAACATGACTTCTGGATTATGACAATTTTTTTTGAAAGGAATTACTAAACAGAATTTCACACATGTCAAACACATTACATAAATCATTGTCTAACAAAGGAGTGATTGTCAAATAATTGTAGAGGAAATCCTTTAAGGTAAGGCCAAACAGATTCTAATGCCTTTTGTTTTTCAATTATCCAATCAATGTATCACAATATAACAAAAAATATCAGCTCCTTTAATCGATTGAACTTAAGGAACAACATTTTCAACTTAGATGACAAAATAAGCACAATTTCAACTTGAATTTGTAATGGTGAAGCTGTAAAAACCCACTGCGGACACTTCATCTGATAAATGAGAAGAGTGGTGTCAAACATTTTCAAAGTAGAGGGTTTTAAATGTCCAATGTGGAGGGGTGATGGAGAGGATTGCAGGGTTGAGAGGTTGTCTAATGGAGAGGGTTCTATGTAACTCAATAATTTGTTGCCCCGTGGCTAGAAACAAGGATGCTGAAATGCTGAGATGCTCAGAGCAAAGTAGGGTGGAAGAGTAAGGGCTAATGGTGCACATTAGCATAAAGCTCTTTGTGTGTCCACATAGTGAGGCTAATAGTGACTCACAAAGAGAGAGTTTGGTGAGACATTCAGGATGTACATTACTTCACTTCCAGGAGAGTTCCACATTGATCTACACTCTGCCAGTATCACTGGGGATTCAATGTTTTAATTAAATATTTCCTGGATGACTTCTATTTTCACCCAACATAAATGTACGTGCCTGCGGCAGGGCTTAGTCGAAGGAAGGGAGCTCTAAGTGTTTGTTTTTCTTTGTGTATGTTTTTATGAGAGTGTGTGACTTGGTGAAATACCCTTTCTTGTATGGAAGAAAGTAAACGAGTTGGAAAGTTAGATAGATAGATAGATAGATAGATAGATAGATAGATAGATAGATAGATAGATAGATAGATAGATAGATAGATAGATAGATAGATAGATAGATAGATAGATAGATAGATAGATAGATAGATAGATAGATAGATAGATAGATAGATAGATAGATAGATAGATAGATAGATAGATAGATAGATAGATAGATAGATAGATAGATAGATAGATAGATAGATAGATAAAATGCAAATACACATACAAAATGAACACAACGTTGTTGTTCTATTTTAGAAAAAGCACAACATGTGAGCAGTAAAGCATTAGTAAGAATAGTAACCTATTGTGTAGTGTTAACTAACATGTCTTAACATGTCAAGGAGTGTTGATGCACATTTGGCAGCCATGTTAAACGGACAAAAAGAAAAGAGAGGAACAGGAAGACTTAAAAATAAATGAAATATGAGAGGCTGAAAGGTTAAAATGAAAAGTGCATGATTCAACAAGTTTAAGCTTACTAACCCAATCTCTGTCTATCTGCGCACACACACACACATACACACACACACACACACACACACACACACACACACACACACACACACACACACACACACACACACACACACACACACACACACACACACACACACACACACACACACACACACACACACACACACACACACCACACTTTATTGTTATTCACTTCTAATGTGCAACTCAGAAAAAGAGAGACACTTCATGGCACACAAATAAATTAATGTTTAAAAGTTTTAATTACAAAATGATTGCATAGATTAGAGCACAAGACAGCTTGCCAAAATCAATGCTTAAGGAAAAAACTGGAAAAGGAAAATATGAGTTATTGGGAAGAATTTTGAGGAGTTTCAATTAATTAGCTCCCCCTGTTCAGACTACTGCTTATTAGTATTCTGCAGGAGATGGAGAGAAATCGAGGAAAAAACAAGAGGGAGGAAGACTTAAAAGGCAGATTAAGGGACAGCATACAGAAAAAAGAGATGTGTGACAACGGGAAGTGTAAGTGACAGAAAGAGAACCAAGGGGAATGAATTAAAGAGGAGCAGAGAGTAAGGACAAGGGAAGAACACGCTGAGCATACAGCTGAAAAAAAGAGGGAAAATTGACAGATATGAAAGGAGAAAGGAAGCAACAGAGTGTAACATCTGGGAGCAGAGCTCGCGCCAAGACCGAAACAATCCATCCTTTCTTGTTATTAGAGGCAAAGAAAAGGACAGAAATGCAGCAGTGCGCCGTGGGGTTTTCAAGGCATTTAATTGGAGATGAAAAGAAGCAGTTTAAAATCCCGGTTCAAACTGAGTGGCACTAAAGAAAAAAATGTGATGTTGAGTAGGAACCATAAACCGTATCTCACATAACTTGCAACGTGAACTTTGAAGTTCTGTTTCAGCAGTAAGGAAAAATTATTCAAAATCTGAGGATGCAAATGCAAAGAATGTTAAAATCCATCCTTGAAACATCACCTTAACTAAAACACATGCATAAGGATGGTCATTTTAGCTCTGTTGTGGCAGGTTAATAATGTCAGTCTACCTTAACAACTATTGGAGGCATTTTTAGCTTTTATTTTATACCTTCATGTTCCCCTAGTAATAATCATATTCACTTTGGTGATCCATTCAATTTTCCTCTGATGTTATCACCAGGTCAACATTTATATTTTCCCAATGATTTTGCCTAGCACACTAAACTAAGATGGTTAACATTATAACATTATTCCAGCTAAATATTGTCATGTTAGCACTGTCATTGGCACATGTTTGCATGCTAATGTAAGCATTTTGCTCAAAGCATCACCAAAAACTCCAGCCTCACATGCCTATAGACTTTTCATATATAACTTTCATTTCTTATATAGATGTATCAGTTTTTAACTGGCATTTAATGAACTTCCTTTTTCTCACATGAGTGCAAGACAATCGCATAGTAAGCGTATCAATATTTTTCAGGCCAATCAAAGACATGTGATATTGCTCTATTGAGTGGGACAGCAGCTGACCTGGTTGTAAAGTTTCTATTTTGTCTCTCTATATGGTATGTGTAAAAGCCGAAACATTTCTTTTAATTAATAATAGCTTTCCTGTTCTTAAACAAGGTCATCTCTCTGCTGCCACTGCTACTTATTTATGCATAACTCTCCCTGAACTTTTAAGAGATTATTGTTTCCTCTCTCTCTCTCTCTCTCTCTCTCTCTCTCTCTCTCTCTCTCTCTCTCTCTCTCTCTCTCTCTCTCTCTCTATCACTCTTCTGTTTTTTACACCCTCCTACTTTTTTAAGACCAAAGAAAAGATATGCATGAACGTTTTTTTATCTTCATATTCATGGTCTGGTGAGCATCGTTTTCCAAGCCTAATAAGGTGACAGAAAGGACTCCAAAGGAAATCAGTACAGCTTCAAACATGTGACTTTTTCAGAATCACACACTATCCTTTCATTATTAGCTAATCAATATAAGATTAGCAAAAATATAGATTAGATTAGATAGAAGTCAATATCATTAAATAACAAATATCCACAAAAGAGAATCTCCCGAGCAGCTGTTTGCCTTAGTGTGATAAAGTGGCTGTATGAGTCACGATGTATTAAGAATTACTCACATACAGGTTCCTGAGAAACAGCCTGTCTCAGTTTTGGATGCCTTCATAAATACACTCAAGCTGAAGGTCACATGGTAGAGCGTGGTGATGGGTTGGGCACAGGAGCAGGAAATAGCACCGAAATTACACTGACGGCCCCAAATAAAACATCAAGTCTCTATTTCTCTTTAGTGAATTTTGACCCATAGTAGTTTTTTTTTAATTACAGCTCAAGTGTCAGATGATAGCTTCAACATGATAAAACTTTATTTTTGGGGAAAACAAACGGTGCTGTGTGAGGCCAGGAAAGAAGAAATCAAAGTAGTCTGTGGCAAAGTAAATCTGCTGGACTGTGATTGCTATCTCTCTTTGTAAATTGCATACACATTCCCTGCTTCCTGTTATTTCAAAAGAATGAAAAACAAATTATACTGGAAGGCATATATGTATTAAAATGTGGTCTGTTATCTGTTCAAGCTATATTTAGAAATACTGTCATTTGCTATTATGATGAGATTTAGATGAGAACACTGATACCACCCTATACAGAAAATAAAATGACCTTATCATCTAAATCTCAAAAGTACTGAGTGTACTTTCTTTTTCAAGAAAGTTGCAGCTACTGGAAAAATTGAATTAGAAACTAATAAAATATCCACTTGTTAAAAAGTAACCACTAGATATGAAACCTCAGTTAAAGAGTTGAGATAAAACATCTCAGACAAGATGCAGGGAAAAGGCGAGAGTTGCTTAAGGGTCCTGTATGCCAAACTGCCTGTCTCAGCATAGGCCCCTCTCACTCTTCCTAAATCACTGTGAATTAATTACACCACCATGATTTAGGTGCCAACCACTGTGCCGTGAGCCTAGTGATAGCCTCAGTGAACAGACTGCTTTATGAGCATAGAGACGGGTGGCAGAGATGGACGAGATGAGAGAGGAAAAGATAGACGGGGCTGTTAAGGAAACTCATTATTGAGAGGGATGGATTAAGGGTGTTACACATAAACACTTACAGGAGCTGAATACTGATTACCCTAAGTGCAGATTTATATAGCTGCTTGAAATTATCTATCTTTGTATTGAATGGTTGATCCCCACCTTCCTTCCCAACCTTTACAAGCTGGAGGGGGAGGCTGTGTCAAAGTTGACTTGAATCCATGTTGACTCCTCACACATGTGACTGTTCACTTCATCCTCCTAGCTGTCCACAGAGTCCGGTCACAAAAGATGAAGTATAGCCTACACCACAGCTGTTACAACAGATTCTTTTTGCTTTCTTTCTTCCTGTGGGCTCCTGTGTCACAGTGGGATCTTTCTTTAGGCTTTGTCTCTCTTTGTACTGCTCTCACTATCCATCTTGTTTCCTCACTGCTGCTTCATGAGTCCTCAAATAGCAGGCCAGTAAAGACAAATGACTGGCTAATAATCTCACAATAAAGGATATTGATTGACATGTTAATAGGACCTACATCATGCCTTCCTGACCTCCTGTCTCTTTCCTTTATTCCCGTCTTTGTGTGCTTCACGTGACACCGAGGGACATCCTGTCACCATGTGAATAGTGGCCGTTCATCTCTGGGTACAGCTGTGCCCTCAGTACTGTCTTTGTATGACCCATATTCTGTCAGCAAAATGCCCGACCAGTTATTATGTACCCCCCCAACTTGTTCTTCTTCAGTGATCTGAGGGAAGAAATATTCAGTAAACTGCAAATTCTGTCACTGGAGCTCGCTAGAGGCTTAAGGTTATAGCATATGCCTAAAAATAACATGTGGTGTTCTGATTGTAGTTTGAAGGTTGTGTCAAGTCTTTTGTAAGTTTCATGATTATCTTTTACAAATAAGCCTTTAGAGATGGAGGGGAACATTAAGAAAACATATTTTGTGATTTTCTTTTTCATACTTCTGCATGTTTTTACTAGGTCTGCGTCTAAATAAATTGAAAATGAATGTTTTACTGTATGGGCTTTTCACAATCCCAAGTGAACCTTCCAACCCACCAAAATGTACACTTACCTGAAACAGGAACTGAGATAGGCCATTGCTTTGAAGGCTAACCAGGCAGTTAGCATGGTACTGATTCCCTGGACAAAAAGGCAATGGGATTTTCTTCATTATTTCTTTGCAGAAAATGAGTTTTGTGGCAAACAAAAGGTCACATTGCATTTGCAACAGCACCGCAATCGCATCAATTCAACTTTAGCATCACTAATGCGATGCTCCCACTTGATGGTACGGCTACATTTAACTGGGCTCAGTCTTTTTAGGTAATCCACCAGAAATAGTACCTAGCTTCCAAATTTGAATGCTGGTACACATATTGGGTGTTGCTATAAGGAACAGGGAAGCTTAAAAAATAGTAGCCAATACAAAATTTAACAAGGGATTCAGTTACATAACTCTTTAAAAAAAACAACCAAATCACCTGTCTGTTTTTCGCAGCGTATGATGTTAAACTCTGTGATGGAGAACCTGCAAAATCAATACATCTCCTTTTCCAGGACAAAATGATATTACTCTAACCTGCTACTCCCACTCTTTCTTTCCATTAACACAGGAAAAAACACTCACAGTCCCTTATGGTGTACACACACAAACACACTTAATGTAATCCCATACACCTGCATGCTCATACACACTCTCCCACATACACCCTGGGGAAAATTAGATGTCTGAGCAGTACTCCAAGCAGCACTCAGTGAATGTCAAGTGGTGACTAAGCAGAAAGAAAAAAAAGGGAGGGAAAGATAGCAAAGGGTTTAAGTCAAGGTGGGGTGGATGGTGAACACATATAGAAATTAGTACTTTGAAATAAAGGTGTCAAACAGTGAAGAAGATGAACATTTTTATCTGACTAACTTTTTGATCATCATGCATCACCCCTGGAATTTCCTATCCATCTCTTTTTGTTTGCACATAAAACCCTTAACGATGCCTGCTCTCTCTGAGCTGTTGTTTATGATCACAAGGTAACACATCATCATTTTTTTAATGCATTTGCATCTCACTATTATAACTCCTGCCAAATCTAATACTCTGTGAGTATCTGTGTGAATTTATAGGCTCATTTCAGCCACCATTGCATTGTTCTTCATTTGGGCTCCTCTTTTTGTTTTTTCTTTCTTTCTTTTTACAATTTGTCTGATGATCTTTATCTCCCTCCCTCTCTTCTCATTATTGCCTTCATAATGAGGTGAGCATTAGTCAAAGGGTCAGTTTAAACAAAATCTCTAACCTTTTTATCAAAACAGGTACCCTTTACATCATTGTTTTGTCTCTATCCATAATTCAGAAATTAAAGTGGTCACATTTTAATTGTATTTTTCGGTATTTGCCTTCCCTGAGAGCTTATTAATTATATGACATTTATTCTGTATGATTGGACAGTCACGGCTGAGTGTTCACAGTGCAACTCCTTTCTATTTTTTTCCCACATTTCAAATTGGCTGGGGATGCAATCTGTTTGTACTCAAACACCCAGAGTCATTCACACACACACACTATTCAGCCATTGTTGTTGTTTTATAAAGAACCTAATTGAAAAGCCGGGCATGATGATCGGGCAGTGGCAAGTGAGATTCATGACGCGTTTCGGACATAAGGTCATACATCATACTTTGTGAGGCAGGCGACAGAAGCTGCCATTATTGGATCAGCAATGCTTCATTAAGTCTCCACACGACACATTCTGCCACTTATGCCTGTGGACAGAGAGATGGAGAGGAGGGAGAGAGAAATAAAGTTAGGACAAAAGCCAGTAGAGGGAAGAGACAATGAAGAAGGAGCTTACAACTGAGTGATGGAGAAAAGAGAATGACAACTAGTTGGGCATAAGGCAAAGAAAATTAAGATAAGATGGAGATTAAATGTTAAAAAGAAAAAAAAAAAAAGAAAAAAAAAGATTTTCTACATTTTTGCAATTCATGTTCATTTGATTATTCTTTCGGTAGATAATCTGACTTAAATTGGTGAGTAAGGAAACAATGCATTAGAGACAATGTCCTGAAGCTTTCTGTTAATGCTTGCTTTGTCAACACTTTCCCAGGTACTTAGGCAGTGAGTTGGCAAACCCTCCAGCAGCTTACTCACTTACTCAGAAGATAATTTCACTTCATCAATCCATCATCCATCCATTCATCATCTTTATGTGGCAATAAACCTGAAAAACATTGTTCACTTAAATTGTATGTGGTTAGAGGAATACAAAGCACCAGGAACAATAATGTCAACCTATTACAGTATTATCATATTCAAAAGATTTAAATGCATCACTCCATTGATTCACAAACATGTGATCGCAGATATCCACATTGTGTACACTGCAGGACTGTGAGCCCACATTAACAAAGAGATGGTGCTATCTGCTGGTTGTTCTGTGCATCACATGTTTGAAACAGCAGCAGGCATTTTGGTTTTTCTGGAGACGGATGCCTTACCTATGACTGTTTTCCGACATCCTATGAAGCTGCTGCAAACCCGCACAGGTTTTTTTCAATAATTTTGGTTAATTAGACAGGAGTGTAAAGCACAGGAGGTTTGCATTCATCAGTAACATTGACTGAATACACCTGTTTTGGTGTACCAGGACATGGCCATACCCATACTACCAAACTATTTATATGCCAGATATAAAGATGCCTGAAACAATTTAGTATGCTGCAACACAAGGTATGTTAAATGCAGCACGGCAAAAACCAGGATGACCTATATTGCATCCAGCCACATTTTGCATTATGCAAGCTAGCATGTTTTCTGGATATTCGGACCCACAATCTGCCGGGCAAAGGTATGTCCATGTTTTTGGTCAAGGGGATCAAAGTACAAGGAGCCAAGTAAGGACAAATTATTATTGCCTATTGTTTGCACTCTGCATGCAGCAGTGCATATTTTGTAAGGTCAGCTTGAGTACAGAATGTACTGAAAATAAAAAGTTTGGGATTTGGTGCAATTCATCTCATTTTTAATGCTAACACTGACATTGACATTATCTCCTCGACAGTTTGTGTATGTTAACAGAATTAATTGATTAAATATTTCAAGGTAAACCTCGACACACTGACAACCTTTCCTAAATGAAGTCACATTCAGATTTTATCAGTTCGTGTTTCTCAAAGAGAAGAGAAACACATTGCTATCTCAATTAAAATCTTTGTTCCTAATTAGAAGCTTTAGTGGGTAGGAAAAACTAATGCATCAAAAGAAGAGATATCAATAACAGGCTTTTAACACCAATATTGATTTTGAGTCATGAGTGC